>NW_017728993.1:76802728-76820796 GCF_001723915.1 Gavialis gangeticus
GCCATTGCTACCACAAGGAGTACACTTGCTAAAAAAGGTTGAAAACCCCTGACCTTCTGTTAAAGCCTGTTAAAATTAATTCTTTAGAAAGGCTTATCAAAAGATCTTAAGGTATAATGTGACCAATGTTCTTGTTACCTCTCATAGCCTGCGACCTTACAGTATGTTCTTACAGGTGGAGAAGGTGAAGTCCTGACATCTTAATTAGCTTTGATATTACCAGTTACCATATGCTGATGAAGCTGCTTTGTCATTTGGACTATAAATGCAGAAGGGGCAATGGAACAAGGATGTATTTTTCTAGGGTACTTAACACTGGGTAGAAATAAACTGTTCAGTGTTAATAAACAAAGCATATTGTCTGAGAATGCCAACAAACTTACAAGGCAGGCAAGGATTTTTGTGGGTGATATATTTTAGTGGACCAGCTGCAAAACATTCTTTTCAGGTCTCAAATGTATACAAACTTATACCAATATCTGAAATTTCCACTTACCTGCAAACTTGATGTGGAATTTATTTTCAGGTTTTAGTATTTGGACATACAACGGACAATTTGGAGCAAAGTCTTTAACTGCCCATGCTCTTAAAATTGTTTGATGATCCTAGAATAAAATAGGAAATACAGTATGATATTAATGGTATACCAGTAAACCTTTCATTATACCAAAAGAGAGAGAGTGAGAGAGAGATCAGTTCTTCTGTCAAACGGCTCAACTGCTGATTCCTTTCCTGACAAGTCAGTTTCAAATGATATAATGACTCTATGGCTGGTCTGACATTTAGTTTTCCATGGCTATCTGATATATTTAATCACTTACATGGTTTCTATCATTATAAGCATCTGCACGCCAGCAATTACCGTAAATGGAGAGAAGCAATTACTGGAGATTACAGCACAGCAAAAAATACACACGTCACTTAAAACTGTAATATTTTCGAAGCAAAAGGCTATATTTATTATAAAATTGGGTATTATTTTATGTTATAAATAATTTTTCTTGTTTATTTCTTCACACTTATACAAATTGGAACCTGTTCTAGATATATATGTGGAGGGACATGGGAGAAAACATGCTGTACCCATACCAAGTTGTCCCTTTACTTAACTCTTTCTGAAAGCTATTCCTTTTTGATTATGGGTCCCTTGGAGTTATCAGGTTTTGAATTGCTTGTTTTACTTGATGATAATGTTTCCTTATTATTTTACTGCTGTGTCCTTCAATTACATGTCTTCCATTACAGTTACTCAATGTGTTAGCTCCAAGGAGAAGTATTTTCATTAAATACTATTGTAAGTTATCTTGACAGTGCTATGTAAAAATAATGTTAAAATAAGAGAAAATTAATATTTTAAATTATGCCCTATATGTTAAGGGAACCCAAGGATCTTTGTAGGACCTTTAATTTTTTGAGTTAGGAAGAAAATATTTGGACCTTAATTTCAGATCTATCCTGTCCATTATTAGATTATTTTTGCCTCTAAAAATAGGGTAAAATTTACCAATTACTAGATCATAAAACCTTATTCTTACTTAAGGGGTATATTTTTAATTATCTCCTAGTAAGTGCATATGATGACTTTATTTTTTCACCAGTGTTAGGATTGGTTTACTGTAGACGGGTAAAAATGAATCATTATATGACAGTGATCAACTAGTTGTGACTCTGACCTATTCATTTTTATAATTTCTAACAATGGGGTTTCATTAAATATATACATTATTTGTAAAGAAGCTGCAATGTTGGGTTTGGAGTGTGAGTTAAACTTCATTTAAATAATATTAGCCTTTTTTACCAAAGTCATTTGTTTTGAACATACGTGTCAAAACACATTGTTCCAATGACTTTCGAGGTTGATACAAAGAACTGAAAGCTAAGACATTTTAGGTTTTGTATCTTTGATTTGTTTTGTTGTATTTGTTTTTTCAATGATTTAACTTTATTCCTCAAATAGGATTAATTTAAATTATTTCAGATAGTAGTGATAAACAGAGCATGCTAAATATTCCTGTTAAAACACAGCCTTTTGTGGACTCCTAACTTTTGACTCATAAGGAATGAGGAGAATTGATGATAAGAATGAAACAGAACATGAATTAATCCCAAAGATTATCAGTCACATCTAAGAGTCTTTTCATGAAACTATGAGCAATTGCAGAGTTGAATGTAGCATTCAGTGATTATTGCCCATGGAATCCCAATACAATTCCAGGATAACTATTTTTGTAACTATTTTAACACTAAACAGTTCACAGCTAGAAATCTTTTATTATTTCACATCATTAAAAATTGTTAATATTCATATATTACATTCATGTATTACATTTCAATACATTACTTTTGAAAGAAATATCTATTTTCATTTATTTCAAAACTGAAAATAGCAATTAAGAGGAAACATCACTGCTGCTCAAAATGCTTTTCTTGGTCATAAAATTGGTGCTGTTAGAACAGAGGATAGAGTGATTCATTATGCTTTCAGTCTCAGCAATAAAGAAAGCTTTCAGCCTCTTGAATATAAGGAGAAATTTCTGCCAGAAATAATACATAACTGACATTTTTTAATCACAACAATGTAATGTCAACTGAGGTGGTAGTAAATCTTTTTTTTGAGTAATAGAATGGTGTAGTAAAAGGCAGACATCCTGTAGGTAGTTTTGCAGATTTGTTTTAAAATATTTTTGTTCAGTTAACTCGTTCATGAAGTTATAAAAATGGTTGTTCTTCAAGAATCTTCCTGCAAGTCCTTTTAATTTTTTTTTACCTGCTCAGTAAATCCCCACGTCAGCAATTGTCAGCACTATATTGCAAACATTCCTTTAGCTTGCAAATACATCCAGCAGGCATAGTTAATTCCTTTTCCAATAGGAGGTAACCTGCCATGCCAGGTATGGTCTGTGTTCTTAATGCTTTGTCCCTTGTGAGATTTAAATTCTAAACTTTTTCATTTAGAGTGGAGAGTTGGCTCTGCAACCAACCAAATGAGTACCTGTATTTCAAAGTTCTGCATGGGTGTTCTCATTAGCAAGAATTTTGACTTTCAGACTGAACTGATTCACGGAATTGGAGTAGTGACTAAGAATTTCAGGCTATTACAGAAGTGTGCATGTAATAACAGCAAGCTATCAGCTAAGATGAAGATGCAATTTCCTGTGGGCAACTTCCAGAAACAAGTACTGGAGAGTCCAAACAAGTATTGGGGAGCTCTGCTCTTTTTGACCTGATGCTCACAGATAGAAAACAATTGTTGGGGAATGTAGTAGCTAATAACAACTTAGGCCGTAGTGACCATGAGATTGCCTGAGTTCAGGAGCCTGAGGAAAGGAAGAAAGAAGAGCAACAGAGTATGGATCCTGGACTTCAGAACAGCAGACTTTGACTCACTCAGAGAACTCATGGGCAGAATCCCCTGGGAGGCCAGTCTGAGGGGGAAAAGAGTCCAGGAGAGCTGGTTGTACTTTAAAGAAACCACACTGAGGATGCAGGAACAAACCATCTTGATGCATAGGTACAGTAGAAGACCAGCTTCGTTTATTTTCTGCCATATCGTCAGTGAGCTAAAAACACAAAAAGGAAGCTTATAAGAAGTGGAAACTTGGACAAACAACTAGAGGGGAGTATAAGAGTATTGCTTGTGCAGGAAGGTATGAAATAAGGAAGACTAAAGCACAATTGGAGTTGCAGCTAGCAAGGGATGTGAATGGTAAGAAGAAGAATTTCTACAAGCATGTCAGCAACAAGAGGAAGAAGATCCAGGAAAGTGTGGGTCCTTTACTAAATGGGGGAAGCAACCTAGTGACAGATTAAGTAGAAAAGGCTCAATGCCTATTTTGCCTCAGTCTTCACAGGCAAGGTGAGCTCCCAGACTGCTGCATGTGGAAGCACAGTTTGGGGAGGAGTTGAGCAGCCAACAGTGGCAAAGGAACAGGTTAGAGATTAATTATTTAGAAAAGTTGGATGTGTATGAGTCCATGGGTCTGGATGGGATGTGCCTGAAAGTGTTGTGGGAATTGGCGAATGCAATAGAAGAGCGATTGACAATCATCTTTGAAAACTCATGGCAATCAGAAGAGGTCCTGAATGATTGGAAAAGGGAAAATCTCATGCCAATCTTTAAGAAAGGGAAAAATGAGAATCCAGGTAGCTACAGACCAGTCATCCTCACCTCTGTCCCTGAAAAAATCATAGAGCAGGTCCTCAAAGAATGCATTTCTCAGCACTTGGAGGAGGAGGTGATGAGGATGCTTCTGGAGTACTGCTTCTGGGTTTGGTCCTCCACTACAGAAAGAATGAAGAGAAATTTGAGACAGTCCAGCAGAGGAGAATGAAAATGGTTAGAGGGAACTGGACTTATTCAGTGTGAAGAAGAGAAGACTGAGGGAAGATTTAATGGCAGCCTTCAACTACCTGAAGGGTGATTCCAAAGAGGATGGAGCTAGACTGTTGTCAGTGGTGGCAGATGACAGAACAAGGAGAAATGCCTTCAAGTTGCAGCAAAAGGAGCTGGGGTTAGATATTAGTAAGAACTTTCTTACTAGGAGGGTAGTAAAACACTGGAACAGGTTACCCAGAGAAGTAGTGGATGCTCCATCCATGAAGGTTTTTAAGACCCAGCTAGACTAAGCTTTGGCTGGGATGATTTAGTTGGGGCTGGTCCTTCTTTGAGCAAAGGGTTGGATTAGATGACCACCTGAGGTCCTGTCCAATCCTAATTTTCTATGGATCTACACAAATCTAAAGACTTGTGTGCTGTCATCCCTGCTTTATGGTTCACAGATAGGGACTACATATGCTAGGCATATCAAGAGTCTGAACAGCTTCAACGTGAAATGTCTGCCTAAAATCCTGAAAATAAAGTGGGAAGACCGATACCAAACACAGAGGTACTGGAGCATGAGAGACTGACACAGTTAGAAACCACTTTCAAGAAGAGGAGGTAATGATGGATCAATTCTGTCAAGAAAATGGGAGAAGACCATATCCTGAAGAATAGTTTGTATAGTGAGATTTGAGACAGCCTCTATGGTGGTACCATGAAGTGTGCAAAATGATATAAAGTTGTTCAACGTTAACTTAGAAAGCTGGGAGAAGCACACAAATTCCGTCTGTTCTGAAGGGACTATCTGGCAGTGGGTGCAGCTCAACATGAAGTGGCTTTGATCCAGAGGATGGAAGCAAAATGACAAAGAAGAAAGAAGTGTGCTATAAATTTGGACTCCAACTCAGACAACATATGGATCTGTGAAACTTGTAATAAGCGGTGTTACTCTTGAATAAGAGTAAGCGGTGTTACTCTTGTGGGCTTGTCAGCCACAAATGGATTCATCAGGAATCTGACTAGACCTCTTACATGTACACCATGATCCAGAGGATTGACAGTTGCCTACATATATAGGCCATTTTGCAATGCAGGATGTGGAAGAGGTTGGGAGGTGGATGTAGGCCAGGAGTAGAAAATCCACTTTGTACTAGATCCATTAGCTAATTTTTTTGTAGAGGAACAAGGCAACCACCAAAAGGGATTACATAGCCTTCAGGTTTCCTTTGCAGGTGCTGTGTACACTTCTCCAAATAAAGTTTTAATGCATCAGCATTATTCTCATGAGTAAGATGAGGTAACCTTTTTCACTGATAAACTGGGAGTGTACCAATCAGTATCTATCTATCTTGCTTTACTCCAAAGTTATAAATATTATTTTTCTGTTTTCTTTCAAATATTAGTCCAGCCTTTTCTTCACATTTCTTTAGTTATTCTTTTAAAAGTATTTCCTCTTAGTAGCTTAAAGTTACCTGTCAAGAACTGTAATAAGTAATGTTTATTAAAAACAAAACACACATTTGACATATATTTAATAAAATATGTGTGAAGAAAACATAAATGAGCTACTCTAGATATAAAATATTTTTAGAAGATTCTTATTAAAGGAGGAAACTTTTAAAAGTTAAGATTGAAAACCATTTTGAGTGTTTGCAGTTTTAACATATGATGAACATGTGTTCCCACAAAATATTTTGTAGCTCCTTTTTTTAATGTTCTCTTTATAATGATCCTGAATCTACAGGAATTGACCCTCCTAAATATTTATACAATTTCTAGATAGGAATAGGAATATTTCACAAGGTCACATCAGTGTATCACCAGAACAGCTTCTCTTCATATCACCAATATCACTTGCTATTACATTTTTCTTTTTTTTCCTTACATATTTGATTTGTTGGCAGTGTAGGGTAACTTCTGCATTCAAAACTGGTTTTCTTCACTCCAGTTTATTTCACTCACTTATTCTCTCAAATTCCAGCGAAGAAATTAGGCATGTACCCCATGTTAACAGTGCCTTATTCTACTATATGATTACCACAGATACATTTTATACACCAGAAACAGCTACTCCAGAGTTACAAAGTCATCCTTTGAAAGATACTCTTTCTCCTGTTTATAAGTGGTCTAAAAAAACAGCATGTCTCGGTTGAAAACATGTCTAAGGAGGGACTTCTACCTTGCTCGTAGGCAAGGAGAGCAGTATAGCTCCTTTTGAAGATGCCTGCTTTTCAACTTTTTTGTTGGTTCAAGTTCTAGTACCATTCAGTAGATTAGGAGTAACACAAATACTTTGCTAAGCCATGAACCTTGGAGCTTGGGCACTCAAGATCCCAGACTCCTAGCTCTGTGTCAAGTAATCTGGAAACTCTGAAAACCCCAATTCCAACAAAGGTTCTTAAGCTCCCGACTGCTGAGATGAGAACTAAAGTATTGGAGACACAATACATTACCACTAATGTAGCCTAGGCCCCCTACAAGACAAACTAGGGCAATTAATGACAGATAGTGGGGGACAAAGCTGAGCTTTTCAATGAGTTTTTGCCTCTGTATTCCTGAACTCAGATCAGGACAAATCTCCCAATTGGATCATAGACAGGCATAAAGGGGAAACCAGCCCACCAACTGTTAGCACTGACTTAGTGAAGAAACACTTGGAGGGACTGGATGTGTTTAAGTCTGCAGGCCCAGATGATCTTCATCAAAGGTACTGAAGAAATTGGCCAGTGTCATAGCAGAGCCACTGGCATAGCTGTCTGAACAGTTTTGGTGCTCAGGTCAGGTCCCAGAGGACTGGAAAAGGGCCAATGTGGTCCCTATTTTCAAGAAGGAGAGGAAGGAACACATGTGTCCAGGTCCTCTGATCTGACTAAAGCTTGCATCTGCCCTTAAGTTCCAGGAGATGGAATTTCTTGGGTCCTGAGTCATCCGACAGATGAGTTGGAAAGAAACCAGGAAGTTTCATCAGAAGTTTATTGAAACTAATATGTTGTCATGAAACATTTCAGTTTCAATAATGCGGCTGGGGGGGGGGGTTGACAAAACACCTGTCATAAGATAAAGCAGCTCTAGTGGTGAAACATAAGAAACTGGCTCTGATAGCGTGCAAATCTTCTCAAATATCATGTTTTTAACATTCAACAATAAAATGCATCCTTTGAGTATGAATTTCCAAACTGAAGGCTGATACTCAGTTGGTTAATTCTTACTTTTATAACCCACTACACTTTTATAACCCCTTCCACTTGTCATTCTTCCAAACAATCTTCTTGCTTGCTTTCCTGCTCTTCCAGTTAACAAAAATGAGGTAAAAGTGTATAGGCCCCACCCAATTACATTAAGTGGAGAAAAAATACAAGAAATTGTAATCTTGCACTCTGTATGAAATTCAACAAGTTTATACAAGGCAAAACAGTTGTAAAACACACTATATCAGGCTGGTAGTGTATTACTAACATTTTGCACAGTCATAAACTTTCACAGAAGATGAAGCTCATTCTAGAATCAAGTCCTCAGACTATAGATTACAAAAAAAATCCCTCAATAGGTGAGCTTTGGTTAAGGGAACTTTCTGAGAGGCAGGGACGAGTGAGGTATGGCAGTGAGTTATTGAGTCAGGGCAGTTCTCTTGTGTGTGAGTAACACACAACTCAGTACCCAACCACTGATGGGGAAGTGTTGGTATAAGCAGTGCCGCCACGACAAGGCCCTTCCCCATAGGCACTGGTTATAGGGGCAGGGGAAGTCTTTACAACAATATTAAAATATTCAAAGTAAAAGGAAATAGAAGCATGATTTGTGTTACTTTGTCATCACTTGGCATACAGGGAAAAAGCCTCTTTCATAAGCTCATATTACTAGTTAAATAGCCAGTGAGGCAATAAAGGTAACTTGAGTGTTGCTTTAATAGCATTTGCCTTTTTGGTTGCTAGCTGTCCTGGCTATACGTAAATAAATGCTGTAAGTTATTAATCCTGGAAGATGTGTGGTGACTGAGCTAGCTAAATTTCTATTTTCTTTCAGGACAAAGTGGCCCTTCAGGAAAAAGTCAGCTTGAAGGGAAATGAAGTAATCCAAAATGTCTTTGGAGGCACAAGAAGGAAGTGATAGCTGGAATGGATGAAGGCCAGTTGAAGTTCTGGATCATGATGTCTCTTGCCACCTCCCCACTTCTCCTCCCCCCCCACCAACAGCCTCTTTTGGACTATGGTTTAAAGCTGTTCTTCCTTCGTAGAAACCTTGAGGAGGATAACAATACAAACACCATTTGTCTTTCCCCTGAAGAATACAACTGGAGTAGAGGTGCCTCTGCTGATAATAAAGGATTTTGTCACACATTTTCTTGTAACAGTTCCAAATCACTGGAATGCAGTGACCTATTAAAGTTAGCACATATTAGGAGATAATCCTCACCTGGCAGTAAACAACTTACAACACAACAAGGGCACTTAACACATATTAAACTGCTTGACCATGTGCCTGCTTGAATTTTAACTGCACTTAGTGGGTGCCTATACACAAGCAGACTAAATTAATTGATTCATCGTCTGGTCAATTTTCAAGTAGATCAGACCAACTGATTCACTGATTAATCGAGTCTGCTGGAGCGTGGTAATTACTGCACTCCAGCAGACTTCAGTGTCTTATGTATCAGCGTTCCCACACTGAAAAATGGCAGCGGGAGTGCTTTAACTGAAGCTTGTCTAGAGATGCTGGTGCACAAGATACTCCGGGTGCTTTAATTAGAAATGCTCAGTATGTGTTAACTTGAATGCGCAATACTAATTGAAGGGTAAAGGTTCAAAACCTGGTGCAAGAATACAGGGGAATCAGGCCCCCTATTTGCAAAGTAGTCAGAAAATGATAATTAGCCAAATTAGTCTAGACCTTAGATTTAGTGATTAAAAAATTGAATTTATGTTAGTTAGCAGTATGTTTTGTATGCCATTTATTGAAGCTTCCTTAACAGTCATGACTACCCAGATATTTGTAGATACTACAGCACCTGAGTCACAGAACATAGCACATACTGAATATCTGATCTACTTGAAAATTGACCAGACCTATTTCGTTTTCCATCCAGTACCTTTTGCTGTTAAAAGTTGAATTGAATTCATGATGCTGCTGCTAGTTTTAGAACCGTGAATATGCTGGTAGCTGCACAAGTTCAGATTTTCAGTGATGTCAGTGTAATTCCAATTTTCACTCTGAAACTCAGGATTTATATTTTCTTTGCTTTGAATTAATATACTTTTTTGCAACATGTCTAAATGTCTAAAATGTAGACAAGTCTAAAATGTAATAGTAGAAGCTAGCTAGCAAATATCTTCATTAAAGTGAGCCACTAAAGAAGCATTATTTCAGTCTGCTTATCATTTTTTCCTCTTGCTGCCTATGCCCCATTTGTAATTCCCTGTTCCTTAATGGTGGGACCCTGATAAAATTGCTTGAAAAGGATTTGCTTAAGTGGCCGGTAGCTGGGATTGTAGAGCTGAAGGAATGGCTTGACAATCCAAGCAAATTTTCTTTTTCACTCCACAAAATACTGATTTAGCAAGTCTTAAAGCGTTCTACATTCTTCTTTTCCTCATATTTAACACTTAAAAAACTATTACCACTTTTATATTCTCTTATAAGAACAGTAGGTTAAGGGGCTTTAAATATTACTGCCTGGCTTAAGTTTCTTAGAACTTATTAGATTTTTTCTGGGTTCTTGGAAATGGCAAGGAAATGTATTAGTTTAGAGCTGTTCAATTTCTGAGCAGATTGGGGCTGAATGCTGCACTGGCCATGGGACCCCTGGCCTAACTAGACTCCATGGTCCCTGGCTGTGCAGCCTACAGGGGCTGAGCTGCCCCAGGGGTAGAGGCAGGAAGCAGAAGGCAGTGGAGAGAGACCACAGCAGCAACAGAAAATGCAGTTTGAGGAGAAATGGCAGCCCATGCAGGAGCCAATAGGCCAAAAAGTTAATCACTCACTGGCTGCATGTAGTTTGTGGGTAGGACAGTCCTCTGAGTCTACTGAAATCTGGATCACATGCAAACACTTTTAACTTTCTCACAGGATTTTTTAATTCTGTATCTGTTTAAAATATCAACTATTAATAGCTTCCCATCACTACTGATACCAAATTAAGGGAAATAATTCATAAAAATTATAAATCATTAATTATATGCTATCCATTTAAAATAATTCATAAATTATATACTCTTACCTCTCTTTATATTTGGGAATTTATCATTTTATCAAATGTGTTAGTTGTTTGAAATTATTTATCAAATCATTTCTAAAAATAACTTCTACAGCTAATTTTGGAGCAGTTCACAATGGGTACTTGATATTTGAGTTGTTTTATAGCAACACAGACAAGATAGGGTTCCTCTCCCATCAAATCTAGTCCCTTCCATTATTAATCTAACCGGTCACATCTATAGGAGACATTTACTGCTGAGCTACTTAATTAGCTCAGCAGTAAAGCATTGCCATCTACACGTGCAGCTTGACTAGGGTACAGTAAACTAATTAACTTTGCTGTAGGTTAGTACTTGTAACCATATGTACTATCCTATGGTGGAATTTTTAAGTGTGCAGAAATGCACATGTAGACAAGGTTCCCTCTAAGCTGTGTGCGTGCACAGCTGCACACAATAAAAAATGTTGGTGCGCAGTAACTTTTTAATGCTGTGCACCAGGGCTGGCACAGGACACTTACTGCTCAGCTGCACGGGGGCTGCTCCGCTCCACTTTGCTCCTCACTGGCATTCCCAAGGGGAGGAAGAGTGCAGCCTTGGCTGGAGCAGCCCATGAGGGGGTGGGCTGCTGATCAGTGGGCAATCATTGCCCTACCCCTTCCTCCTTCCTGTCTGCAGTGTGGAGCAGGCAGAGGCTCCTTCCTGAGGCAAGGCAGGGGCAGGGACCAAGCCGGGCACCACATGGGCTCTGCTGGCTCCAGGGAACTGCTCCGGTCCCCAGCCCCTTCAGGCAAGCTTCGCCCTAAGCCCCACCAGCTTCACCCTAATCTTAGCTTTCATCCCTGTGCTGCAGGCCCCACAGGTCCTGCGCCAAAGCCTGGCAGCCCCATGGGTCTTCCATTATCTGCCTGCTCCCTGCCTCCACACCTCACTGCAGCCTTTGAAAGCGATGCCACATGCCTTGCTGCCTGATCTGCCCAATGCGGGATGCACATGGTGCCACGCCGCTTTCAAAAGCTGCAGTGAGGCACAGAGGCAGAGAGCAGGTAGAGCACAGCCTGCATGTGGGTCCAAGAGACATGACAGGGAGATACATGCACTTCATGTAACAAAGATACTAGAGACAAAGTCAGCTCTTTGGTAACTGAAGACAGAGAACTCAAATGCTACCCTACCCTGGGGGTTTTTAAGAAGAGGTTAGATGAACACCTTGCTGGGGTCATTTGACCCCAGTACTCTTTCCTGCCATGGCAGGGGGTCGGACTAGATGATCTGCTCAGGTCCCTTCCGACCCTAGAAACTATGAAACTATGAAGCTTGCCCGTATTTAAGTAATTAAGTCTTAATCCTGGCCACATTGACATGATTACAAGGTAGCATGTGGGTATTACAGCTAATTTCTTCTATTATTTACAACAATTAAAAGCAGAATTGGGCCTTTAAAGAAAAACATCTAACGAGATAATAAATAGACTGAGATGAATATTAAAGAATGAATCCAGTACACAGTGTAATATTAAATATTAAAGGGGGAAGCAGGACCAATTCAGGAATGGACTAAAGCAGCGTGCTCATGAACCAAAGTGGCGTGCTCATGGACTCAAGCGGGGTGCTCATGGATCGCTGCACCTTAGAGGGAACATTGCATGTAGATACTGATGGAGTTGGATGGGGCACGAGGGTGCATCAATGCAGGGCCCAGTGCATCCCCGTGGCCCAGTCAGCACCTCTGTAGCATGCTGAGACAAGTCAGAGCAAGCCCAGGCTTGCAGGCTGACTCAGCAAATCCCCTGCCAACTGAAATTATTCTGACCTGGCTCAATGTGCTGCAGTTCCAGGCACATGTGTAAATTCAGTGCCCAGAAGCAATAAACTCTGACACGATATGTACCAAAGTTAATTTCATCACATTAATTTTACCTGTAGATGCACCCACAGATCCCAAGAACTACTACTTCAAACCCTCACACATAACTACAAAGTGCAATGAAAAGGAATCAATGCCAAGGTAAAAGCAGGGAGGATGAGCAAACCACCAATGTTCTGCCATTGCAATGACAGAAAAATATTTGATTAATACATGTTCAGAAAATCCTAGAAAAATGACCATGTTCCACTTTTAGTAGAATCATGAGTTCTTTTCCCTGATTGGATGACTGTAACTCTTAAAATTGGCATTTTTTCTTTGTTTGTGTGTTTGTTTGTTTAGAGAAAATAATTGCAGATAATCCCAGAACCTTCAGTAAAGGTACTCTTGTGAGTAGTGAACTGAGTCCAGTATATTCATTGCACTTTGTAATACTACTCAGATACAAGGAGGGAAAAAAAAACTTTTAAAATAGCAATAATATATTTTACACTGAATAAAGATGAGTTTGATATAGTACAAAATGTCATACAATGTATATATAATAATGCTTTATTTTTTCAATATTTTTGTTTTTTTTCATTTGTATAAATCTGACCTTAATTATAGTACATACAGCATCAGGTCTTGAGTAAATAGTAAGTTACATAATATTGTATATGCCATGCTGTTGCATCCTGTTTCATAAATATATGGCATTTAGGGTCTATGAAAATTAATGGAAATTTTACAGAGTATGTGTGTAAATAGAATGAAAGCCAAGGACTTCTAGTTTAGACAGAATAAGGCCCATCATTCATTAGACAGATGCATGGCAATGGATGCTTATTCCTGCAAACAATACTGTAAGCAGTATGTGCACACATTCTTATGGATATTTCTAAAGAACTTACAGCTGCTGTCCTGTCCACCTCACACCGGCTACTCAGAATGAAACAGGCTTCGGCATCATCCATTCTAAAAGCAGATGGAAAAATCAAAAACTATCAGGCATGTGCTACTGTCATCTATGGCAGTGGTTCTCAACCTTTTTTGTACCAGGACCCATTTATAAACATTGATGGCTAGTCCCAACGCAGTGCCCCTCACTCCTGACCCATGCCCCCCACCAGGCCCCAGCCCTGCAGTGTGTGGGGCAAGGATGGGTGTGTGCAGTAGGGTGGGGTGTGTGCGAGGCATGGACAGCCCAAAACAGCCCCTTGCAGGCTGGAACTCTGCCAGCCTGCAAGGGAAAACCCATGGTTTCCCACATTTTTCTCTTTTAAAAGTGAATTCATTTTTAAAGTTTGTTCATGACCCTTCCATATATTCTTGTGACCTGCTTTTGGGTTGTGACCATCCAGTTGAGAAATGCTGATCTATAGCAGCAATTCAAATGTACACATTTCATAAATGCTTCCTATGGACTTTTTATAGCAACTGTTTATGATACCTTTATGCCCAGGGCCGGCCCATCCTCTCCTGCAAATCCTACAGCCGCAGCCAAGGGGCCATGCCCCACTTTCCCCCTGCTGCCTGCGCCAGGTTTAAAGGGCTTGATGCAGGCAGGGAGCCCATTCCCAGCCGAGCTCCTGCCTTGGCCCCGGAGAGGGAACCCAGCCATCCCCAGCACATGCTGCCCCCACCCGCGCCCCCTGCAGCAGAGCCCACATGTGTGCAGCCCAACCCTGACTATTTATTTCGGTGAGTTTATACTGCAACTAACCGCAATTTTGATTTTTCAATACATCAGAAGGCCCCAAAACTATACCTTGCAGGGGGTCCCAAAAAATTGTGGGCCAGCCCTGTTTATGCCTAGGCACCCTCACTCCATTACTGGCTAGAGAGTCTGAGTGTGAGTTTGAGAGGGAGGAAATGGAGAGAGCCTTTTAGAGCTAGGACTTTTGCAGCCAGAAGGGTGGAGCAAGAAGCTACTTAAACCCAGAACTGAGAGGAGACAGGCAGTCTGGCCCAGATACTACCAGAGAGAGAAGCTGTTGTACATGAACAATGAACTGGGATAGGCCCAGAAAAGCTGGAGCTGGATGTAGCCAGATAGATAGAGGGTAAGGCTTGAGGAAAAGGCACCTCAGGAGCTTTTAGTGTTTATTTGAAACTGCTTAAGTGTTTTGTTTATTTTGGACAAGGAATACTTCTGGCTTCAAGAGACTTACTGCAAGGCATGGGATGGACAGATAAGGGAGAAGGGAGGGAGTTGAGGGCACTTGGGTAGAATGCACGGGAGACAGATAGGAAAGCTGGCAGCCCTAGTTAGCTGAACTGGACTTGACAATGCCAGGGAACTGATGTGGGCTTGACAAGGCCTAAGGACCAATGTTGGCTTAATGAGACCTGGGACCTGAGTGCAGATTATTAAGGGCTATGGACTGAGTTAGTGCTTATTAAAGCCTAAGAACTAAGAGAGGCAAATGTAAGGCCTGACAATTTATGTGCAGCTGGCAGCCTGGAGGCAAGCTTGTGCGGGGCTACTGAGGAACCAGAAAAGCCAAGAAAACTGGTTTTACCATGGGAGATAAGCAATTGACTGCTGTGCAGGGGCTCACCAGGCAGTGATCTTAACTGGGTCAGGCTTGAGATGGTCCACATGATAAAAATGTGGAGAGAGGCACCCAAGGTGTTATTCTGGGAGGATTGAGGGCTGACTCACAAATAAATATATAAGGCCTAGTCATTGTAAACAAGACCAGAGTGGCCAGTGGGATGCTGAAGTGTAAAACAGGGTCAGTCTGATTGCTAGAAGATGTCAGACTGACTATTAGAACATTGGACCTGCCACACTTAGAAATGTCTTAGGCCAAAGTTTTAGGTTCCCTGTGTTCACATGTTTTCTAAAAGTCAGTGGTTGCTGTGTTTGCCCATACAGCGGCTACACGGAAATACATGATGGATTTCAACATCACATTCTAGGCTGAGTTTTGCTCCTTTTGACCTGTGTATTGCTATTCATATCACTGCAGTTAAACAAGTGAAACCAAGAACAGAATTATGCAGGGTTATATTTACCAATCTGAGATTCTGGTAAACCTGAATGTCAAGTTTATATCAGTTGCATCAATTACATCAGTGCAAAATGAAGCACTGTTTCTGTATGTATTTCATATGATTTTTTTTTTTACTAATATAAGCTATCCCATCATTGTTATTTGCAACTTTATACAATGGCACGGCCGTCCAACTTTTAAGTGACTGGAGGCCCTCTGAGCCACACAGCAGGGGCTACACATTGTGCAGGCTGAACCACTGTGAGCCACAAACCAGTCAGCATGCAATGTGGGCACCCGCCACACTTCACCACGCATGTGTCCTGGCTTCAGCCACAGCTCTCCAACAGTGGACTTCTCCATTGTACTATGGGCTTCCCTATGCTGTGCTATCTCCTGAGGTAGGGGGTAGGAGTTAGGGGGTAGGAAGTGGAAGCCGGTAGAGGGAGGAGGAGTCCAGTGATCCTGGCTGCTACTGAAGCCAGTGATGGGAGGAGTGACAGCTTGGTGGGAGCCTGTGACAGGACTCAAATTAATTCCTCATAGGCCACATGTGACTTGTGGGCCCTGAATTGGACAGCTCTGCACTGGGGTAGTGGCATTACATTATAGGTTTCACATCATGACTTCAATGGCATTATTCACATGCATAACATTAAATACATGCATAAATGGTCACCAAGGGGGCCCAAATATTGTAATGTAGAATCTAAGAAAATGGAAGAAGGTTATCTGTTCACTGATATTGATAAGTTGCAGCATAAATGTGAGGTATTTATGAATAGTGTTTTAAAGAAGGTGAGGCATTAGATGGACTATATCAAATCAATTGCTTTGTATTCATATATTTCTGTTTTTCATTGCTATACACTTGAACTTCACAAAGATTATTTTTCCAGATTGACATTTTGAATTATAATTCAATAGACATTGAAATATAAACTATAAATATATTAATGGAATTAGACACTAGAACAACACAGCATTTTGGTCCATTAAAAACTGTATTCAATAGGCTACACTGTGGACTGCTCTCTGCTGTACTGTGCTACCTCCTGGGGTGGCGGCAGGAAGTGGCATGCACTTGTCGCATGGCAGGAGGCACGATTGTGCGGATTGCTCATTAGATCATATTGCACCTTATTTCCGGCACAGGGGGAGCCCAATCCTGGGTAAGTTCAAAGCCATAGAAAAAAAGCTCCCGACACAGTCATGACAGATTCCAATAATTCTGTGAGTTCTGCTAAATATCTTGTCACAAGGACATGAAAAAGGTAGGAAGGAAGCAGGTTTACAAGGAGTTTCTTCCAAGCATGGGAACAAAGATGCTTGTTTAAAAATTTAATGTAGTTAGATGGCATAATGGGCTATTAAAAGGTGAGAGTTAATTTCTCCGTACTGAATAATAGAGGATAGTTAGGATGAAGATAAACTATGAAGGGTCTTAATACTGAATATTTTATTTTTGAAAAAGCTTGTAGACTTTACCTGCTAACCAAGGCATTCTGAGATCCTGGGGATGTATCTCGGTAAGCAGGGATACCATGATTTCCCCACTTATGAAGGTGCAGCCCTGGATAAACAGGGGAATTGGGGTCACATTTCTGTAAGTTGAGAAAGCTGTACAGGCATTCCTAGGGACTGAGGGGCCTCATCCTGCCCAGAAAGTCTTGGGGTGTGCAGGATCAGGGCAACTGAAGAGTCTAGGCATGATGCCTTTATGCCTGCCCATGATCTCCTGCCTTAAAGCAAATAGGTATCTGCTACAATAAAGTGGCACAAATTATTACTAGCTTTTGTTGCAACCACACTGTGATGCAACAAAGGGTATGGACATCAATTTTCTTTAGCTTTTTGCGGCTTTGGGGGTGGTACAAAGGAAAAGCCTGTTTTCACCCTTGGAGATGTTATGTGGAAAGAATCTGAAAGACTAAACCTAGAGTGAGGACCTAGAGACTAGTAAGAGTCAATGATGCCCAGGTCATGGGCCTGAGACAGGCGGAATGGTGGTTTTATCCACAGTGATCAAAAAGAGGTATTGGGAAGGGCTATGGAGGCGAATTGCATTCTGATTTAGCCATGTTGAGCTTGAGCTGATGGCTAGACATCCACAAGCAGAGATTAAGAGACTGACCAAGACTTTAGTTTGAACAGTAGGTCTGGAATAGAGAAGTAGAGTTACAGAGCTGGTGCTTGCATTTGTGTCTATAGATGTGATCACCTGGAGATAAAGCACAGAAAGGAAAGAGAATAGAACCAATGGCAGGGCCCTGTGGAATTTGAATGCAAAGGGAGGCCATGAGGGAGCTCTTCTAAAGGAGGAATAATTACAGAGTTTGAAGGAGAATCAGTCACAAAAGCCAAGAAAGAAAAACCTTTCAAGAAAGGGACAAGGCCGATTGTGTCAAAGGTGGCTGACTGGTAAGGGAGAATGAGAATGAAGTGGCAGTTTTGAGATTTGGCTAGGTACAAGTCTATGTTATGTTAAAAGCCTGGTTCTTTCCTTGATCTTGGCATTTCTTAATTTTTCAGTGCATGGCTTTCTAACCTTAGCAACCTTCATTTGAAAGAGTTTTTGCATGTAATATATATGTGTGTGTGTGTGTATACATTTTGATAATCCGACATTAAGTTTGATAATGAAGTTCTTTTTTCTATTACTTGTAACCGAAACCTCCATGTTATTTAATTGAAAGGTTTAATATGCA
>NW_017728993.1:76825796-76849349 GCF_001723915.1 Gavialis gangeticus
TGTGTGTGTATACATTTTGATAATCCGACATTAAGTTTGATAATGAAGTTCTTTTTTCTATTACTTGTAACCGAAACCTCCATGTTATTTAATTGAAAGGTTTAATATGCATCTATCTTTTCAGCACACTATGTTCTCATTAAACAGAATTGAACTCTAGCAATCTCTTAGTTATTGGGTTATATTTCATATTAAATGTTCTATTAAATTCCTAGTACGCTTAGTCCCTTAGGATACGTTAAAATTTATTCTGTGACAGGTACATTCAATTACATGTTCTTTAGGATAAAGTACAATTCTTCAGTTGACTAGCTTCAGGTTATTATAGGCTAAATTCATATAATTGCCTTTCAGGAACAGCATTTTGATTTATTTTCACCTCCCAATGTGTAGGACTAATGCCAGCTAAATCCAACCAATCTTTTATCAAGATAGCAGGAAATTAAAACTGGAAACTCTTGCATGTAGCAAATACATAAATAAACAAATATATAATTAAACTCATTCTGAAAAGACCATTCATTTTTCTTCTTTTAAATGGATCCAGGATTTTTTTAAGAGACAGATCATTGAAAGGATGTGATCCATGTCAAGAACCCTAACAAATTTGACTCCTTTACATTATCATCTTTTAAACATATGGGAAATATCTACAAAAGCTAAGTGCACTTATAAAACTGTTCTATAAATAGAAAGGATTGCAAATTGGAGGCTACCAGCACTAAAAGTTTAAGGAATGGGATCTTTTTTTGTGGTGGTCACTATTTTGGTTGAGAGATGTGTACAGAGATATACATAGGAAGTTTTTGCCAGAAGAACAGTGGCGGCAGCTGGGGTGGTAGTAGTTACAGTGGCTGCCATTTTTGCACTCTCGAAGTCAGTATGCAGGGCTGCTATCTTGCTCCCCATCCCCAAATTATCCTAATGGCTGGGTATGTCACATATTGGATAGGTATGTCCTTCCTAGAAGAGAGGAGTAAATTCTTAAAAAGCCTGGGTGTATAATTATCTATAGACACTTGCTATAGAAATAATGTTTTGAAGCAGGAGACTACAAAAGTTTAGTACAGTAGGTAAAGCAAACTGCTTACAGTATGGGGGTTCCACTATATCAGGTAATAAAATTACCTCATTTAGTCAACAGAAATGCTCCCATCATCATTTAAGCAAATTCTGGAGCCAATCACTACCTTTCCAGGGCTTTTTCTTCAAAAGCATTTTTTTTTAAATTTCTCATTTTTTTTTATATATACATATACACATACATATATAGATAGAGATATATATAGATATATAAACAATATCTATCTATAGTAAAGAAAAAAATATATAATGTAAAATAAAGAAAAACTTAGTCCAATAAAAAGATAGATTGCTTTAGGGGAAAAACAACAACAACAAAAACAGTATGCTTCAGATGTACATGTTAGCCTTTTAAAATACATGCCCACATTCCTTTTTCATCTGACTCATTATGTCTATAACTTATTTAAGCAGAAAGTTGAAACAAGTCACATAAAATATTAAAATAAAAATATGTTACTTAGAATCTGCCTACTTAGCTCTCAACAGGTCTTGATCTTTCAGTGCTGAACCTTGCAGATAGATAACCCTCTGGGACCACATTGGGATTTGCAACACCCTTCGGACCTGAGCATCCATCTCAGTTGGACACAAAATAACCACATAATAATCCTGTCAAAACATAAGGGAGTGTAGAAAAGGCACATTAATTACTTAATATTGCCTTCTGTTGTTAGTGGAGAATTGGCTAATAGAAAATCTGGAGGTGAAAAAGGTCTGTGATAAACCAGGAATCCTGTTTTTCTCTGATTTAAAAAAAAATCCCCGATTTTCAGTTAAAAAAGGAACCCTAAATCTACATTTTTCCATGATTAAAATGAACCATCACTATATGTGTGTGTGTGTGTGTGTGTGTGTATGTATATGTGTATATATACACACACACACACACACACACAAACACACATACATATATATATACACACATATATAATTTGAATAATAAAATCAATTCTAAATACCTATAAATCTTAGCATTTGATTGTGAGTTATTTTATCATAAAAAGTCAGAGCTCTCCCTGCAGCTGCCCCCCGCCCTGCTACTTGTTTGTGGCACTGAGCAGCCATGATATGCTGGTGCCCTGCCCATGTCATTACCCCTCGCTCCCAAGCCACAGGCCCCCAGGCCTTCTGGTTGCCCTCACTCCCTACCCACAGCCCCCTGCGCCCCCAGCCCTGCTGGAAGGTGTCCCCAGCTGCCAGGGCTATGCAGCCAAAGACCCAGGTCCCCCTGCCCTACCCCTACAACAGTGCCTGAGCCCTGGCTGCTGCCCATGGGAGGCTGTGGCAGAGCAGAACGTGGAGCCTGGCTTCCTCTCGCCCATGGGTAGCACAGGCACAGCAGAGGCTGTGAGGCTGAGGCTGAGGCTGGTGTGGGCTGCCTGCTGTGGCCTAAGAGCTCCCTGCCCTGCTGCCCTCCACCTGGCCCTTCACAGCCCACTGAGTGGGACCCAGCGTGTAAGGGTAGAGCAGGGCAGAGAGGCTTGTGCCACCACTGGGAGTCCCACACTGCCATGGAGAGGCACTTCTTGCCTGCCTGGCAGGAGCAGGAGGCACAACTCTGCACCACCACCCCTGCTGCTGCTGGGGAGGCAGGGGGTGCCTTGCCATGGTAGCGCAGGGCTCCCACTGGTGGCACTGAGCTTCCCCCCGGCACTGCCCTGACATGCCGGGCCCTGCCTGCTGGGTCCTGGAGGCCCTGGGGAGAAAGCAGCAGGGTGAGCAGCCCTGAACATGTAGTGGGCAGCCTGCCCCCAGCCCTACTCTGTGGACAAATCATGGCCCCCCTGGGAGTGTGCACAGTAGCAGGGAGCCAGCCGCCCATACAAGCTGCCCACAACTCCATCTTACTCCCCACCTGGACTCTGCAGCCAAACATGGCCCCAGACCCAAAACCCCATGAATCACATTGGCTGGGCAGCAGCCCCAGCCCCAGCCCTGCCCAACTCCCTTCCTCACTGTGGGGACCTCAATACCTCCCCCCCTCCTCAGCTTACATATGAAGAGCTGTGGGAGCTGCTCTCCAGGCTGCCTGGTGGCCATGTGCATGTGTAAATGGTACCCCCCGCCTGATTGCCTTCATCCCATTCACCCCAGCCCCTTGAAGGCTGGAACTGCCACCCTGCAAGGGGAAACCTGCCTTTTCCTGCATATTTCTCCTTTGAAGGAGAAAATCTGGGTTTATCTCCTCAAAATGAGAAAATCTATGTTTTACCGCATTTTTCCGTGGTAAACAGAAAACCAGATTCCTGCTTAGCAGTAATCTTCGGTTTCAGGATCTTTGTTTATTACTCTGTTTTCTCCATTTCTGTCTTAATCATTACAGTGAGACAAACCTCACAAAGTCAGCAAAAAAACTCTCAGTGACTTCTGTGGAGGTTTTGAATTAGTCCTCTAAATACCAAAGGGAAAAGAAATAACCATGTTGTCATTATTTTACATGATTTGAACTAAAAGAAAATGATTTTTTATTAAAATATTTGAGTATAATTTAAATAAATCAAAGTATTTGTGACAAAAGCATAATTCTATCTGTCTAATCCACTTAGCTTAATTTAAAACAAAGGGATGTAATAATACATC
The DNA here is from genome assembly GCF_001723915.1 of Gavialis gangeticus. NCBI lineage: Eukaryota > Metazoa > Chordata > Crocodylia > Gavialidae > Gavialis > Gavialis gangeticus. The sequence goes on from NW_017728993.1 coordinate 76,829,463, forward strand.
TGAGTTTCTTATTGTAGGAAGTGTCCCCACTCAAAATTAATTCAGGTCTACAAATTGTAGCTGTTCCAGAAGGCAGTCTGCAATGGGCTAGCATCTAACTGAGTTTCTTATTATTTTTGTTACATTGTAAATATACCTGCAGTCTGGGATGAGCATAGAACTCATTTAAGAAATCCATAAGCAGATCAATCTTCAGAGAGCTGACACACAATACAACATGTTTCTCTGTCTGAGCTCTGTGTCGACTGTAGTTACCACCCGACTTTTGCCTCTCCATCCACAAATAAGCCAGCTGTTCAAACTGCAATGGATTGTAAAATGTAAATGAAACACACAAAATTAATATAAGATTCTTTATCATGATGAGTTGTTAATGTTTCCATGGACTAATCCAGGTGCTCATTTAATTAAGGTCAAACTTGGATCCTGTTAGTCATTCTTGCTTTACAAGAGCAGCAATTTGAAACAATCTGGATGGGATGAGAGACTGGATGTTTCATTAATAAATCAGGATGGCCCAAATGAAGCAATCAGAAATGCTGAGTATCATAAAACTGGATTAAAACATGATTTTTTTTTAATTTAAACAATAAATACTGCATCTCCTTATTTAGTTTCCAGTGTTTAAACCTGAAGGCTCACATTTTCCATCTTTTCTCTTCCCCCTCCCCACCCACCAAGTTAAAACTGATATTCTGATGTAATTATGTAATTACATGAGTTCAGGAGCTGGGAATCTAAAAGATGCACTGATTTATTACACTTATAATGATTTAGTTGGGGCAATATCTCAATCCCCCCTGCCCTTCCCCCGCCACCAAATTTAAGACTCTAAAGATAGTAGCATTTTATACAATCAAGTCTGTGAATAGTCTATGTTTGGCATGCTGTATCAGTATTGACAACACTTAAATCTATGGTGAACAGGAAAAATGCATTCTGTTCTGCTGCCGTTTCTGAAGAACTGCAGATTTTTTAAGTATCAGCTATAGCAACTGTTAAACAGCATTTTTCCTTTGCCACCATACTTAGTACACACTGCCTTACCATGAAACCTACTTTGTAATCCAATAAAGGAAAATCTAGGATGCAATGTGTTCTGTGATATAACCAGTCATTAAGAGCATATGAGCAATGTTTCAGTAAACTGCTTGGAAAAATATTTTATAAAGCTCATGTAAACCATTTCAGTTTTAAAATTGTTTTAAAAAAATACAGGTAAATGTTAACAACACTGTTCCCAAACAGGGTTGTTCTTGTATTTCCATTCTACATATGGAAAACTGACACAACTTGTTTCTAATCAATTCAGTATCAGAGCCAAAATATGAGATCAGGATATGTTCCCATGCCTCCATTCATCTTTTGCTCAGACCACAACACCGAGTCTCTCTCTATTTAAGTTTACTTAAATATTGTTGTTGGTTAGCTATACATTGGAAACCTTTAGGATGCTGCACATGGATGCAGACCTTTTCTGCTCAGTCATCCCTATGATAAAGCTAATCGAGATTATATTAACATTCCAACTAAAAGTTTTGAAATAATTACATTTCCAGGAAGAAATGTGACCTCATTCATGGCACAGATCCTGGAAGCCCTGAAAGCTCTTGGGGTTTCTTGTTTTCTGGTTTTTAGGCCTGTGCAAATCAGCAGCAATCCGATCTGGCTTCGGATCTGGCCGCTTTGGATGGCCGCTATCCGACCCAGAGCTCTGGACCGGGTTTCTGCCTGGATCTGGCTGAAGCGTCTCCGAAGCTTTGGAGCCACCTCAGAGATCCAGCCATAGGGTATAATGGGGAATCAATGGAAGATCTATAACTTTGTTGTTTTTTGTCCAATTTGGATGAAACTTGGGGGCAGTTCCCCCCAAAACCCTGCACCGATCTTCTTGAAACTTGGTAGGCTTTGTGGCCTCAGCGAGAGCTAGCACCCCTGCAGCTTTAACCCCACTATGTTGTAACGTATAGACATGACAGGAGTTTTGCTTTCATGAATTTGGGGTACAGTTGCCCCAAAACCCCTGAACCGATCAATCTTCTTGAAACTTGGCAGGCTCTGTGGCCTCAGCAGAGGCTACCAGCCCTGCAGTGGTCACCCCACTATGTTGTAACACCTAGATGTGACATGAATTTTGCTTTCAAGAATTTGGGGTGCCGTTCCCCCCAAACCCCTGCACCAAACTTCTTGAAACTTGTCAAGCTTCATCCTCTCTATAGAGTCTACCACCTCTGAAAACTTCATCCAAATCAGACAAAAAACAACAAAGTTATAGATATTTTATTGTTTCCGCATTATACCCTATGTCTGGATCTCTGAGGCGGCTCCGAGGAGGCTCCAAAGCTCTTCCGGAGCTCTGAACTGCTTTGGGAAGCCTAACAAGGCCAGTGCTTTGACCCAGATGTGCTGCTTTGGACCCCAAAGCATCTGAAGCTTCTCTGTATCTGAAGCTCTGTCCGAAGCCTCGCACAGCCCTACTGGTCTTGGACAGGGAAACTGGGAATGCTGGAGGCCCAGCCCTGGGTCAGTCAATACAGTGAAATTGACACACAGAATGATCTGCAGACTCTGGGGTCTGGGACAGACATTGCATAAACCAGTCTGACCCAAATCAGTTAAGTATGATACTACATTCAATCAGGTTTATCTCAAACTGGTTTCAGCCATTTTTAAACCCGTTTATGTGCACTGATTATCTGTTCTGTTACAAGTTTAGGCCAGTTTCTGATCACTTAAACTGGTTTATGTGTAATGTCTGTCCCTAGCCCAGAAGCCTCAGAATCATCTGTCAATTCAGCTGACAAACTCAACTTGAAAATTGCCATGAAATAATTTGGCTTTGACAAATTGGTATGTCTGATGAAAACCCTTTTTTCACATGAAAAATCCCAACCCTCCATAACATATAGAAATGCCAAGGCTTTTTACTGAAGTCAAAGTTTAAATCAGACTTTTTCCAGTTGAGGGTAAAGTTTACACATTACACTTAGACAATACTAAGGGCGCTTAAAATGCAGGCACCCACAGGTTAAAGCTCACCAGCACAGGCCCCAAGCTCCCACCTGCCTGCCGCTTGCTCCCGCATGCCCATTCACTCCCAGTGTCCCTGCCCCAGCCCAGCAGTACGGGGGAGAGCAGCGCACAGCCCCAACCCCACGCTCACCTGTGAAGAATGAGCTGGTGCTCAGTGCAGGGGAAAAGTGCCCCCCCTCATGTCTGATGCTTCCTGCTGCAGCCTCTCACAGCCCGTGCATGGCTGTCCTGCCTCTCCACCATTTCACTGCTGCCCCATGGGGCAGTGGTGGCCATGGAGAGCACGCACAGGCATCCCTGCATGGGCTCCGAGTGGCTGCAGCAGGGGGTGCTGGCCATGGGAAGGGGGAGCGGCTGCTTTTCCCTTGTACTAAGCACCAGCTCACTCCCCAGAAGCTGCTGCTCAGAGCAGAGGAAAGTGACCACCGCTCTCATCACCGCCATGCAGTGTTTGGTGCAGCTGTTTCACCACTACATCTGGGCTGCCCAGTGCGGCAGCAGTGGCCATGTGAAGCAGCTTTTAAGGAGCACAGAGGTGGCAGTAAAGCAGCCAAACCATGGCCTAACATGGCATGGGCTCTGGGCAGGCAGCCGCAGCATACACTGGCCAGTGGCAGCAAGCGGAGTAGCCACTTTCCTCCTTGCTGAGCAGCAGCTTCTACTGAGCTGCCATGGCTCAGCCCTGATGGGAGATCCAGGAAATTGTGCGAGGCCCAGGCTAGCAGTGATGGCAGGTAGCAAGCTGGTGCTCAGCACTGGCAAAAAGCAGCTGCTTCCCCTTCCCACTCTAAGCCTGCGCATAGCTGCCTGTGCCTGCTCTACTTTGCCACCACTGCCCCACAGGGCAGCATTGATGTGGCAAAAGGCAGGACAGCCCCGTACAGTCTGTGAGCAGCTGCAGCACAGGGCACCAGGCATGGGGGGGGGTGCACTTGAGTCCCATGCTGAGCACCAGCGCATCCCCCTCCAGTTAGTGCAGGGCATGTGGGGTCAGGGCTGCATGCTGGCCCATGCCAGTACCACAGCTGCAGCACAGGGTGCCAGGCAGGCGGGGGGCGGGGGGGGAGGGGGTGCGATTTTTCACTCACGGTGAGCACCAGCTTGTTCACTGCAGGTGAGCTTGGGGTCGGGGCTATGTGCTGCTCCCTGCCTGTATCATGGGCCTGGGGTGGGGGCACTGGGAGTGAGAAGGCACATGGGAGCCAGTGGCAGTCAGGTGGGAGCACGGGGCCCACAGCAGTGTCCTGGGGCCAGTGCTGGTGGGGGCCAGAGCAGGGTGGCAGAAGCGTGGAGTACCAGCCAGCAGGGGCTCTATGGAGCAGGATCAGCTCCCCACTCTTCCTGCTGATGTAGCCCAGCCCAGCTCCACAGACCCCTACCAGCCCACGCCCCATGCTCCTACCACCCAAATCTGGGCACCGCTGGTGCTGGCCTCAGGACATTGGTGCAGGCCCCATGCTCCCACTCACTTCCACTCCCCCCTGCCCCTTTCTCCACTTTTCTGCCCAGCCAGCTGCATTACATGGCTCCCATACCCACATCTATACCCACACACACACACACACATCCACACACACCCATAAACCCCTATACTCAATCACTTCTGCATATATACCACAAATGCCTACAAATCAGGACAAAAATATTTTTAAAAATTAAATTAAAGCATATTATTATGGGTGGCCAGAGGTTAGGGGAAAAACTTCCAGTCCCAAAATGGTGGCCAGGGGGGCGGGGCACCTGTTAAGGGGTGGGGCTACCTATGTAGCCCTCGACAGCTTGCCAAAACTCGGTAAGCTGCCGTTCACCCAAAATAATTGTCTGCCCCTTGTCTATATATAACAAGTTACTTCATTCTAACTCTAGCATAGGAATGCAGGGAGAGAGAATCAAAGGTAGTAGCAGACAGAGTGCACAAGATGAATGCAGCAGTCATGATTTGCTGGTGCTGTTTAAGTTAGTAATAAAATCAAAACCTAAACTGGGGATAAATTTGAACAATATGCAAAGTCTATAGGTTCCACGGTATATGAAAAGCACCACCTCTTTACACAAGGAACTGAAAATTCATGCCCTGGTAATTTTCTCATACAAACACAGTCTACAAATATATTTTAAAAACAGGGAGAAAAGAAAGCTCCAAGTGTGATTGCAGAAAAGGGGTTAGGTATACAGATAGTAAGGGCAATTTTAATGATTATAAGTTTTTTGACATTTTTTCCCCACTAAATATTCTTAAATGGAAAACAGTTAGGGTTTACCTGTATGGGTAACACCACAAGGGCAACACAGATCATAATGACAACCAGCAGTTTTGAAGGCCATATCTTGGGTGTAACATCCCCAAAGCCCACAGTGGAAAATGTCACTATGCAGAAATAAAGGGAGTCAAAGAGAGTCAGCTTGTTTCCTGCTCGCTCCAGATGCTGAATTCCACAAATACTAAGTGAAAGAGAATGAATAGAGACATGAAAAATAACACACACAACTTGGATAAATCCAAATTCTATGATGTTGTTACAAGTATAAATAATTATTTTTCTACAAAAGCATGCATTGCTTAGCAAAGACATAAGTTTCAAGAATAGCTTTTTTCAGGTTCTTACCAAAATGTGTTTTTTAAATTATTTTTAAATGTAATTCATCATCAGTTTTAATTGTCATTTTCTCCTTATTTCAAAATGACAGCCTTGGTCATATTGCTAGATTTTGATTAGTGGTAGGCATCAAAAAGTAAGTATTGTTACATATAAATAACAATATGTATTGGTAATATCCTTTGTAACAAACAGCATACTCTGCAAGCGTTCAGAGTTTTTTTTAAACCATATTTTATTTTTTGCAAAGATATGATTATTTTGTGGCAAAGAAACAGTGCATATCTTCTTTGCGCTTGGTAGTTTTCTGTTAGGTTACATCATTATTGTGGCAAGAACTATTAGCTCACACTACTGGAAATGGCAAGTGACAGGGGCCAGATGATTTTTTCTTTGTCAGTTAGTACACATCAGGATAGCTTGTGGAATTATCTCAAGTGGTCTACCAATATCTCTTGCTAATTTGATGCTGTGCTGAGAAAATGTGAAGTCTATTTTCAGTAAATACAAACATCTAATATAGAAGTCAGTTCAACCAATGTATATGAATATGCCCTGAATTCTTGATGGGCAGATTTCATATTTGTAAAAACTGGAGTTGAAAAAAATGTAGGTTTGAAGTGCAAGAATTTCTCTTGTGCCACGGTGGGGAGAAGTGGTTGGTTGTGGTGGTAGTTGGGTCTTACAACTGACCTGTTTCTGACCTGAGTTTGAAAAGTTTCTGGCCGATGACCTAGTATACATGATGACTGTTTGATGCATGATATCCACCTGGTAGCAGATGACCACTAGAATTCCCCAGGGTGAAAGCCTTGTATCACCAGGGAGCCCCAGTATTTATAACAGTGCTAGCAGTTACACTGTTCTGTTCTCCAGAAATAATTTACTAGTGGGCTGTGGCATTTCCATAACATATGGATCACATTCCTTGTTTCCTCTTCACAGTTCTAGCATTTGTAGTTTTCACACATCTCAAAATGTTCTAAAGATTATTTTTGTTGGAAAAGTTTCAGCCTTCAGTCAGAATTGATGAATTTATATTCCTACGCATTTTGTTCCAGATTTTTTCACTGAAGTGGCAGCTCAGATCTTTCCTCCATAATCACATTAGCTTATCCATTTTTAAGAAAAAGACAAATGTATATATTTTTGAACAGGTGCATTTTGTTTTTGCCAATATGTCCTGAAATTTAATGAGAGGAATCATTTGGGATTATCACCAGAGTGAAAAAGTTCAATTAATATGCCACTGATGCCAGGTAAGGAAGTCTTCAGTATGGCTTCTTTTTAAAGTCCCCTTGTATCAGGCTACTTTTTTTAGTATTTAAAATAAAGAACTTTCTCACAGGGAAATACATTCTTGAAAAATGGGCTATTGCAAAATTAAAATGCCTCTACATTGCACCTGTTTTTGAATCAAAAGTGTGTTTGGATTCCAAACTCTTCTATTATCACTGGCTACCTTGGTGCTTTTCTCTCATTGAATGAAATTCATCACATACTGAGATCCTGCACGATATATCGGACATCTTTTTAAGCAATTCAGACTCATAATATCTTCTACTTAGCTACAGAATTTGAGATGATAAGCTACAGTAATGGCTGAATATACAGAAAATATCTATTTTTAAAGTGTAGGACCTGATTCTTCCTCTTTTATATAATTTTACGTTTGTAACTTTTTTTTATCAGTGCTACCACATTTCAGTGCAGTCAAATAAATGATTTAAACATAAAATTGGTATAGCAGAGGGTTCAAAACAATAGGAAAGTCAGACAACACACCTATTAAAACAGAGATGCAGAAGAAAAAAGAAAGTAAATGCATGAAGAACAGTTTAAAAATCGACCAAAATTTCAAACAAAAAGGAGAAGTTAAAAACAATAACACCCATGATCTCTAAAGATTAGGAAAGATAAGCCTTGTTTAGATACCATTTGAACTTTGGAGCATTCAGCAGCTTCATTTACTGGAAATTTTTTGTGTTTCCTGGCATCTGTGATTACTTATTTTGCATGTGCCAAACTACACAAGAGTTTTTAAAAAGCCTATCTCTCCTAGCTATGATATCAAAAAAATTCAGACACAAAAGGACTGTCATCTATCAGCTAAGGACTGGTTTACTACAGCAGGAATAAATTGTTTCTGCCTAATTGCTTCAGTGGATTTCTATGTGTTTGTGGGGAATAGGGATTGATTTTAGGAAGTATCCAACAGTTTAATTATAAATAATACTTTGATTGGAGTTAGCTGCAGTAGTTCAGTGTAGGGTGATCCCTATAATGGTCAGCTTTTACCAGTATAGTGTCTCATACATTATCCATCCACTCTTCCAGCCAGCATTTCTGACCTGGTCAGGAAGAAGGGAAGATGTCTAGGGACTTCCCATGCCTCAGATTGCCATTGGTGGCTGTCAGAAATCAAAACAGCCTAAAGGAGCTATAGCTTACTTTAGGATTACTCTAGGAATTAGGGAACATGGACATGTCGAAATTCCCCTTTATGCAGATGCTTCCCCTAAGTTATGTTCTCAAATAACTAAAGAAATATTTTTTTATACCAATTTATAAATTTTGAGCTGAATACCACAATTTGCAACTGGTATCATAGCGTAACAAGTGTCATAGTTGCATATTGTTCAGGTCAAAATACAATTTTGTAAAGAAGTGGATCACATAAATGTCTCGTGTAAATTAAAAATATCAGGTGCTAAATTCTGGTATAGTTTATTCAATATTCTTATCAATATAGACTTGTTTTTAGCAGAGCTATTATTTTATCTGGAAAATTTAAGATCTCAGCGGAATGTGAAAAGACAAGCTTGGTTTTCGTTTGTTTATTTTTTAAATCTGATTTCCACTAATTTGTGAGCATCCTAAGGTAGGAATCAATAATTGTTGGGGAGCAAAATCATGCTCCAGATGAAATTAGATTTGAACCATGCTGTTGCAAAAAAGATTAGATGGAAAAATCTACCAGCAGCAAGGGTAGCTTATATTGGGATTTTAAAACAATGCGTGTGTAATGTCATCTTTTATAATTATGTTTATCATGCTACTCAGGGTACCAGATAGTTTAGCACCATTCACTCAGAGGTTCGTGGTGCAAAGCTGCTACACTCTAACAGGGCACAGCAAAGGGTCACTACAAAGACATAAAGCTGAGAAATTGGAGGAGAAGGGATCACAAATCTGGAACTGATCAAATTGAAACATTGGAAATGAACTTTTCCAAGAAAGATCAAAATTAATAATTGTTCACAACCAATAATTTGATCAGACCTACCTAAGCAGTATAGTAAAAGGTTGTAACATATGCAGATATGCATTTTCTTGCTATAAAAATAATCATATAGTGCATTTCAGAGGTGTATGAAGAATGTATTATGCACCTTGCTTACCTCCTCTACTTGAGGCAGTCTCATTGTTTGTACAAATATTGTGTGTATTATGCCAATCACCAGTCTAAAATGTTTGAAAGGAAACCTGTTACTTGGATGAGCTAATTAACAAAAATGTTCTTTGGAGAAGACACTTTGCTGATATTCTTAGTATTTACATAAAATAAGTAAAGTAGACAATACCATCACACTATGCTGTAGAAACATGAAACAATAACATTTATATGTGACTACTGGCTTTGTGTTTAGACAGCACAGTGATGGGGGTGCATGAGAAATACATTTTTTAAAAGGTTGTAACTCTGCAGATGATACTGAAGCAAATATCTTGTGGGAGGCAACGAGGAATTTTCTGGATAAAGTCTTCACAGATTTGACCCTAGGAACGATGCTCCCACCCTGGGTTAATCATTAATTGACCAACGAGACCATTCATTGTGTTTGCTTGATTGATTTTAAGATAGTTTCAAGGATGCCTGTATGTAGAAAAAAGTTGTTTTCTGTCTTTACGGGAATGGTATCAGTCATATTTCCCATCAGGGGAAAAAAAAGGTAGAAAAATGTTTTTTGCGTGGGTGGAGTAACATTTTATGTACAAATATTCTGAAACAGATGTCTTTGGCTATACTTCACGTAGAGCCCAACACTGCATCATATGCTGATATTGACTTCTTAAGAGCAGGCACTTGAAAAAAACTTTGATTTGACAATAGCAGGAACTACCAGCTTTAAAGAAAAATTGATGTTTGGCAGAGTTTGGTTGTTAAATTCTAAACGCATGCCCAGGAGGAAAATACTGAAGATTTTTAATCTTTAAATTGTAAAAGAAAAAGTTGGCTTTAATATGGGTCCATTTTTGTCTTAATTACCAGGCAATTCTTGAAGATTCATATGCTCAAACTAAAATAGGGCTGGAAGGGACCTCACAAGGTCATCTAGTTCAGCCCCCTGCTCACTGAAGGATCATCCCTGACTAAACCATCCCATTCAAGTGTCTGTCTTGACATTTTCCAGAGATAGAGATTCCACAGCTTTCCTAGGTAGCCTATTTCAATGCTCTACCACCCTTATAGTCCTAAATTTCTCCTAGTCTCCATCCTAAATTCCTTCTGCTACAGTTTGAGGCCATTGTTCCTAGTCCTATTCCCTATTGCCAAAGAGAAAAGTCTATCTCCATTCTGTCTATAATCACCCTTCAGGTCTTTGAAGACTGTTATTAAATCTCTCCCTTAGTCTTCTCTTCTCCAGGCTAAATAACCCTAGTTCTTTCAAACTTTCTTCATAAATTACGGTTCACAGGCCCAAATAATTTTTGTCATCCTGCACTAGACTCTTTCCAGTTAGTCCACATCTTTTGTGAGGTGTGCAGCCCAAAACTAGACAAGAGTACTCCAGGTAAAACCAGTATTGGAAAGTGACACTTCTGTTAATGATACCTAGTATATACTGGCCTTTTAAAAAATACATATGTATATATGTATGTGCACATACACATATCCATATGTATGTGGGAGGGTATGTGTGTTTACATGCACAGGAATGTGTGCATTTATCTATTTATTTTGCAACAAGAGCACATTGCTGGTTCTTATTCAGCTCATGGTCCACTGCAGCCGACACGTCCTTCTCTGCAGTACCACGGTCTAGCCAATCGTTCCTCACTCTCTATTTGTACATGCAGTTATTTTTAGGTATAGGACTTTGTACTTGTCCTTGTTGGATTTCATCTGATTGATTATTTTTGGATCATTTCTCCAGTTTATCTAAGTCATTCTGGATCCTAACCCTACCCTCCAGCTTGTACAACACCACACAACTTGGTGTCACCCACAGATTTGCTAAACGTACACTCCATCCCATCATCCAAATAAGTAATAAAATGTTAAATGATACCAGACCCAGAACTGACCTTTGGGAAATCTACCTGATACCTCTCCCCAGATAGACTTTGAGCCATTGGTAACTATGTGTTAAGTATAATGATCTAGGTAGTTGTGTATCCACCTTACCTTACTTTCATTTAGTCTGTATATCCTTATTTTACTAATGAAATAGCTGTAATAGTTTACAGATTATGTCTATATTCTAAATTTGCCATCTCCAGGTCTGGCACACTCAAGCTGGTATCACAGTTCTGGGTAAAAAACAGTATAGCCATGTCTACATGGATGGGTTTAATTCACTTGGTGGAATGTTAACTGGTGCAGCATTCATCAGTGCTAATTACTTTGCTCCAAATACCAAAGGATGCAGCTATAGAGCTTCTTGTTTCAGATGAAAAAGGATTAAAGCAATACAGTGTTACTGAGGGAGCCACCACTTGAGGACAGTAAGTTTACTATCTACACATAGCCAAACTGACACATTATGGGAGAAAGATATTTGGGACTTGCAGAATTTGTATAATCATTAAATACTTCAAAGCAGTTGGCTGAGTTAACAGAATGAGTAATGTTCACTGTTGGTGAACACTCATATCAGGGAAGTGACAACAGGGAAAACATTATTCAGTTATTCATTCACCATACTGGATTAAAAAGCAAGTATCTTATACTGAATGATAAATTATAGTTGTCCCCTGAAGTCTAAATATCTATTTCCTTTAAGAATCCATTGGTTTAAATGTTATGGTGTGTTTCTACACAGCCACTAGGCGGAGAAAAAAATAACCCCTCCCCCTCCAAATTATAACCTGATGCTTGCCAATACTTTTGATGTTGGCGTAAACCATGAAGTAAGTTAAAGAATAACAAATTTGACAATAACCAACAAATTACAAAGGGCAAAGTGCAAATTCCTGGGAAATGGAAAGAAAAAGAGAATAAAGAGGGTCAGAAAATTGTTTTTCTTCACATTTCAATTTTAATTTCTTTTTTCTTTTTTCAAGTTTATGTACATTTTTCTCATCTCCTGCATTTGAACATTTCAGTTGCTCAAAAACAAATGTGTCAAAATATTGCCAGAACCAAAAATACTTCACTGACGCTTTCAGACTTTTGAAGAAAATTGATTTTTTTTTTGGTTTGTTTTAATATTTCCATTCAGTTGAAAAGTAATTTTCTATCAAGAACATTATGACAGAAAGTTTGGACTAGCCCAAATAGAGATGCAATTTCTGACATTATAATAATAAAAGTGCAATTAAATATTTTAATCAGGTAGTCATGTGGCAAAATTGTATTACACTTATAAAATAAACCTATAGTCTCAGTCCTGCACAGCAGTCCATGCAAGCAGCTTTGTAAGCCTGTGGGAATTATTCTATTACATCAAAACTTTAAAGAAACATAATGAGGCATCTTGAAATAATGTAGGCAGTCCATGCCCTGCCACTTTTTCTTTTGTTTGAATATTATACCTGCTAAACTTATACTCAAGTTTTTTTAGTCAGTTGTAATGGGTTTGCCCATAATAGGTGGCTACACAAATGCTCTGATGCATTTTGATTAGAACACATTGGAGCAAATTCGATTAATGAGTCTGCTGGAGCTTTTTAATTAGAACACTCCAGCATGCTGCAGCATCTCATGTATTCAGCATCCCTCATTCAATGAGCTTTATTTAAAGTGCCCCTGCCACCATTTTGAAATGCAAGACACTGAATACATGAGATGCTGTTGCGTTTTAATTAGAGTGGATCCCAAGAGCTGCTCTTTTTAGAATGCACCCCCTCCCTGCTCCCCAGATCACATGTATAGGCACCCAAACATCCTGGTGACTGAAGGGGTATTCACTGAAAAATACTAAGAACTGATTCCAAATTCACATTTTTTACTTTTCAGAGACACAAATCTATACATTTTTCAGCTTTTCTCCTTCACTCCTTGGTATTGTTGTATCAGACAACTCCATAGAAACCTCTAGATTTTTTTTTCCAAATTCATTTCATTTCACCAGTATTTACCCTGTCTTGTTTCTGTATGTGACTGTTATTTTTTAGCACCTAGCCTAAACATCCTGAGATGTACAAATTTCAACTGACTCTAATAATTTTTGGATCAGGCCCTAAAAGTCAATGCAGTTGCATGGGTATAAGCTTGGAATGTTTCTCAACAAAACAGTACTTATATTGGCAACTCATAATAGTTATTTTATAGCATCTCCCTAGGCCAATTTCAGACACTAATTCTGCCTTTTAGCTAAAAAAGTAACTCCCTGCTTCCCAATTTTATCTTTGTAAAACTGTTGTTGTAAAACAAAAGTCTGACAACTCCAGGAATGCTTATGTACCATGTCCCTGAGCCCCAGTGCTTTCCTCATCAGAAGCCAAGTATCTTAGCAGGGAGACATAATAGGCCTGCTGCAATATAACCACCTGACAGATTAATACATCTGTCCAAATTCCAATGAATCAATTTGGTTTTTATGTTCTTTTTTTCAGATGATGTTAATTTTATGAGGGTTTTTTTCCCATCTATTTATGAAACATTAATTTTGATTCATGGAAAAGGCTAGCAAAATTGCCCAGGAAATGAGGTTCATTATGTAATGCTGTTTTTTTTCTGGAAGACATTCTCCTGTAGAGTTCCATTGAGAGCTAATGTTTATAACAGCTGAACTTGTAAGAGAAAACTTCTATTAGTGAACCATGTGACTTCCAGTAATTTCAAAACAACTTTTTAAGGTAAGTAGTGAAATAGCATTACCCTGTATAAATATTTACTATACCACACAGATTATGACCCTTTCTGTTCATGCTGCTGCAATATTTTGTGAGAAAGTAGAAGTAAAGCAACACTGAAAAGACATTGATTTGGGGGGTCGCACTAATATAGCTGAAGGCCAAATTTGGCACAATACCTAATCTAGAGGAATTGTGCATTAGTCAACCAGAGATAACACCAGACCAATAATGCATTTTTTCCCATCAAATATATGTTTTCATATATGCAGTGTCCCATTCATGAATTATAGGTACTTACACCCTGATCATGTAAATCCTTTATGTTTGGCCCCTGTGTTTGTTAAAATCCCCCATGGAGTGACTGACTCATCTTGTCACACAGTGACAGTGAATCAGTGAGAGTGCAGAAAACAGAAACATTTAGTCTGCATTTTTATCATTTCAGCCATCTTCTACCTGAAAAGTTACCAAAGTAGTTACCTTATCAGATGAGGTATAGATGTGATGTTATTAGCATATAATCTAATTAGGATATGAAATATTATGTCAGGTATCTGGTATTCCAGAAAACTTTTCAAAGTTCAAAGGCCAGCCTCTAATTCAGTAAGTGATATTCACAAATATGATAGGCTTAGAAAATCGCACTTCTTACTCCTTGCAGTGACATTTTAAAATACTCCAGAGGTGTGATGGTAGTTAGAAAAACCACCCACACATTCAGGCTATGACATGGGTGACTGGTGCCTCCTGAGTCTGGTGGGGCACCTGCAGAAGCCACCGACAGTGTCGGCGATGGGGGCAGAGCTAGCAAGCAGCTGCAGATGCTGCTGGCAGCATTGGCGGCAGGGCTGGAGCTGGTGAGTATCTGCTAATGTGATGGTGTCTGCGGCAGGGCCAGAGCTGGCGAGCATCTGCAGATGCCTCTGGCAGCATTGGCAACTGGGCCAGAGGTAGAAAGCATCCACTGGCAGTGAGGATGGCCCTGTCGGGGGGGCACGTGCCCCCCTGTGCTCCTGCTATGTGTCACCTATGGGCTAGGAGTTAAGCAACATGAATAATCCAATTAGCAATTTAAATATTCATTATCCAAATATTTGTTAAATGTATGTGGGAGGAGTTAGGCTCTTTAACTCTTATTAATTCAGAAGATAGAATCCTTTTGAAAATTTAATGATTAAAAATCTCTATTTTCAACAATTTTATTGCAGATCATTGAAGCAGAAAAATCCAGTTAATGTGCTGCTTCTCCAATTTAAAAAGTGCCTCTCATGCCTCAGGTGACTAAAATTCTAACTGTTGTAAGCAACTGCTAATTCTTCCAACTTCCCTTTTCTGTCAGCATCTATTTCATTGTCTGTATTCACGAAAAAAAATTGCAGTTCGTTGAAAACTACAAATTTAGTGACAACATAATTAAACATAATTAAATATGTCGATATCATATAACTAAATCTACTGTGTTGATTCTGTGTGCATTAGGCCCTGGGTTCTCTACACAGTGGGCATGTCTACACATGCATTAAGGTGCTTTCCTAATGAGCATTACATTTAATACCTCCAATGTGAGGTACTAAACTAATGTGCATTATGCTACCTTAATACACAGTAACGATTGTGCATGGTTTTTAGGTAGCACTTAATTTAAAGTACCCTTTTTTACTGTGCATTAGTGTAATAGCATGGTTTTTACGTGACACTTTAATGCACAATAGGATACTGCACATTAAAGTGCACATGTAGACATGCCCAGTGAGTTGGAAAAATTAGATGACTCGGAATAATGACCCCCAAAAAATATTACTTTGGGCATTGAGCCTCCTACACCTAGACAGGTGGGAAATGCCAGACCTGTGAGTGTAAACTCCAGAGTTTAGGTACCTGATTCATGTCTGCAAGCAGACAGCTTCATCTGCTTAAGATCCAGGGACTGTATGTTCCCCCAGAGGTTATACCTCTGCTCTGTGAGAAAATGAGGAAGGTTCTGGTCCCCATTCCCAGGACTGCTTGTGCATTCATCCAATGACTGACAAATGTAAACCATAGAAGAGTCTTTGAACAAGGGGTTGGAACCCAGGATATTCTGCTCCCAGGTGGGTGTCTTAACAATTTGACCACAGCATACTATTTTATCTTGTACTGTCCCTCTAGCTCTATTAATCTTGCATTCTTTGTTGCATTGTAATAGCCCTCACCCCATTCTTACATAAACCCTTGAGAACTCTCCTGGGAGTGTCAATTTCAACTATGGCAGGTGTGGCGAGCCGATAGGAGGCACTCCTGCACTGAGCCACTCGCCTCACTGTGCCCAACCAAGAACCAAGCTTTGAGTGCCTCCCCTGGGGCACCTACATCCAGCTGACCCCCTTTCTGGAGCACACCCGCAGGCCTGGGGTAAACACTGCCACCACCTGGGGTCTGGTCTTTGTCCGGTCTCTGTGCCCTCTGTGGTACACTGGCCTTGTAGACTTTGAGGATGCTTAACCCACCGTGAGATCTTGGGGTGCTTCCTTTAGCCTGAAGCATAGAAAGTAGCCTCCCTTAGTCAGCCATGCAAAGGCTTGCCATGATAGATAGCTTTATTGATTGGAGAGAGAGGGCATAGGGATGAAATACAAACCAAAAGGAATTTTGAAAAAAAAACAGCCTTCAGCAAAACTGTGAAAGGGGCTCACTTGCCCTTTTAGCACACATCTAGAACACTTAGGTCTAAGTTACTGGCTATAATTCAGATAAGTTACTCACAGTAACGTTCAGAGTATTCTGGAGGTACACAGCTTCAGCCTGGTTCAGTGACCAGAAGATGTCTCTCCCCTCTCCTAAGATGGAAGATTTATAGATGCCCTATTTATAACCTTTCTGACCTCACCACCTGGACCCAACCAACATCAGGTATTTTATGAGCATCACTGATGTTGCCCAGTGAGTTTGAGTAACATCATCCCTCACCTTGAGTGGGGACCACTGCCTTGGGACTGCCCTCCAGGTCAAAGGCAGGAAATGTAACAATAGACCTGGCCAAAGAGAGAGAGGATTTCCCCTCCCTAGGGGATCCCCTAGGAAACCAGGCGGTTGCCTGGAACCCGGTTAATAGACACATGGGTAGAGAGAGAAGGGAAGAACAGACAACCCAAAAAGAGAGGGGACTGGGATGCAGTTCTTTCACAGAAGGTTGAGGAGGACACCAAATCAATGTTTCTATTTTCCTTGCTGACCACTCTAACCACTAAGTTATCATATGATAGGAACCATCAGCATTTCTTCCTTCTCTTTCAGGTAGATTTTAAAAACTAAAGCCACAACTGCATTTTAATAGAAGGCTTAAGTGTATGTGTTAAGTGCATTCTCAAAATGGCTACTGGATTGGGCTTCATACCAGATAACTTGCTACCAAATAAGATCAAGAAGGGATGTGAAAGAAACCATGGAGGAAGAGTAGAACAACGATCTAGATTGAGACACAATAGCTAGGTTCAGAGCTAGGTGAGTGGGACTCCTCAGCTGCTGTACTGGTGATAGTACTGTTTTCCAAAGCTGAGAGTATGGAGATCCAAAAGCACTGTTCTATTAAGTTTTCCCCTTTACAGAGAGGAAGTGGGGAAGTGGCCAGTATGTCAGTCTGCCTCAGAGACTGATGAGTCTGAAACAAGTAGGTTGTACCTCAGTCCTGTAAAAAACAGAGGTAACCAAGGCTACATCATGTCACCGTGTCCACCTAAGGGGATGCCACCAATAGGTAACCCACTAGGCATACAGTCCTCTTTGGGAATATCTACACGTGCATTTAAGTGTAACTACATTTACTGCACATTAAGCTAACTAGATTTTTGGCAGGTGTCTCCACGTGCAGGAACATGGCACTAAATCTAGTGCCAAGCCTTTTCAACCCTGTGGCCACTGTGGGAAGATTAAGCCTCTGGCCACATAGTTGCCAGTACTTGGCAGCCATGTTGAAGTCAAAGCCAGCTCCCAGCACTTGGCAGCCATCTTGGAAATACAGCCCTGCCCTTCTTGGCCAACCCCTTCCCTGCCCAGGAGATATGTGCCCAGCACAGGAGCAGCATATAGCAAGTCCCTCCTTGCCTACCCTACCACCCAATGCCATGGCTACTCCAGCTACTCCAGGGCCACCTGCTATGGCTTCTTCAGCACCATGGCTACCCCTGTCCCTGCCAGCAATGACCAGCACCCCATGCTCCTGCTGGCTATAGTGCTGGCCCTTCTGGCCCCAGCAGCTCCCCTGACCCAGGCCCCAGGACAGCCATGCACCTGCCAGTGGCAGCCAGGGCATCACCTGCAGGAGGCCCTACCTGATCCCCTCCTCCTGCACTCCCTACTCCAGCCTGCCTTCCCTGCCACCCACACACCTCAACCCCTGACCACCCCTAGCATCACTCTCAGGTCAGGCACATGTTTGAAACAAAAACATTTTATTTCCCTAACAACACCCACCTCATCCCTAGCCCTCACAACCAACAGAACTCCCCCACCAACCAACAGAGCCCTTTCATCACCCTCCCCACCCAGCAATGATTAAAGAAACTTACAATCAGAAAACTATTTACAATCAGAAAACTATTTATAATTAGAATTATTTCTGGGTTTTGAGCCCAGAGTGGGAGGCTTTGGGGGCAGGTCTAGGGAGCAGAGCCCGAAGGCAAGTGCCTATCACCCTAGCCTCAGCACATTCCCCTGCGGGCCAGGGTGCCACAGCAACCCCAGTGGGCAGTGGCCTCATGCACAGCCAGGTCTTCAGGTGTATGGTACTGGGAAGAGTGGTAGAGCCAGGCCCAGGTGGGTGGTGGGAGGTCTGGGGAGGGGTCTGGGCCAGGGGGTCTGGTGGGCTGGAGGTCCAAGGACCTCCTCCCAGCCCCAGGCAGGGGCCTGCTGTGGGGCAGGCAGTGGGACCCAGGGGTCTTGAGGGGCCATGAGTGGGGGCTCGGCAATGGGGGCCATGGACACAGCTGCCAACCCCATGAGGGTGTACAGGACCTGGCTGATGGTGTCCTCCTGCTGCTGGAGCAGCTCTAGGTGCTCCCACTTCAGAGCTTCCATTTAGGTGCAGTGGTACCATTTCACCAGGTCCCATGTGTCTGCCCAAGTGACATCTTCTGCCCACCAGGCCTGTTCCCATGCCTCCCACTCCTCTGCCATCACTACCAGCCACTGGACCAAGAGGATCTGAGCCATAGTGCACTGCTGGTGCAGCCGGTGCAACTGGGAAGCTCCAGCAGTGGGTGGCAGTGACCCAGAAACCACACCCCTGCTGGGGCTGGTGGCCTTGCATCCAGATGTTAGCCCTGCAGAGGCAAGAAACAGAAGCCTTTTGTGAGAGTTTGTAAATTGCAGAGATAAGATGCTGTGCACCAGGGGCTATGTGCTGCCCAGCCTCAGATTGGGGGTCAGCCATGTACAGGTTCCCAGGACCATGGTAAGCTAGCTGGGCAGGCCCAGGCCCAGGCCCAGACCCAGGCCCAGGCCCAGGCCCAGGCAGCTGCTGCCTGAGACCCCTGTCCCTGCTTGCACTCCTGGGACTAGTGGCCTTCTGGGTGCTGGCCACAGGCAGCCTGCCTCCTCAACCCTCTTCCTAGGGTGGGCAGGCCAGGTTGCTGGCAACACCTGCTGCCATGGCTCCAGACCCTGCTGCCCCCAGTCTCCCCCTGCAAGCCAACGATTCTGCCATGCTGCTTCCCAGCCCATGGCACCCAGGTTCAGGATGCATGGGGTTCCTGGGGCAAGGGGCTGGCCAGGACCCCACCCTGCCCTCTGGGGGCCACTCTGGGGAGGCACCCCAGGGCCAGCCTCCCCCCATGCAGCCTTTGTGCTCTGAGCATGCCGTTGCTGCACATGCCTCTGGCAGTCTGAAGTGAGATGTTTTTACAAGATGATGGGTACTCAAGCCATTATACCCTGCTGCTGCTATCCCTCCTGGTGCCCAGGCATACCTGCATTCCTGGTTCGGGACCCTGAACTACAATGGTACGGGGAGAAAGCCTGGACTGCCCCACAACCTCCACCACTGCCTGGAGGACTACCTGTGGTAGTGCTACCTGTCCCTGCTCCCAACTGCCAAGGAGGACATCACTGCCAGCATTGATGCCTTCCTCAGGGTGTGATAGGTCCATGCCTGCCCACCTGTGGGGACATGGGATGCTCAGTAAATTTCTGATCTGTGTCCCACCCCTCTTCATGCTGTGGGTGTGGGGAACCCAGGGCCAATGGAGTGTGGATGGGC
>NW_017728993.1:76854349-76863612 GCF_001723915.1 Gavialis gangeticus
GACTGCCCTACAACCTCCACCACTGCCTGGAGGACTACCTGTGGTAGTGCTACCTGTCCCTGCTCCCAACTGCCAAGGAGGACATCACTGCCAGCATTGATGCCTTCCTCAGGGTGTGATAGGTCCATGCCTGCCCACCTGTGGGGACATGGGATGCTCAGTAAATTTCTGATCTGTGTCCCACCCCTCTTCATGCTGTGGGTGTGGGGAACCCAGGGCCAATGGAGTGTGGATGGGCCAGGCAAGAGGTGGAGCCAGGTGGCAGGCCCAAGGGCAGGGGGCAGGGGTAGGGACTGGGAAATCCTTCCCCCCAGTGCAGGACTTACCACATGTCCGGGGCTGGTGAGGCTCATGGCTTGGTGCAGGCCTCCCCATCAGCATGGGTGAGTGACTGAGCCTGGTGTCCATGGCCCATGGTGTGCAGTGGGCTGGCATCCAGCCAGGTTCTCCCCCGGGAGGAGCTAGCACTGCTGTCAGCCAGTGGTGATGTTGCTGGCTGCTCCTTGTGGCAGGGTCTAGGGCTATACCAAGGGTGAGGCAGCTGCTGGTGAGGGCTCCCTAAGCTGCCAATGGATGCAGCAGTCAGGGAGGGGTCAGGGCGGGGCAGAGGCTCAGGCAGGCCACCTCTGCTGGTGACAGTCACAAGGGTTCTGCCTGGGTCCCAGGGCACCAAAATACAGGTCAGCTCCCACATAAAGTCCATGGTCTTGTGGGCAAAATTGGACTGATGGTTGTAGTTGCTCATGGCCATCCATTATGTTCGCAAGGCCTTGACCTTAATGCAGCACTTCCATGCCAACCAGGAATGCCCTTGCTCCCATATCCCATGCTGCAGCACCTAATAAATGTGAGTGTTTGAGCACCTGCCCCCACATGAACTGCCTCTGTATGTCGGCAGGGCCCCAGAGTACCATGAGGTCACCATCCTCCTCCTGGGTCCAGTTGGGAGCCCAGGGGGTTGGCACAGGAGTACACACATGGGCAGGGCTGGGGTTCAATTGGGAAGAACTTGATGACATGTTGTCCCATGCTGGCTTTCTGGGCCCCCATGACTGTCCCTGTAATGCCACTCCTGGACAACTGATAGCAGTGTCCTGCACAAGGGCATGCCCAGGGGCTGAGAGCCACGCAGCAGAGGCATTTTACCATGGGACTTTAAAACATAGGAGACACTGTATGGGTGAGCAGCATCAGGGAGCAGGTACTGGCCCTGCTGCCAGAGACAGCCAGGCAGCAGCAGTGGGGGGATATCAGGGCTAGGCAAAGGGCTGCAGCAAGCTGCAGCCCTTTGCACTACTCACTTGTGACCAAGCAGCAGCTGTGGAAAGGGAGTAGGCCAGGCAGAGGCAGCTTGTAGCCTGTCCAGGGGGGCACATGCGGCCTGTACTGGTCCTAGGGAGAACACAGGTTACAGCAGGCTTCTGTGCAGTGTGCCCCAAGGCACAAAATGGCTGAAGGCTTTTATACCCTGCAGTTAGGGGCTTTCAGAGAGCAGTCCAGCCCTGGAGCAGGAAAGGCAGCCAGCCAGGATCCCTGGGGATGGGCTCAGGCCAGCCCTCTAGTTGCTGGGCAGATCGAGCACTAAATTAGTGCTGGGTTGCATCTACACATGCGTTAGTGCACATAAACTAATCACAACTAAATTTGATACCTGCGTTTGCATTTACAGGTATCAAATTTAGTTGTGATTAGCCAATTTTACTGTGCAGTAAGGGTGCGCATATGTAGAAGTGCAACCATAATGCACAGTAAACTAGGCTAATGCGAATTAACATGTCTTATGTAGAGGCACCCTTTATTGATTTAAATCCTTGTCTGAAATTATGATTTCCTTGGAACCAATTGCTGTTTTGTCACTGCATGGTACTACCCTCCACAAGCTTTTGAAAGAGAATCAAATATAAGTACAAGCTTTTGAAAGAGAATCAAATTAAGTCTTGAGCCTATTAGGTATGGCTGGAGAGAACTGGTGAGAGAATAGCTGAATTATGGGATCCCAAATAAAATTGAAAACACGGGTCTCAGAACATATTGCACTATAAGATCATTGAGTAATTCAAATTAAAGCAGAATGTAGTCATTTGCCTGTCAAAAATATTTTACTAAGAATTCAAGGGTTGGGGGGGGTTGTCTATAAAGCCCTGACTAGTTAGAGCTCTACTTATCTTTTTGAGTAATGCCACACATCTGTGATCAGCAGAGGCATTTAAGCAAGCAGTTTCCTGATTTAACAGTGAAACACAGGCCAGTGAATTTTCCTTGTGGTCTCCTTAGTACTAGAACTTTAACTTGACCTAATAAACACCTGTTACACTTTCAAACTCATTGACAGGGATCCTGGTTTTCTCTGATTTAGAAAAAAAATCCCCAATTTTCAGTTAAAAATCCACATTCTCCCCCCCCAACCCCATACCTATAGTGATATGTATGATATACATATACAGAGAGGGAGTGATGTTTCCTTTTAATCATTTAAAAATGTGGATTTAGGGTTACTTTTTTAAACTGAAAATTGGGAATTTTTTTTTTTAAAGCAGAGAAAACCAGGATTCCTACTCATCTATTTCCCAGGGCTTTTGCTGAGTGACTGCCTGAAGGTCATCATATCATAGAGGATAATTTCCAGAAAAATCATTGGCTTAGATGCTGGCCCACACTGCAACTTCTTTGGATTACTGGAAAAACCAAAAAAGCAGGAAATTTGACTAAAATTGACAACTTTCCTTATTCAGTAGATTCATTGGCCAATACAAAGCCAGTGCAGCAGGATGTACACTATCTGCCCCATGGCACTAGTGCCCCATGGAACTAGTGAGATAGTAGCTGAAATAAAAAGATATTGGAGCAGGGAGTGGGCATGGTTAAAGTCCTCCAGCAAGCCAAAAATAGCAGAAGAGTCTCAGAAAGGAAATACAGCTAGTGCAGGTTATGACAGTTTTCAAGTTTTAAACTGCACCATAAAGTGAATCAGCCCTGCTAACAAATGGACTGCAAAGCTATATTCTTCTGCATGTTCTTAGGCACCTTTAAGGATGGAACACATTGACTGCATCCAGACATGTGCGGACATTGGTTCCCCAAGAACAACTAGTGTCAGCGCACCTTGTGCCGCTACTAGTTGTCCTCAGGGAACCCCCGGTGCCACGTGCATGCCCATGCATGGCAGGTTACTCAGGATGGGATAGGGGACGCTGCAGCTAGGGCTGGACTGACCCCAGAAGCCTTACTGTAGGTTCTGGGGGCCTTCTGGGGGTGCAGCAGTAGCCACCCTACTACATGGAGCCTGGATGGCAGTGGAGTGTGGCTCTGGCTGGCCAGGCTCTGGTTTCAGGCAGCGCACACTGCTGAGGTGTGCATCACTCCACCTTTTTTCTCTGCACTGCTCCCTTGAAGTGCAGATGACAACCCAATGCTGGTGCTGGCCCCAGCTGGTAGTGGCAGCCTGCATTCATTTCACATGCAGATCCAGGGGCCTGCATCCCCCACCCCCAGGAAAAGTCTGGTACAGCCCTGCAGCCCTCCTGGGAGGCACAGGCCCCCAGATCTATGCATGGGATGATAGCATCCTGCTGTTCCCAGCTGGGGCCAGCAGCAGAACCAGTCTTCCCAGCACTTGGCATGGGCTGTGCCAAGTGCCAGTCCCAGCCAGCAGCAGCAGTCTGTTGTCATCCTGTGTGCAGATCCAGGGGTTCTTGCCCCCCAGGATGAGTCTGACACAGTTCTGCAGCCCTCCCAGGGCACATGGGCCCCCAGATCTGCATGCAGGTTGATGGCATGCTGTAGCTGCCAGCAAGTGATACCAGTTTTGCTTTGAACAGTTTGAGGTGCAGTTTCACAAAAAAATCCTGCACCTATCTGCTTGAAACTTGTCAGGCTTCATGCCCTAAGAAGGGGCTGCCATCCTAGCAATTTTCATCTGAATCACCCAAAAAATGACAAGGTTATAGATATTTTAGTGATTCCCCATTATAGTCTACGGCTGAATCTCTGAAACAGCGTCAAAATTCTGAAACAGTTTTGTCCGAATTGAATTGGGACAGTGATATGAAACACTGAATCAAATCACTTTCCCTCCAAAATGGCTGAATGCAAATCGCAACAAAGCCATTTCACATAGCCCTAATAGCTACAGATAGAAAATGATAAAGAGAAACCAAGCAATTAATTTTTTTCTTAAAGGTAGCGCACAGTTTTTAGGAAGAAGAATATTAAAGACACACATGCAACATTTCTGCTACACAGTTAGCACCATTAAAAGTTATAGAATGTAATTGAGAATCAGAGCCTCAAATGATGGAAGTCAACTTCTGTCCATTATTTTCAGTAGAGAGACACTGATTTCTACTCACTGCAATTTTATCTCTAATCTATCAGTGCCTGGTATAGTCTCACTATTAAGAACCTGCTGCTTAGAAAGGCTGCACTGAATTAAAATAATTGCCCAATTAAGGTAGTCCTCAGATATGATTTCAAAGCATGAAATGGGTATGTAAGAACATAAAAATGTAAGAGTTAAAAAGGCTGTAGAGGGGACCAAGCAAACTATGGGCTGGTGAGTTTCGTGTTCCTACAAAATTGGTAGGGCACGCCCTGATCAGTGCACAAGTGCAGTTTATGGCGCATGTGTACCTATTCCCCATGCTGCTAATTTGTAGTGCAATGGGAGGTTTTTGATACCAAGCGATCCCGGTGTGGAAAAAAGATGCCTCTAGGAAAAGCAGCAGGGTGCATGTGGCAGCTGTGTGTGCCACTAGAAACAGCCTGGCAGTCCCAAGCCATGCTCTAGCTGTTGGTCAGGCTCTGAGCGACCGACTCAGCACTGTCTCCGCCCTGGCCCCCAGAAGCCCAGGTAAGGCTGCTGGCGCCAACAGAGGTGCTAAGCCCCAGCTTCCCCCACCCCACCTTGGTCAATTTGCCACATGCCAGAGCACACATGTAGGGGTGTGCCCTGGGATAAATAGCAGTGGCACAAATATGTACCAGTTCTATTTGTCGTGTGGGAAATGTGCACCCCTGCGCATGCACACCCATCAGCATGCACCCGTAGAAACAAAAATTTTAAAAACGAATTGTTCAGCAAAGGGACCTACTAGAGTTCTTTGAGGGTGTCAATAAGCAGGTGGATCAGGGTGATCCATTTGACATAGTATATCTGGACTTCCAAAAAGCCTTTTACAAGGTCCCCCATCAGAGGCTCTTAAGAAAGTTAGGTAGTCATGCAAATACAGAGAGCATCCACTCAGCTAATGGCCATCACAATATAGGTATAGTTTAGGTTATTTTTGCACTTATTTACATTGAATTTCATTTGCCATTTAGTTGCCCATTCACTCAATAGTGCCAGAGCCTTCTGGAGTTCCTCAGAGTCTCAGTCTTTACCACTTTAAATTCCTCACAGTCTCTCGCAATCTTCACCATTTTGAATAATTTTGTATCGTCTGCAAATCTGGCTACCTTGCTACTCACTCCTTCTTCCATATTGTTTACAAAGATGTTAAAAAGTGCTGCTCTCAACACAGATTCCTGTGGGATCCCACTGTTTACTTCTTTCCATCTCAAAAACTGACCATTTATGCTCATTCTTTCTTTTCTATTTTTAAGCCAATTTCTAATCTCTCTTACTACACTCAAAAGAGAATTGGGAGTTGCTATGAACAGTTTGCTAAAAGCATCAGCTCAGTACTCAGCAGCTATTGAAAAGGCAAACAAAATGTTAGGAATTATAAGGGAATTGTAAGCAAAACATGAAGTATCATTATGCCCCTTTATAAACCCATGGTGTAGCCACGCTTTGAACACTGTACCCAGTTTTGGTGCCCACACCTCAAAAAAGGAGGTACAGCAACTCGATCAGATACAGAGAAGGACAACAAGGATTTTCAGTGATATGGAGGCTAGGCCTGTTCAGTTTAGGGGACCATGATAAGGGTTTATAAAATATTAAATGGTGAAGAGAAAGTAAATAGGGATTTATTATTTACTATTTCTCACAATGTAAGAACTAAAGGTCATAAAATGGAAGTAGCAGGTAGTAAGTTTAAAACCAACAAAAGGAAGATCTTTTTC
This sequence comes from Gavialis gangeticus, assembly GCF_001723915.1. Lineage (NCBI taxonomy): Eukaryota > Metazoa > Chordata > Crocodylia > Gavialidae > Gavialis > Gavialis gangeticus. Next base: position 76,860,416 of record NW_017728993.1, read on the forward strand.
ACAGAGTGTGTAAAATGTGGAACTCATTGCCACCAGATGTTGTGGAAGTTGATAGTTTATTCAGATTCAAAAAAGGGATTGGATGAATTCTTGGAGGAAATTCTAGATCAATAGAACCTCCTACATTAGTAGCTATTGATCATGGGAGTTAGGGATACAGCCTCTGAATCAGAATTTCCTAGACCCTTAATGCTGGACAAGTTGGAGATAAGCAGTGGATAAAACCCTTGTCTTACACTGTTCATTCTCCCTTCAGCATCTACTTTCTGGACCATGTGACACAGGAACTACCATCTGAATCAGTCTTAGGTTCTTATAAGTTAGCATACTGGGTCAGGCCACAGATCCATTTAGCTCACTATCCTGTGGGCATGGACAAATATCCATTTGGAATGGTGTCAGAAGTGGAGGGGGAGCTACTGGTCAGGAATGGGCAGTCACTGTTAAATTGTAACGATTGTGTGTGCACAAGCCTAGAGTAAATATTCAAAATGGGTCCAACTTTGACCAACAAAAGGAGCCACTGGAGATGACAACGAAATGCCTTCCCACAGGATTATGTGCTAATACTGATCCTTTTAAACATATATATGAATGACCAACCCATACAGAGTAATATGAGGAACTTCATGTATGCTGATGATCCAAGCATCACATTGCAAGAGAAGGACTTTGCTACTGATGAGAACAGATTGACATATGCACTGAGCAGTCTCGCAGATTACTGTAGTATGAACCAGCTTCGCGCTAACCTAAACAGGTAACAACTTTTCACTTATTCCATAGAGAAGCCAAGCAGAAATTAAACATAATCTGGAATGGAATCCCACTAACTAATCACCCGAACCATGTACTTGGGGGTTACACTGGGCTGAACACTTACCTTCAAAGTACATGTAGAGAAGATGAAAGGGAAAGTCAGCACCTATAAAGAGGTACTTGGAAAATTGATCACCTCAAAGTGAAACCAGCTACAGTATGAACCACTGCTACTACCTTGTGTTATTCCACTGCAAAGTATGCATGTCCAGTATGGGAATGATCAGTTCATGTCAAGAAAACAGATCAAGTTCTAAATAACAGCTGTTGTGAAGTAACAGGATGTCTAAAGCCAACACCAAAGGATAGCCTGTACTTACTGGCTGGCATTGCACCACCTGCTGTCAGAAGAAAGGTAGAGAGCTAAAAAGAAATATCTATCATTGCATCTACTCCATGGTCACACAGAAGTAACTAAACACATTAAAACGCTAAAGAGCGTTGTGACCAGTGTTGAGCTGTTGAACACAGTGGCTGATGTGGCACAACTGCGGTTATGGAAGGAAAGATTATGTGCAATCAGGAGCCCTGAAATAGACCTGGAGCCCTAGGAGGACCTTGCAAGAGGGGCGGATCTAGACTGGCCAACATGGTGATGCCTGATCCTCCTGCACATGCAAACTTGAAGATCAAAAACAAATATGACGAAATGGGTCTATTTTAATGACACAAACTTTTGTGAGTGTGGTGAAGTGCAGACTAAGAAACACATGCTTATTTGCTGACTCCTTGATGAGACCTATATGAAGGAATACCTTGCTACAACTATGGAAACAGCAACTTCTCATGCAAGATTCTGGAAAAACATCTAGTTCATGACAAGGACACAAGAAGAAGAAGAAACCTGGGTGAAGAGGGGTTAAATTGGAGCTATTCTGGTACATTTGTATCACTCCCCAACTCATGCACAACTATTGAAACTGCTCCTTTTGTCCATATCCTGCATCTCTCATTGACACAGAGCAGATGATAAGGGGAAGAGAATTTATTCAGTGCCTCTCTAGGCTGAAACTATCCCCTGCTCCTTTCTTTTTCAGCATCTAGCATTTAGAGGCCTAGAAAATCTTAATTTGGAACCTGCAGTGGTACTAGTAAGTCAACCACTGACATACCTGCCCTACACAAATCTCTCATTCCGTTTTGAAGCTGGTAAAACTGTTGGCCTCTACAACACCTTGTGACAGTGAGTTCCACAAGTTAATTATACACTGTGGCTAGGTACAGATAGTCTGTCTAAGTTACACAGTTTTCTGTAAGCAGCCTAGTTTAGAGGAGTGTGAAAAAGAACCTTATGCTTTTTAAACCTGTTGCTTAATCATTTCATCATATACCCCCAAGTTCTAGCAGCATGTGGTTATTAAATATCAAAAACCTAATCACTTCCTCCACACAATTCATTATTTTATAGACCTCTTTCATGTGTCTCCTCAGTCATCCTTTCTCTTAGCTGAAACATCCTATCCTATTTAGCCTTTTCTGCTTAGGAAAAAGACTAAATACTCCTGATTATTCTTGATGCTCTTCTCTGTAACTCTTCTAGTCCTATTCTATGCTTCTGGAGGAAGAAGGACTAGAACTGCACTCAGGATTCAGCTTATGAGCATAGTATACAACATCTATTGAATTCAAATTATTTAATCATGGTATCTCAGTACATCAGCCTTTGTTCTTGAAAAGCTATCAACATTTTTCAAATTTGGATATATAACATGTTTAAGAGTTTTTTCTTTGAACCATTAAAATTTGGTTATTCAAAGCCAGGGATATAAAAAGATAAAGAAACTTAAACTTCTTACTCCCCTGAGATCCAGAATTAGGTTTAATCTACAATGATCATGTCACTTGTTTTTTTCTACAGATAAAACTTACCCAAAAACAAGTTCTACTCAAAGTACTGCAAGCAGGGAACTTGATGCTTTTTTTTTTTTAACTACAGTGCAATAATACTGAGGGAAGTCTCAAGTTGACTAAGAAGGAAGTAAGGTAGGGGTGAAAACTGATTTCATTCCATAATATGTAAGGTAACTCAGTTAACTCTGTGGCATCTTTCCCCTCTTAATTTACAGCTTGGACAAAATGCTGTATATAATAACAGAATCTTATGTCTCTTGTCAGGCCTGGGTCTCTGTCCTCTTCCTAGTGCAGAAAGTGGTTTTGGCTCTGTCTTCTGGGTGCACCTTCAGTTGCCAGTACCCACTAGCTAGATCAAGGGTGGAGAACTGTTGCGCTTTAACCAGGACATCTAGTGTGTCATCAATATGAGGTAAGGGATAGAAATCCTTTATGGTCATATTATGCAGTGATAATCCAGAAAGACCCTCAAATCTCCCCACTTCTGCATTAACACCACAGGAGCAGTCCATGTGCTGACCAAGGAC
>NW_017728993.1:76868612-76895497 GCF_001723915.1 Gavialis gangeticus
TCTCAGGATAGCAACTCTCTGTCTCAGAGCTTTGTCTTGTCTCTTCCCACTTCATCAAGGAGTTCCTTTCCTCAGGACTGAGGAAACAGTTCTAAAAAGGTTAATGTACCCTAGAGAAACCTGTAATGATGATTTATTATTAGATTCTTGCAGCTCAGCTTAATTCCCAAGGTCTGTGGCCGGTTCATTTGTACCAACTTTATCTACTACAGTATGAATCCCCACCTAATTTAGCTTGTAGCCCTGGCTTCTGGTCTCATTAGAAAGAATGTGGTTTTTTTGAGGGGTGGGGGGAGGTTTTAAATCTAAGTACCAAATTCCTCCCCATCTTTGAAGTCTAATGTTGACACATGTGGATGATATTGTACATGGAAATCTCTTGTACTGGTATAAATCTCTGTGAAGGTGTGTGCAGTTACACATGCAATTAGCACAAAGCAATACACTCCAGTGCAGTTCACATCGGAGTTTATTTGTCATAGGCACAGCATTTAAATGTGTACCCGGGACCACAGCACATTGTGCCAGGGCAGAGCAGCCCCAGGTTATCAGGGTGCCCAGGGGGTCAGTCTGCCAACCTGGGGCTGCTCCATCCCTGCTCAACATGCTGAAGTTTGCTAGGGCACAAGGATGCTACAGTTTGCGGCTAGCTAGCAGGGAGCCCCTGCACTGTAGCACCCTCATTCCCCAGCTAGCCCTAGTCACTGTTTACACTTGGGTTTTGGGGCATGTAACTACTCTTCTGTAAGCTAGTACTTGTTCTGGACAGTACTATTCTTCATTGGAGATAATTATTTTGCTGCACCCTAATACAGATGCACATTAGGGCTGTGCAAAACAGCACCATTTCATTTCAACTTCCATTTTGCCATTTGATGGGACAGTGTTTCATTTTGAGATTTGTTTCATTTCAAAAGCACTGTTCCATTTCGTTTTGTCGAAACTGTTTCACTGCTTTGACGTTTCGCCCACAGGCTATAATGGGGAAGCACAAAACTGCCTATAACTTTGTCATTTCTTGCTCGATTTGGATAAAACCTGCAGAGAAGGTAGCCCCTTCTGAGGCCACAAAGCCTGCAAATATTCAAAGAGATAGGTGCAAGGAACTGCACCTTAAGCTGCTGATAAGCAAAACTCATGTAACCTGTGTGTAAGACACAGCAGGGTGAAAACTGCATGCTAGCCCCTGCTGAGGCCATGAAGCCTGCCAGCTTTCAAGGAGATAGGTGTAGGGGTTTCTGGGAAACTGCACCTCAGGCTGCTGACAAGCAAAATGTGTGACATGTGTGACACTTTGTATGTGTTAAGGCACAACGGGGTGAAAACTGCAGGCATGGTAGCCCCTGCTTATGCCATGAAGCTTGCTAAGTTTCAAGGAGATAGGTGCAGGGGTTTCTGGGAAACTGCATCTCAAACTGTTCAGAGTAAAACTTGTGTCACTTGTAAGTGTGAAGGCACAGAGAAAGCTTAGTTCAAACAATGCTTTTTATGCTGTTTTCCATCCCTCCCCCAGAGCACTGGAATTGGAAGGGACCTCAGGGAAGGAACACAGTCACTGGCCAGCTACACAGTTAATATGAAAGCAATCCTTCCCCCCTCTTTCCCCTCCCTCTCCTTATTTTCTCTTTAGCTGCAAGCAAGCCCAGCTTCGAAACTCAAAACACTTCAAAACTTTCAAAATGTTTCAACTGCCCTCGCTTTGTTTCAAGGCTGTTTCAAAGCCTTTCGTGTCGTTTCAATTTCACAGTTTCAAGCTCGAAACGAGTTGAAACATCACCAAAATGAAACAGCCCTAATGCACATGTAGACAGTGATGCTAATTAATCAGCTCCACAGTAAAGCACACATGCAGATGCACCCAGGGAGTGGTATTTCAAACAGCTTCCTCTGGTTTCATGTGCTGACATGTCTCTGACACACCTTGCTTACTATTGTTTTTATTCCCACCTGAGCACTAGTTAGTACTTCTAGTAAACTCTGTCTACAGGATGGGGTAAACATTTAAATTGTAGAACATTTTAAACCACTTTCTGATGCCTACATAATCCTAGGTTTGGTTTAAGCACAGGTGCTATAGCTATGACTCAATCAGAAAAATGCACTGTAAAATAATGCCCTACTTTTCCAGCCTATTTCAGTCTTGGTCTTTTCTGTAAGAGCATAAGGAGTGATCTTGCTCTTAGATATATATTGTGGAAGTTATGCCTTTAAGGTCTTTAACTCTTTTTTAAAGGTTTGGTGTATCCAAGATTTCTGGAGCTGTGTGTTTTAGTAGAAGCTCATTTTGAAAATGTCCTCCCTAGGCACTTTAGCTCTCTATAAGTGTTTGAGGTTTGCCATTACAGAATCCAATCTCTCTAGTTTTCAGATGTGGTATTTTTCTGTTCCTTCACTTGGGAGAAATTTTCCTGTTTGGAGAGGTCACACATGGCTAATGCAATTTTAAGATATCAAAATGGAGATTAAATAATGTGTGGGCAGTCTGCAAACCTCCAGAATGACTGAATTTAATGTTTAGGTTTTGTCTTTGCTCAGTCTTGATTAAGGGTTTACTATGGGTTTTCCCTTTTACACACACAGTATTCAGGCCTCTGTCAATATGACATAGTGAGACAGTCGCCACACCTGAGCATTGGGGAGCCTCTGAGATAGATGTCAATGTACATTGGTGCTCGGAGGTAACTACAGTGAAAATGTGCATCCATAGGCAATCACCTGTAATTAATCTGTGATTTTTGTTTGTTTTTTTCAGTCCATCCCATAAGCCATGCAGGGTCCTAGTCTTCAGTACTGGTCATCCACTTGTGATCTGAGCCTACACCAGAAGTAAATTATCAGTCTGCCTCTGCTCAGTACTCCACCTACAGTGTACAGTTTGCCTGGTTACTGTTTTTCCATCCTCATCCATCTTTTTAATTGATACCTAAGGGTTTATTCATGATGCCCAGTAAGGCTTTGGAACATGACACATTATGATTTCACTTCAAAATTATCACAAGTTTTATGTATCCTTATTAGGGATCAACAGCAATTGTTTAACACAAGCAGTATATAAGCACCTTGTTTTTATTCATTAAACAAAATATTTTTGCCTGGGGCTATGAAACAAAAAGCACCCAAAAGCACTCTATTTCAAGATAAAGAATTCAACCTTCTGTTCAGGCATCCCATGGTTCATAGGTCTGCAGTACATGCTTTCTGGTATTTCTCATGTTGTGTATTGTGGGATAATCACCAGACATCATAAGAGTTCTGGGGGTTAGAATTAAATTACCTAATCCCAATGATTCTTCTTGTTTCATCTCATCATCTTTTTTTTCTTTTTTGGGAAATAAGCACTGCTTTCATATTGAGGTCAGGCAACATAATTAAAAGAACCCTGAAATATTGACATATACTGCCACCCTCATAGTGATAAGTGTGAACAAGCTGCCACAAGGTTATCTAAACTGGTGCAACAACTTCAAAACCAGAGCAACAAGGCCACTTGAGAAGGAAAGGGCTGGTATCAATTGGACACTTATTCTAGACTTTTGCACATGGCGGCAGCTTTGCTTGGTGTCACTTTTTAGCTTGGCCAGTTAGCTGTGACTGGTAGAAGCAGATAATGTTACACAGCAGAAATAACCAATAGTAAAGGAAAAGCTTCAGAACGGCAAAATTCACTTTCCTAGAAAACTCTGAAGCTCAATGGTGTTTCACCTACACAAGAGTACATGTCACTGTGGAGAAGCTTGTCACTACCCCATGTTGAAAGTTTACCCACAGATGACTAGGGTTAGAAGGGACCTGAGTATGTTGTCTGGTGCCACTACAATTGCTAACCAGTTTTCATTGGCAGAGCAACCAACCAGGCTGCTAAAAAGCAACTGGGCTGTTAAAAAGAGGTACTGACTAGTCTGAAGAAAGTGCTATCTCCCTTTGTCATAAAGTTGGACAATGTGCATCACTGGTTCCTGAATTATCTAGGCGGCATAGATAAGAACCAAGTACCTGTTCTCTTCCCCCACCGACACCAACCTCAGAGTTCATTAGCAGAAACGTGTCCCATGGGGATATTAGGTCTAGCTGATTTTCCAAACTATTTGGTGGGGTGGATTGCAATGGCTTATGATGTCAGGATCCTCAGAGGTTCTGGACTGTTCTTCACAATTAGAAATGGAACTTTTGTTCCTGTGATTTTCCTTAGACATTGATGGTATTGCCATTCCTCCATCTTTCTGGGAAGCCTACTTTATGCTAATTCATGGCTTCCTTTATACCTGGACACTTGAGCAGAGAAGGACGCTGTGAATGATAGTGGAATGTGCCTCTGAAAACCTTCAAAAACAAAGAAGATTGATATCAAGTATGGAGATGGATGAAGAATATTTCCCTCAAGACAATGGATTGCTGCATTTTACACAGTTCTTTTAAGAGCAAGAGAAATGCATCACAGATAGACAGGAAGACTTAGTGAACATTTTCAACAGCCAGAAAGGCAGCCTCTATGAAATGCTGTTATTATTAAGGGATACAGAGTGAGTGATGCGTTCTGGAATTTAGGGGGCCCTTCTGTAAAATATAGATTACTTTTGTTTGAGTATTTATTCATAAATATTGCACAAAACTAAACGTGGTGCTGTAGTCCAAACATAGACAGATATTTTATCAGATTTTAACATCATGCATGTTTGTATTTTATTAAAGTATATATGTAGATGAGGATTTTAATGAATGAAGGGACTGAATCACAATTATAAGAACACTGTCAATTAATTTTAATAAGGAACAATGAAAAACATTGGAAATGTTGTGAGCTAAAAAAAACTAAATACACATGATGATGTTAAAATTGAAATCTTTAAGAGCGTACATAAAATGTAATCTGCAGTCAAATTTGTACTTTCAAGGACAAATCTTACGTATATAGGTTGCTCAGAGTTGTTCTCTGCATCTGGGAATGTGATAATGGTAATGATAGAATGGCCTGGCCCTTTCGACTGAGGGATCTAAGGGTGGCTATACACAAACAGTGCAGCTGCTCCGACTTGCTATAATTACCGTGCTCCAGCAAACTCCAGTGTCTTGTGTATCAGCAACGGCTCACTCAAAAATGGCATGGGAGGGCACTATAACTAAATATCATTGAACGAGCTTTAGTTAAAGTGCCCCTGCTGCCATCTTTAAATGTGGGGATGCTGATACATGAGACACTCTGGGTCAGGGGTGACTGGTGCCTCCTGAGTCTGGGGGGCACAATTTGTGGGCGGGCCCAGGGGCAAGCCAAAAACCCCATATCCACTCCTATACTTTTGTGCCATGACTTAGTGCTCCCCCAAACCTCCCATCAACATGCTGACAGTCCACATGGCAAAAAACCTGCCCTGCCCTGAGCAGTGCTGAGTTGGGGGCCAATCTCAGGGCCGGGGGGCATGTGCCCCTCGCCCCCGGTGCCCCGCACTACCAGTCACCTGTGCTCTGAGCACTTTAATTAGAGCAGCTCTCAGAGCTGCTTTAATTAAAGCACTGCCTTCCCCCAACTCCTGGAGCACGTGTATAAATGCCCTAAGGTTTTCCCATTTCTTGTTTTGTTGATAGAAAGGCCAGGAACTGGGCATTTGTAGTCTATAATGTAGTCTTGACCAGAAAGGAACTGGATTGTTTTGCCTTTCCAGCATCCCCAGCAATTGTGTCTGTAGGACACAGCCATGATCTGTTCTCTTTCCTCTTTTCTATGTTTTGGGAAACACTTCCCCTCATTCTGTCTTTTTATTCCACTCTTGGGATGCACAAGAGTTCTTTCAACATGTCATCTCCTTTTCCTCCTACATAAATAGAACAGATATTAAGGCAACATTAGCACCCTTCTCTGTGACTGTCACAATGTGTTGGCTGCTACTGGGGAAGGAGAGAAATAGGGCAAGCAGTTATTGTCAAAATTGTAGTCTCTTTGCCAGCAGTGATAATATTTTTTTTCCTCCCCTTGATTATGGAATTCCTTTCCTACAGGCTTTTTTTAATCTGGGGTCAGTTGGGAGATCTCAGTTTGGAGTCAGGGTCAGGTTAAAAATTGCATATTTTATTTCTGCGAGTTGCCACATAGATGGAGGTTAGTATGTAGGGGCAACAACAGAGGAGGACTGGTAATTGTACATGGCCTCCAGTAAGCTGTCTTCACTTTGGAGGATGTTGTTCTCAGGAATAACTCCAAAGCACAAAGAAGTCTGTTAATAAAGGAAATGAGCAAACTGGGAAAATAGCCCATACTGCTGTTTGCCCAGAAGTTTCCCCAAAAGCTGGTGGAGGATTGGAATGGAACCACATATATATCTTGGAGTTCCTTTCCAATCCTCCACCAGCTCTGGGGGAAACTTCTGGGCAAACAGTTGTATGGGTTATTTTCCCAGTTTGCTCATTTCCCTTACATATATACACAAATATGGAGAGGGCTGTGTTGCTGTGCCAAATTAGAGCAGGAGCTGACTGGGCTGTGCACTGCATGGGCAGTGGCAGGGCTGAGAGGACAGGGGAGGATTCTGTCCCCTCAGATCTGCTGCTGTCACACAGCACACGCTCCCATCGGCTCCCACTCCCTGCCTGTGCCTGGGGGAAGATGAGAGCTGAGCAGTGCAAAGACCAGAGACAGAGAACTCCCCCATTCCTGCGCTGCTCAGCTCCCAGTTCCTGGGGGAAGCCAGGAGCTGAGCAGCACAGGAGCCACACACAGCTCCCCCTCTTGCCCCCTGTGGCCCCCTGATGCCTCGGTTGACTAGAAGCAAAGTGCTCCCAGTCAGCATCTACTCGTGCACTACTGTGTAGTAGCTAAAGTGCCATTAATCTAGTACCTGTATTTGTTGGTACTAGCAAACAGCACATCAGCCTAATTTACTGCCGAGTAAATCCTGTGTATGTATAGCTCCTGACACTTTACAATGCATTAGATTAGTCTAATGTGCATTGAAGTGTCTCATGTAGATGCACCCACAGAGTGCTTAGTGTAAGGTCCCAACCGTATTTTGCATTACCAAGTGAATCCTCCAGCAGTCACTGAGTGACTGTATTGCATTTGCCTCTTGGTTCACTGGGAGAGCTGCAATTTCTTGATCAGTCTCCTGATCTGTCCTGTGTAATATCATTGCTAATGTTTTCAACAAAATGTAGTGGTTAAGGGGTGGGGATCTCTTTGTGCATATATAGCTATCTCAGCATGTCATCATTGTTGCAGAGTGTGGAAACTCTTCCAAAGGTCTTAATATTGTTCTTCATTTTTCTAAAGCTCCAACCTTTACTGTAACACTGACTTGCGTCTCATGTGAGCTGCTTCTTCAATTGTTTGGATAACCACTTTGTGTATCTATTTACTGTAGTGGCTAACACTCAAATAGTTGTACATTTTTCTTCCCATAAGGCAATGAATCTCATGACCTCAACTCAGGACCACACTGAAGTATGAGGTATGACTACCTAATAATAAGTGACACAGGTTATGTGAATTCCCCATTAGCTACAATAACAAAGGATAACACTTGCTTATATGCCAATTTAAACAGGAAATGACAGTATAAGATAGTAGGAGGAGGACTTGGAAGAAAAGTAATAGTTGGTTTCACCTGCAGATGCATCTAAAACTACTTTGCTGTAGATAGTCATTCCACATCTCAGTAAAACAACTTACAAAGTGATCTAAATTGCGTAAGCACAAGTATAAGATTCAGCAATCACAGGGTAACTTTGGGAATGCCTTCTAAGTTTCCAAGAAGAAATTCGGTACTGAAGCTTGGGTTTAAAAAACTGCTTTAGAACTTGTATTTGAAATTCTAATGAAAATATTTCATAATATGGGGTGCTTACAGATTATATATTTTTTGCATGATAAGGCCCCTGAAAGCACTCTACAGCCAGAATGCAACATAAGTTCACAGCTGCAGAGTGCATTTAAAATGGCCAAACAAATGAAAAATTAACACTTGCCTGCTGACATTTCAGACAGGGGAACTCTAAGGCAGAGCACCTTAGGGAACCTGTGTACAGGTTTTCTGCAAGGGTTAATTTTGGGCAATTTTGCCTGCATCCCATGAGGCTTTGTGGGGTATTCACAGGCAGTCTCCTACCTGCATAGGAGAGGGAGGGGGTGGGGAAAGGGAGTCCCCCTTTGCTGCGCAAGCCCCCCAGCTAGCCCTGCTGTGGTCTTGGGGGGAGCTGGGTGGTTGGGGCTCCCTTCTGCTCCCTGCCCCCCACACAAGCATCTTGACAGTAGAAGAGGTTTTTGTGTATCAAGTTGGGGTGGAGGGTAAATGGAGCCCCCCTACCTCACAGGCTCAGTCCAATTCCCCCAAGACTCCAGCAGAGGTAGCAAGGCTTGGCCCTTGCAATAAGGGGCTCCATTTCCCACCCCTTGCTATGGATCCCCATGCCATGGAGGCCCAGCTTGGCTACCCCCGCTGTGTGCAGCCTCTGCTGCTGTCAAGACACTTGTATGGGGGCGGATGGGGAAGGTACACCTCTGCCCACAGGCCTGACCTGGCTCCCCCACAAGACCTGGCTCCACAGATATAGGAAGTTCCATTATTCCATCTATAGTTTCACTCTTTTTGTAGTTAAAGCTACCATGCATGACAAGCCCCAGCATTTCTTATCCCATGGTTAAAATTCAGTGAACATGAATTATTAGATTCATATGTTCAGTTCATATATTCAAGATCAAGCTTTTCAAGTTCATTTGCCATGTTTCAGAGCTTGTTGTGTTAAATTTACTTAAAACAGGTTGTTTCACTGATAACTACTGCCTGTAATATGTTTTCTAGAATATTAGCACTAAGCAATCAGAAAAGGGGTTGAGGAGCTGATTTTGCAAATGCTCCAGTCATTCTTCTTGCATTATTTGTCTAGCTATAATTTCAACTTTCCCTGTACTGTTTTTCATATTCACTTTGTTTTCACTGAATGATAATGAGCTAGCAAAATATAGGGCTGTGTCTAATTTGTTGATATAAACACTGAAAGCTGCAAACCAAATTAATTAAAAGCATTCGGTCTCTGCTTCTTTTCTTTTTTTCACAAGTAGCAATCATTGACTAAGGTTCATATGAAATGTGAGCCTCCCATTCATACTGCTAAAATCTGCAAGATTGTGAAAGGTTAACACAGCTACAACTCTCTTTAAATGCCATGAAAATATTATGGAGGAAAAGACTTAATTGCACACTATAAAATGAAACAGGACAAGAAAATATATATGCACTTATAAGGAACTATAATGCAATTAATACCTTTAAATAGCCATGTTGCCTCTGATTTCCTAACATTTTTGTAATCTTAGTGATCATGTTGCTTGCACAGTTGCTGCAAAATATAATTAGGCGTGGTATTCTGTGCCCAGAGGAACTGGCAATTTGATTACATGCCTGTTATTAAGTCTTCACTATGCAAAATCCACCCACAGTTTGAACTGAAGTGTTTACTGGATGAATACCAATTTGTTTTCTTTTTTTGTTCATCTGTTTGTTTTTGTTTTTTCCCCTGGTTGCACTTTCCTGGTTTCTATATCAATCACACAGACTGCAGAAATGTACAACACAGCAAAGCATGAAATAGATGAAGCTTTGTTTCTCAAAAGCAGTTTTAAGCACATTCCTTCAAACTTCTAAGTTTTTAAGTAAGATGCATTGATCTGAGTGAGACATAAGTATACATTTAAAATTATGCACATACTTTCATACTTTATTGAACTGTGGTAATGTCAATGTCTGAGGAGATACAAATGAAAACATCGAAGTGTTAACAAATTATATTTTTGGAGGAGAAATATGGCACTAAGTACAAAACTCATTTATCCAACTGGTGTCAACAGTTGCTACCTATATATAACATGTATGATATAACTGTTATTTGTGTATGTATCTTTATTTTAAAAGCTTTTTCCTCCCAAGAAATGCTATGAGAAGTGTAAATCCAGTTCTTCTGAGCTACCACTTAGAGTATTTTGTAGTACTTTTTCCAGGACGTGGTAGTACAAGTGTTTGATGGTTTCATAATTTTTTGCAAAAGATTTATGTTACAGTCCACAGATTTTCAGACATTGTACCTCAAACCTGGCTCCCAATATAAATGATTACAGGTTAATTTAATTCTTCATTTAACCTTTACAAAGGTTATTTTTTTTTTAATTTTAAAAAAAGTTTAGTTTGTTTTAGCAAACTGTATCATAAAGGAGAGATGATAGACAGTAGTTAGAGGAATATTGTGGCTCACAATATTATGTGAAAAAACAAAATATGGGGCCAGTACAATGGAGCTCAAAGTATGGCCTGAGGGCAAGATCCAGCCCAATGAACTGAGTCATTTGGCACATGGAACTCCTTATGTGTCCAGACATTTAAAAGCAGGGGAGTGCTGGCAGTGTTAACTGCCACAACAATGGGAGCCCTGTGGCAATTAATGGTACCACTGCTCCCCTGCCACTAAACTTTTTAGACCCATGGGGATCCTAATGGGCCGGTTGACATGGTCTCACATGCCAGAAGAGGACAGTGTGTGAAGGGTAAAGGCAATATGTAGTAGTTGCTGAAACGGACCTATTCCTGCCAGTATCAGTATACCAGCACTGAATCCCAGCTTTGCCCAAAAATAAGGAAAAAATGTGGCCACAATTTGTCTTTTAACAGTTTTTTTTAAATTTTAGTTGAGGCAGCAGGAAATTGGGGAAAAAAAGCATTATAATAAAAAATAAAGTTGCATATGAATATACTTGCAGGCAGGGGAAACTTAAGGCAATATATAGGAAATAGAGGGAGAAGGTCTGGGGCTACGGTGAGAGGACAAAAATTAGGAAAAGGGGAAGACCTGATGGTGTCAGAGAAGGGTAGAGGTGTCAAAGAGGTTGCAGATAAATGGGAAAGTAGAGAAAAGAACATGTCAGTCAGTCTGATATTATGCTCTTCCAAGAGAGTGCTGGGCTCTGTGGGTGACAAAGCTTCTGTCCCTCTCTCAGTATTTGAATCCCTTTTCCTATACCCCTCACAAAAGAACAAATATAGGAAGTTCCTTGCCTCTCTCTTTCCTCCCTCATATGAGATGGGATCTGAAACACCCCGTCTGCATTGGTAGATCCTCCTAAGGGTCAAGAGTTGTTGAGCTCTTCTTCTCTTGAGGTGTTTAAAACTTCCTGCTCTCCCATATGAGCCAGGATCTGCACGTAGAGGCCTGTTTCCTGTGCATCTGCTGGGATCTGGGAAGTCCTTTGTAGGTGTTTGAATCTTTCCCCCTGCCCCATATGCAAAAGCCTTGCTCTTCTATGCAGGAATTTGAGGATAGGCAGAAGTGTGCACCAATCCCGTGGAGTGGTGAAGGACATGGTTGGCAGATATAACGGGCTTAAAATTACTGGGTCTATGGCAAGAGGAAGGACATTGCTTGAGAATAATAGAGTAGTTCACATTTTTCATAACTAGTTTTAGGCTTTATTCACAGATTCCTAGATGTTAGTGGTTGGAAGGGACTTCATGAGATCATCGGATCCAGCCCCCCTGCACTTGGGCAGGAAAGACTGATGGGGTCATATGACCCCAGCAATGTGTGTCATTTTTAAAAAGATTTCCAGGGTAGGTGACTGTACCACCTCTGGGAGGAGTCTGTTCCAGACCCTGGGCACTTGAATCATGAAGAAGTTTCTCCTTACGTCCAATCTGAAGCAATCTTCAAGCAGTTTGTGTCCATTGTTTCTTGTCTCCCCTAGGGGACCTTGGTGAACAGATGCTCCCCCAGGCCCTGATGTATGCCTCTTATATACTTATAAGTTGCCACCAAGTCACCTCTAAGTTTTCTTTTCTCCAGGCTGAACAGTCCCATGTCTTTCAGCCTCTCCTCATATGACTGCTTTCCAGAGCTCAGCTCAGCTGGGTGTTCTAATTCAGCTGGGAACATCACACTGACACCTATGGGCACTTCAAACCTCTCCAAAAACCTTTTTTTCAGTTTAAAGTTCAATTTCCTAAATGCTAAATACTTACTAGAATTTTCTTGAAGCTTGTGAGTGCCCCATGGGTAGTGATCTAAATTTGGGGTTATTGGAGCAAGAAATTCCTGCAGACTCCCTCCAAATCAGCATTTTTAAATTTGACATATTTTACTAAATTTTTGCAGAAGTTTTTAACTCAGGGTGGGCAAAGTCTGGCCCACAAGTTGGATGTGTCCAGGAGCCAGACTCCATTTCCCAGCAGCCTCTGTCTGCTTGGCTGGGGCCGGTCTCCATGGAGACTCCAGCGCTGTGCTGTGACAATGCAAGGCTAGGGTTGCCATGGAGACTGGCCCTAGCTGCACTGGCAGGGCACATGGCAGGGCAGGGGAGGGGGTTGCTCTGGGATCTTGTGGCAGGGGCAGCTTGGTCCAAGGCCAGGATAGAGCTATAATCTGCCACCTTGCAGAGGGGCAACATAGACCTTCCCTACACTCAAACACTTAGCTGACTTCACAAAAAAAGCACCATGCCTGCAAAATTTCACAGGCTCTTCATCTGTTTACATGTAATGTCACCTAATGTTATACTCCATTTACCCATCCTTAGAACCACAGACCACTGTCTGTCATCTCCCAGCTAAGACATCTCCCATAGTAAGAATAACCCAGATGTGTACAGATATTCCACCAATATTGTAACAATACTAAAATGAGGTGTATAAGATATCTTAAGGCTCATACATGCCTCCTTCCTTTCCTATAAACAAGTCACGTGTTATACTGTAGGTACCTTGCCAGCCTGTTTAATGAATCAGTCAATGAACTGTCTCTCTCTCTCCCTCTCTCTCTCTTTCCCTCTCTCTATATATATTACAGTCCACATGCTAAGAATAATTTAGATTTTGAACCAAAGGACAGACAGTGATGATGATTTGCAACAGGAACTGAACTTTAAAACTGAAGCAGTACTGAAATTAGTCATCCCCTGTTACATATGCCACATTGTTCATGGCTGTCTGAGATAATGTAACGTTCTCAAAAAGAGCATCTGGATAGCAGTTCTTTCTATCTACTGCAAAGGTATAATGAACAATACCAAATGTAATACTTTCATATAATGAAAGATGTGCAAATGCTTACTGATATTAATGGGACTTTTTAAAGTTACTTCACCTTTCCTAGTTTCCCTTCAAAAGAAAAAGCAAGGATTTTCTATTCATATTATGGTACAGTATTTCATCACCACAAAACTTCTGTTATGGTCCAGATCTCTTTTTGTTCTCATATCTTATTTAACAAACTGTATTATTACCTGTCTTCCTTTTGAATGCATTCAATGTGATTTTCTTCTTTTGGGCCTGAATACAGTACTCTTTTTTCCTCTTTGAGTTATCTCTACAGTGCTCAATAATTACCAGTTCTAGTTACCAAATGGCCTCATATTACTTGATTGTATTCATTGACATCTAAAGAAAGAATTGCACATTGTGGACCAATTTCTGTCATCCCTTAACACCAGTGTAACGTGCCCTGTGACCTTAACAGGGTTTATAAAGAAAGATAGATCACTACTTAGTTGAAAGTTTGCTATTATGCTACAGGAAGATGTGTTGAAAATTCAGAAATTGATCTTCCTTCTATGTCAGTACTGAATCAAAGTTATGGGCACTAAGGTCTAAAGCATTTATGGCTGCCAAATAGTCTAGATCGAATCCTATTTGTTCCACTAAAATATTGAAACTTTCTGGGCTCTACAGCTCTTTTTAACTTTCTTTACTTAGAAGATATTAATTTTGATAAACCCAAAACTAAACAAACAAACAAAAAAACCCAAGGGAAAAAAAAACAAGAAAAGAACCCAAAAAATCAATTGTGTTCTACTTCTGATAGTTCCTATAACAGATAAAAATACAATCATTGTGGAAAAGATACTATGTGAATTGTTTTTATATGTATAGCCATAGATTTA
The DNA here is from genome assembly GCF_001723915.1 of Gavialis gangeticus. Classification (NCBI taxonomy): domain Eukaryota; kingdom Metazoa; phylum Chordata; order Crocodylia; family Gavialidae; genus Gavialis; species Gavialis gangeticus. Next base: position 76,882,519 of record NW_017728993.1, read on the forward strand.
TTTTCTGAAGAATGAAAATAAATATATGTTGAGAGAATATAATGTTTTGCATTACACAAAGTATTTAATTTCAAATACCTAGGGACACATAACTAGGGAAGAATATAAGAACATTGCTTAGGCATGCAGGGATGAAGTCAGGCAGGCCAAAGAGCAACCGGAGTTGCAGCTAGCAAGGCATGTGAAGGGTAACAAGAAGGGTTTCTACAAGTATATTGGTAGCAAGTGGAGGATTAGAGAAAGTGTGGGTCCCTTACTGAATGGGGGAGGCAACCTTGTGACAGAGGATGCAGAAAAGGCTGAAGTGCTCAATACCTTTTTTGACTCAGTGTTCACAGGCAAGATCAGCTCCTAGACTACTGTACTGAGCAGCACAGTTTGGGGAGAAGGTGAGCAGCCCACAGTGGTGAAAGAACAGTTTAGGAACTACTTAGAAAAACTGGATGTGTATAAGTCTATGGGGCTGGATGGGATGCTGAGGGAGTTGGCTGATGTGATTGCAGAACCACTGGCCATCATCTTTGAAAACTCATGGTGATCAGGAGAGGTCCCAGATGATTGGAAAAGGGCAAATATAGAACCCATATTTAAGAAAGGGAAAAAGGAGGATCCAGGGACCTCAGGGAAAAAGGAGGATCCAGCCTCACTTCAGTCCCTGGAAAAATGGAGCAGGTCTTTAAGGAATCCATTTCTAAGCACTTGGAGGAGAAGAAGGTGATTAGGAACAGTCAACATGGATTTCCCAGGGACAAGTCATGCCGGACCAACCTGATTGCCTTCTATGACAAGGTGATTGGCTCTGTGGATGCAGGGAGACCGGGAGATGTGATGTACCTTGATTTTAGCAAGGCTTTTGATACAGCCCCCCCACAACATTCTCCCAGGCAAGCTAAGAAAGTATGGGCTGGATGAATGGACTGTAAGGTGGATAGAAAAATGACTGGACCACTGGGCTCAGAGAGTAGTAATCAATGGCTCAATGCGTAGCAGGCAGCTGGTATCAAGTGGAGTGCCCCAGGGGTCGGTCCTGGGGCTGATTTTGTTCAATGTCGTTATCAGTGACTTGGAAGATGATATAAAGTGCAACCCCAACAAGTCTGCAGCTGAAACGAAGCTGGGGGAAGTAGTAGATACGCTGGAGGGCGGGGATAGGATTCAGACTGTCCTCAACAAATTGGAGGATTGGGCCAAAAGAAATCTCATGAGGTTCAACAAGGACAAGTGCAAAGTCTTGCATGTAGGACAGAACAATCTCATGCACCAGTACAGGCTGGGGCTGACTAGCTGAGCAACACCTCTGCAGAAAAGGACCTGGGGAATACAGAGGAAAATAAACTGAATATGAGCCAGCAGTGTGCCCTTGTTGCCAAGAAGGCTAACAGTATACTGAGATGCATTGGTAGGTATGTTGCCAGTAGGTCAAGGGAAGTGATTATTCTGCTCTCTACAGCACTGGTGAGGCCACATCTGGAGTACTGTCTTCAGTTTTGGGCCCCCCACTACAGAAAGAATGTGGAAAAATTAGAGAGAGTGTAGCTGGGGGCAGTGAAAATGGTTAGGGGGCTGAGGCATGCGACTTATGACAAGACAATGAAGGAACTGGGCTTATTTAGCCTAGACAAGAGAAAACTGAGGTGGGATTTAATATCAGCCTTCAACTACCTGAAGAGGGGTTTGAAAGAGATGGAGCTCAGCTGTTGTCAGTGGTGGAAGACCACAGAGCAACAAGGACTACAGAGCAACAAGATATATATATTAGTGGCGTTTCATTTAATTCACAGAAAAATGTGGATTTGGTGTTACTTTTTTTAACCAAAAATTGGGGATTTTTTTAAGTCAGAGAAAACCAGGATCCCTGGTAATTACCTTGGTCCAGGAGACTCTAGCTTCACATGTATCCACATCCCTGCACTGAAAAATGGCAGCGGGGGTGTTTTAACTAAAGCTGGTCAAACAAGGTTTAAAATGCCCACACCACAATTTTCAGTACAGGGATGCTGATTCACATGATACTTTTGGAGCCACTTTAATTAATGCATCCCACCCCCTTCCGCAGCATGTGTATAAACACCCTTTGTTTCTATGTGGGTTTTTCTTCATTTCAGTTCAGTGTAAAAAAGCAACGCATCTCCCTACTACCACAGGACCTATTCTACTATCATGAGATTCATACCCACATCTCTTGTTTCCCTAACCCATACTATAGCCAACAGGCCATAGGCTAGGCCAAGATGGAGAGGCTCTACAAACTTCTTTGAGGTCCTGCCTTTTTTGGGACAAGGAATAGAGACCATGACAGGAGTTTGACTGTAGCTTGATGGTGTTTGGGCATGTGGATTGGCAGTAGCATTTCCTGCATTCTGTTCTCTATACCTGGCTACTTTTTTTGGGTCCCTCCTGACTGAGGTTCTCCTCAAACACCACCTGGTAGAGGCAAGCTCAGAATTATACCCACAGGTTTGCCTTCCATGGGCATATCTTAACAGGTTACATCCTAGGCCAGCAGCTAGGCCTTGGTTTAACTTCCTCTTGAGACTGCGCCACTTGGCAGCCAGAAAGGCTAATATCTGAATCAGTAGCTTTAGCCTAAGAAATTGCAGCACTTCATATTCTAGTGATAATACTTAACAATTATAGGATAATACTTAAGGAGGATACTCATGCTGCATATAGGGCTCATTAATATGATTATTGGACAGATGATTAGAAATTGGTCACTTAAGCAATGCAAAAATCATGGAAAGTATCTGAATCCAAACATTACTTTGCAAATCCTGTTGGATATAACAGAAAGAAAAAGAAAACCCTAATCACCCTAATCAACAGATTCAAGCTCTTAGATGGTCACTTATGTCACTTACAGCTATGTCAGCTGTAACCTACAAATAGTAGCTAGCTGCTAAGCTTTTAAGAAACGTGCTTATAATTTTAACATTATCCATAAAAAAATTTAGTTTTATAAAACATGTGATCTCACATACAAAAGCCAGATCTCATGTAAATCAAAATAGCTCAATTGAATGTATGAAATTATGTACATGAACATAATTTTGCCCAATAGAAAGTAAAAAATTGTAAAACTTTAACTGAATTTGACTGAAATTTGCCTGGAAGGGATTCCAGAGAACCCAAGCATGAATGAAGCATGTGTTACAACAAATGAACATTTAGGAAAAATGTTCATATTGACTAACGTCTTGCAAAAATTGTATGAATTAGGGCCTAATCTTGCTTTGTTCATGTCAGTCGCTGACATCAGTATCACAAAAATTCCACTGATTTCACTGGCACAGGAATAGAGAAGGTGAAAGCAAGTTTAATAGATCTCATAGATGTTGGAGCTGCAAGGGACCTCGTGAGATCATCGGGTCCAGCCCCCCTTCCCATGGGGCACGAAGTCAGTTGGGGTCACATCACCCCAGCAAGATAAGCATCCACGTGTTTCTTAAAGGCATCCAGAGTAGCTGCTTGCACCACTTCTGGGGGGGGAATCTATTCCAGGCTCTGGAGACTTGAACGGTAAAGAAGTTTTTCCTTATGTCCAGTCTAAAATGATCTTCCAGCAGTTTGTGACCGTTAGACCTCATCTTCCCTTGGGGTACCCTGGTGAACAGACATTCTCCCAGTTCCTGATGCACACCCCTTATATACCTATAGGCTGCCACCAAGTCACTCCTGAGCCTTTGCTTCCCCAGGCTGAAGAGTCCCATGCCTCTCAGCCTCTCCTCATAAGGCCTGTTCTCTTGACCTCTAATCATGCATGTGGCTCTTCTCTGGACTCTCTCCACATCCTTTCTAAAGTGTGGAGCCCAGAACTGAATGCAGTACTCCAGCTGCAGCCTCACCAAGGCCGAGTAAAGTGGGAGATGACTTCTTGGGTCTTGCTTGAATTGTATCAGTAGATGCAAGCCATAGTTTTATTTCCTTTGCCGGCTGCGGCATCACATTGGTGGCTCATGTTCATCTTGTGGTCTATCATGACCCCCAAGTCTCTTTTTGACGTGGTCCTAGTGAGTGTAGCACTGCCGAGCCTGTAAGTATGATGTGGTTTTTTTCTCCAGAAGTGGAGCACTTTGTATTTCTCTGTGATCACAGAAGGTATTTATTACCCTGGGCAGGCTGAACGAGTGAAGAGTATTTATAGCTTGTTGACTGGTTTATTTGTAAGACTTGTTTATTGATTTTCATATGCATGTGCTGATAATACTGGATAAACAAGTCTTTAAATATCTAAGTGAGGGTTCTTGGTTTGAGAAAAGCAAATCCTTGAAAAATATGTTTATTCACAATGAAAGGGATGTGGTTTGTTTCAACTTGCTAGATGATAACTATAATAATAAAATTATTTATTTTATAATCTAGGATTAAATCCTGCAATCTTCATTTTATTCTTAGTTCATGATATGTAAATGGGAGTTGAATGGTAGTTGAACTGAAGGATTTGACAAATAATGTATTTGCCATCTAATTCTGTAATCTTTTTATAATGTAACAATCTTGTAAAATTAGGAATCCATGATTGGCCCTTTAGTACTCAGTGTGCTATGGAACAAAAGAGTAATGACATGATATAACCTGGTGGATGGTCCTGAGACAAAAATCTTGTCACATAATTCAACAGCACTTGTAGGATACTGTTGCAGTATGTGAAATCTTGACCTGAGTCATACTGGGTCAGATCTTCAGCTGGATTTTAGAGTTGTGTTGTTCTCCTCAATAAAAAGATACTGATCACAGCGTTTTATACAAGGTGAGAATCTTGTCTATTTATTTAGATGTATGAGCGTGCATCTTTTTCTTGGGAGGGGAATGGGAAAAGTCCTAGGTTTAGCATGTCGTACTGATGCATTACAAAAGTCAGTATTTTAAATCATCCTAATTTTCTGGAAATCTAAATATTGACCCATTGAGCTTTAGTTCAGGACCCGATTACTAGGTTATTTAGTTCAGGACCTGATTACTAGGTTATCGTTGTGAAAAAAATTGTGCAAGTTTCTTGCAGTCCTAGGTATATAACAGTAGGACTCTTTCAATAGTTTCCTGTCTAGGGAGCCTTCACATTACATGAAAATTGCTGTTACATATGATATGAGTTTGGCACAGCAAAAAGCTACCTAATACATGTTAATGCTTTGTGGAAATGATGTCTAACATAGTCCTTGGGTGTGTCTACACAAGACGCTGACTGCACAGTAGCTCATTACTACTGCACAGTAGCATCACATGGCAAGAAGCATGACACAATGCTACTTCACAGAAGTAACAAGTTACTGTGCAGTCAGCATCACCTAAAAGCCATTCAGAAATGCTACTGTGCAAGCTGCACAAATATAACTCCACAAGTATAAAAAAGTACAAAATGACTTTGCAGTAACAACTGCTCAGTCAGCATCTCGTGTAGATGCAGCCACTAACAGATATTTGACTTCCTATGCTATTTAGGAAATAATTAAGCCATTTTGAGTATATTATTTGATTAACAAATGCCAACATACATTGTCTAAATGATTCACAATAAATATTTTGACTATTGCTAAATTCCATCAGAAATAATTACTAAACAATCTGTCAGATAAGAAGATATTTCTTTTGGTACAAATATAAACATGTTCACAGGAGGGCAAGTGATCCACTTTTAAGAAAGACAAGATATTGGGAAGTCTGTTTTCTCTTTGAAATCAAAAGAAAATCTCTTGAATAAAGAAACACATTATATGCAGTGCTACATATAGAGCAAAGCACTGTTTAAATGAGCGTAAATTCCTGAGCTCATAATCTTCAGTACAGTCCTTTCCCCAAATTCACAAATACTTATAATAAAATATAAGAAGGAAGTGTTGTCTGACATAACTCAGTGCTGCCAGAACCCTGTTCTCAGTGTGGTTATTGTTTGTTTCACAAAACCTGTAAGTGTGTTAAGTATACATGCACATGCCCACACCAAGAAGCATAAAGTCCAAGTAACATAAAGTACAGAATAGCTTGAAAGCATCTAAGAATACTGTGGGGTTCTGTGCCCATTCTTTCATTGCTTACCAGATAAAATATTATTTTTTTCCCCTAACAACTGCTCTTAAAGTTTACCTGGGGGATGTCAGTTGGAATTTACCTACTTCTTTTATCAACACCTATAATATTCTGCAATAGGACTGGAATTTATATTTAGCTGATGATATATGAGACAGAATACAGATCTAATTTTGCTTATTCTCTACATTTTCTGGTTCTGCACTGGCAGCAATAGTAGAACTTTGTTTCTCAGGTTAGCAGATTTTAGATAAATGCAATATCAGAGTTGAGCAAAAATTAGAAATACTTCATGATGTAATGTTTATATTATTTCATTATCTTTTGTACATATATTTATAATTAGTCTTTGAAGTGCAATTGTACTATGAAATACTGCTATGCAAATGACATTGTGAGATTCAGCTTTCCCTCTTGGTGACTTCCTTTTCAGATGGGCTCATTTGGGGATAATTTATGTCTGTTAAGCACATCCCAGAGTGATGAGCAGGGCATTGTAGTTCTATTTCCATAAGAGACCTTACGGGTGAGGGGGAGAAAGGTTATATGTATTCCCTTGCATAGATGGGAAGCAAACTCACAGGTTTATTCTTTCAGGGGCTATAGCATGCACTCTGTGAGCCCATCCAGATGAACACGCATGTGTGGTTTATGGCACCGCAGATCCATTTGCAGTGCCACAAACTACAGATGCCACATATACAGGCACTCACTGTCCTGCAGTGCAGTTGGTTTTTCTGACACAGAGAGATCCTGGTGTAAAAGAAACCTGCGCCAGAAAAAAGTGGGGCAGCACATGTGGCAGCAGAGTGTGCTACCCAGAACTGGAGCCTGGTCAGTGAGAGCCAGCTTTGGCTGTCAGCCAGGCTCCATGGCTAGGGACAGAAGTTACACATAAATCAGTTTAAGTGACCAGAAACTGATTTAAACCTGTAGCAGAACAGAAGCTCAATAAACATAAGCAAGTTTCAAAAAGGCTGAAACTGTCTTAAGATAAACCTGGCTGAACGTAGCCAGTCTCAATGGATCAGACTTAACTGATTAGGGTCAAACTGGTTCATGAAATGTCTGTCCCAGACCCCTTCCTGGTTCAAGTTAAATCACAGCATTTCACAGCCCAGGCTGTGCTGTGCTGTCTGCTCCAGAGAGCAGGGCTTGCCTGCCCCTTTGCTCCTTAGCTGGAGCAGTGAGGATTGGCTGACAAAAGGGAGGGGGTGGGGCAAGCCCAGATGGGGATGCAAGCTAGTCTATTGGGGGGGGACTGCCCCCCCCCAGGCAAACCTCATCTGGGATCTGTGGCCAGGAAGGGGGGTTAAACACCCCTTGTCCTGTTCAAACTTACTGCTGGCTGTGACTGTGGACTGCAAATCCCAGAGGCACCTGGAAGCAGGAAGAGGAAATGAGTAACTCTGCAGAGTCCTGCTGATCTGATTTTGGACTGCAAATCCCACAGACCTCGGGGGCAGCAGGAAAGGAAATGAACACAGCCAGAGAGCCATGCTTTAGTGTCCCCCGGCTTCTGGCCTGAGCCACTGCAGGCATGTGGTTGTAGATCCTGAATAAAAAGTAAATGTCTGTTCCCCTTTGTTTCATTTTAATCTGTGCAGCTTACACTAACCTGCAAAGGCTTTTTGACTGTCTGTATTTATGCCCAGATTGCCACCACTGGAGTCCCAAGAGGTCCCCAAGATCCCAGGTATGGCTGTTGGAGCCAGCTCAAGTGATGTCCTCAGCCTGCCCTACCCCAACCAGGACAATTTGCTGCATGCCAGAGTGCACGTGCAGGGATGTTTCCCAGGGACAACTAGCAATTGGTGTTTGGAAAATGCACATTCCCACTCATGTGGACACACCCCTTTTGTGCTGCATCTGCTGCACAGTGTTATGGGCAAAGGAGGACTTAGTTCTTTTACCCTTACCCAAAACTAGGGACCAAGCAGTTCCAACGCTTACCAAAGCTCATGATTACAATTTTTTCCTGTCCCTCACTGGACTAAAGATACAGTGCATGCATAAATATGGTAGGAAAGCTCCTTGCTGCTTCCCACTCATCCATATTGTACACATACTAAGGGCCAGTGATACTGTGGCCTCGAAAAAGTAAAAATAACTGGTCTTTTTGTATATGTGTATATATAGGCTCTTGAAGGTAATCTGAATTTTATTTTGTAATCTAATATAATCTCTAATGCATGTTCTGCAGGTAAGACTATATTCTCACTGGCCCCCATGGAAATGCATTGTTTTCAATTGATTTGCACTGATGCATCTGTTTAGAATTTAGTATATAATTCTGCTGGTGCACAATGAGGTAATAAATGCAGTTCACTATTCCTTTGCTGACTGGGATCTACAGAGCTACCTATAGTCAAGTATATGCAAAAAAGATACATTTTTAATGTCATAAGAATGTATGTAGGCTTTTGAATGTGCACCAATGAGCAATTTGTTAAGTATGAAGGTGTCATTGTGCACAGCACTTGTGTTCTGTAATTCATCCATGATTTGTTTAAGATTGACTCATACGGGCAGCACAAGAGCTGTGCACCACTTACGTCTCACTTATGAAACCCCATGTGTAAGGACCTATCAAGTTCACAATTTCATGATTTTCACAGAAACCTCAAATTTTGTAGGTCCTCTGTGAAAAAGCCTGGTCCCCACGAAAAAGCATGGGGGCTGTAAAAAAGCTGTTAAATGACCAGCAAGTGGGGGTATGAAAGGGAGCTATAAACAGAGGAGGGAAGCCATGGTATCCTGAAGCACTGGAGGGAGAAAGAGGGGGGTCACAGGAGCCCCCTCCATACCTCTGACTGCCCAAGGGGCCCCAAAAGTCCAGCCCCAATAGAGATTGACGGCTTCCCACCTGTCAATCTCCTGGGAGTGGCAGGACTTCTGAGGCCCCTCAGCCAATCAGAGATGAAGGGGAAGGGCATGTCACAGGGCACTGGGATGTGCCTGCTCCTTTAAGAGAACAAGCAGCTGAGAGGCTGCTTGCAGGTGTAGGGAAAGAGCTAATGAGGAACTCACCTGACCAGAAGAGGGCTCAGGATTGAGCTATATATGCCCAGAGCCTGTGTGGGTCAAGTAGCAACTACCCCAGCAACTACAAAGTGAGGAGCTCCTGGCTGTAGGGCAGCAGGGCTCCAGAAGGGACCTGGATTAAGCTAAACAATTTTGCAGGGCTGGGAGCAGAGGCAGGTTCTCTGGGCAAAGAGAAACTGGGTGACAGGCAAGTGGCCTTTGTTTTATGTTATCACCTAGGGGGTTTGAGGTGCCTACCAGTGGGTCCATGTGCCAGGGAAGGGCTGAGACAGGAGCAAAGGGTCTGAGAGCCTAGAGGAGGGGCTACGTACGGGACTAGAACATCCAAGAGCCCAGAGGAGAGGCTGTGCATGGGACTGGAGGGTCCAAGAGCCCAAGGGGGCTAAGGGTATATGTTAGGGTATAGCTCTGGGCTGGAAAGTATACCCACTGGGAGATAAGGGAAGTTTGGTCTCTTAAAGGGGTAGAGGGCTGCTTCTGCTGTTTATAGTTCAATGAGCTTATGGTTTAGGTTACTGTTTATACCAGTAGTTTGGGTTGGGACTATGAGGGACAGTTACAGAGGTCCCATTGGTGCCCGTGAGGCACATGACTGGCTTGAGCTGTGCCAGGGGCAGGCTCAAGGCCTGAGCATTTGTTAAGCCAAGAGAGGAGCACTGTGCAGGAGCACAATGAGATAGGGGCCCAGCACCTGAGGGGCACAGCCACACGGGCGCCAGCAAATGTGGGTCAGGGGTCCAGTGATTGAAGGTGATTGACTGAAGCTAGTGCCTCAAAGCCAGGTCCAATGCAGTGTGCCTAGGCTAGGAGGCTTAGTGATATTAAAGGAGCAGAGGCTGAGGTTCCAACAGAGGGAACAACATTACTGTAACACTTGCAAGGCTTAGGTTTGCTGTAGGGAAGGAATGGATCCACACAAATTGCCTTTCAGGCTATAGGTGCCCTGCAGAGGCATTGCCAGGCTGAGCAAGCCTATTTAGCACAAAGGCTGCTTGAGACTAGTGGGGTTTGGGAGGGACCCATGGATGAGCTGATTGGACTCAGGCTCTCTCTAAGGTCTATGGGCAGCCTCCCTTACTTAACTTCACTATTAACAAGATATGGCAGGTAAGCAGTTAACGGAGGGCTGCATTGGAGACAGACTCAGGCAGGAGTCTCATAGCTGCCAGAGGGCTTTACAACTGCCCCTGGGGCTCAACTTCACCACATGCTCCAACACAAAACGGCTACCAGCACTGTGCTCAGGCCATGAAATCAAGGGGAAACCCCTGTGAATTAGCTAGGTCTCTACCTATGTGGGAATTAGCTTTGATTCCACATTAATTTGAAAAGATGAGCTGGCATGAGACTGGAAGCAATTCAGCAATTTTGAGCCATAATGTTCGGGAACAATCCAAGCATGGAGGAGGTATCTACCTCCTTTCATTTAGTGAACTTTGAATGAAAGTCAGGTTTATTTAACTGTTACATATATTAAATGCTGTGGGAAAAGCTCATAACTTCTAGAAATTAGAGTGTGTACTCATTGTGTTATTTCAGCCTATTTTAAGATTTAGTCCTCAAAGTAAAACAGGATAACACTTTGAACAAGTTATAAAAATAAGCATCATTTATCTTGATGTATTTTTCCACATATCTGTTGAGGAATGATTTCTAATAAAATAATGCATTACAAAAATCTGTCCCGATTCTCAGAAGTGCCAAGCATCCACAGTTCTCATTGAAGTAAAAGGGAACTACGAGTGCTTAGCACTTATAAGCAAGAAACTATAAAGAACTGTACAATCTAGCCCCTACAGGAAGCAGTTATCTAGGCACCAACTGTTATTCTGAAAGCCATTACCTTGCTGTTTAGGTTAGAGCAGGAAGAGGTTTGACAGGGAAGGAATCTGCCTTGCCTCTGGTACATAGGCTAATATGCTTGGGGCAGAGCCACTCTGTCTGCTTCTTCAGAGAATAAAATGATAGTTACCCTTCATTTTCAGCTTTGTACATACTAGCCATGTCTACATCAGACACTGACTGTGCAGTTGTTACTGCACAGTCATTTAGTACTTGCATACCCAAGTACTAAATGACTGTGCAGTAACCAGTGTCACTGTACACTAGTGTCCCCGCACAGCTTCATGGTGATGCTGACTGCAAAGTAGCTCATTACTACTGCGCAGCAGCATTGCATCACAGTTCGTGCCCTGTGATGCTGCTGTGCAGTACTAATGAACTGCTGTGCAGTAGTAACAAGCTGTCGTGCATTGTCTCATGTAGACACAGCCACTGTAGGGTAAGGGATTTTCTAACGTATTTTATTTCCATGTAATTCTTCAATAGGGCTCATGATTCCATCGTATATGCAGGGTATATATTAACCAAGAGGTTGGGTCAGCTTCACCAGAGATATAATACAAGTAAAGTGGAACGTTGATTGAATATTTTCATGATTACACTTGGCATTATCTGCTACACTGAATGATCTTATAATCAGGGTGGCCAACCTGCAGCAGACATGCCACAAGTGATGTGGGAAGCCTCTGTGTGTGGCTTGTAGTAGATTGGCTAGGCAATAGGCAGCATGGTGACGGATAGAGTAGAAAGCAGACAGCAACTTGGGCAGGGAGCAGAAAGTGAAGCAGCAGATCAGAGAGGGGAAGGGGACTGAAGTAGAGTTTGGGAAGGGCATGTGGCTAATTTGTGGCATGTCTGACAAAAACATTCACTTCCACAAATCTTACATGAATGGTTAACTAACAGTCTAAAATCATTCTATACTCAAATAAATAACAGAAACATTTCTTTCAACAGAAGAACAAACACTGATAATTTCAACAAATATTTTACTCCTGCTTCACTTCTTTAGTTAGGTTTTGTGTTATTGAGTGTTTTTTTCATTTTTATTTAGTTTATTTTGCTGTTCAGAAAGGTTGGCACTAGGTCAGCATTTAATGAGCCTCTATCTTCAACTTTTGAAACCAGGCATTATTACCGTAGGTCAGCTTGCCATTTTCTCCATGATTTACTGTCCTTTACCAACATACCTAGTACTGAACACTAAGTTCCATTCTAACTGCAGTGCCCATAGCTGTCAATCAGGGATACTCACTGTCCGTTCCTAGGAAGCATTTTTTCCAGTATAAGCTTGCTTCACTGAGAAGTGGATATGTACTTCAGATTTTACCTAGAGCTTTGATCAATCACTCTGGCAAGACAGTAATAAAGATGAAAGCACATCTCGCTCAAGAGTGCTTTACACTATACTTCAAACAAAATTTGAAGCAATTTGAGCTGTTCCAGTGCTACAGGGACAGCATGTTATACAGAGTAGCTTCAGTGCTACTCTTTACTCAGGTTCTTTAAAGTTCCATGGAGCGAAATGGAAAATTTGATTTGAATTAGGAATTTTGGCTGGGTAAAGATGGAAGGATCTTGTGCATTTATATGTCCCTAAGGCAAAGGGATAAAATTAGGACTGTTCCTTGAGCCACTGAAGAGCACAAGCTTCTCTAATTAAAAGACAGAGATAGGCATTAATAACAGGCCTGGTAAAGGCCATATGTTATTTTGTTCTGACCAAAGGGTGAGCATCACAGGACAGTGGCTAGCAAACGAATAAGGCTGGAGAAATAAAGCAGGAGCAAATCAAATCACTGTCTCCAAAATGATAGACTAAGCTTTGTCAGTGCACTGACCCCAGAGGCACCCTGGCTGGCAGAATAAATAAAGGGAAGGCAGTAGCCACTCCGGACAGAGTTTGCCCACTTAGTGTTCCCACCCCCACAGCCTCATAATAGCCTTATTTCTCAGCTTTGCTGCACTCAGAAATGAATCCTTATACCTGAGAAAGCTATTAGACTGCAGTGGCTGACTTTCTCTCTGCAGCTACCATCCTATCCTGGAATGTTATTAGCAGCTC
>NW_017728993.1:76900497-76908305 GCF_001723915.1 Gavialis gangeticus
TGAATAAGGCTGGAGAAATAAAGCAGGAGCAAATCAAATCACTGTCTCCAAAATGATAGACTAAGCTTTGTCAGTGCACTGACCCCAGAGGCACCCTGGCTGGCAGAATAAATAAAGGGAAGGCAGTAGCCACTCCGGACAGAGTTTGCCCACTTAGTGTTCCCACCCCCACAGCCTCATAATAGCCTTATTTCTCAGCTTTGCTGCACTCAGAAATGAATCCTTATACCTGAGAAAGCTATTAGACTGCAGTGGCTGACTTTCTCTCTGCAGCTACCATCCTATCCTGGAATGTTATTAGCAGCTCCTCAGCCTATGAGTTTCTGGGGAAGCTGCAGAAGCACAGATCCATATGGATTCTTCTGTTTCCCATGCCAATAGATTAGGGAGGATTAGGATAGTTTGTGGAGCTGTGCAGAGCCCCTCCATATATTACAGCTTTTTTCCTGTGCGTATAGGTAGCAGTGTGCCTTGTTTTGTTACTGATCATTTTGTACAAGGTAAAGCATGTGAATTTACTTCATCTGACAGCCCCCTCCAACCACAATTCATCAGCAGCCCATTATTTAGATCCTTTCATATGCAATGATATTACTCATCTAAACACATATTACGTTATCCTATTGCCTCATTTTATTAAAATGTGTATAACTTGAGAGACCAATATATGGTAGTAAAAAAAAATCTGCCACTCACCAGGTGAAGATAAGACACAGTAGGGTGGATATTAAAATAAGAACTTGGTTAAACATTGCAGACTGTGTGCGTTGGATGGCTCTATGGAGATCATTCTATATTAATAAAAAAAAGTGTGTTATGGTTGGTTTGTGGTGGGTTTTTTCTTTACTTGTCTTTCTTTTATAAAAAATTATTAATGAAACAGCTGATCCTGCTGTGGAATTCTGTGATGGTCCTGTTAAAATGCAATGGCCAAAATGCACTTTAAAATAGGTTGAGCACAATGTGGGGAGGATACAAAGTTGTGGTTCCCTGATTTTGTGACTGCTCCCCCCCACACACACACACACTCAGCCTTGACATAATTAGAATATCTTGGTACCTTTTTCAAACTGTCAGTTGGCTACAGCCCATAGGATTTTGTATACTAGCAAGGAGTAATGGCTCCTTGATGGACAGGCTATGGATGAACTACACAGGAGCTAGTCATTTTGGTTTTATGCTAGCTAGGGACTACCCTTGCTGGATTATAATCATTGGAAATGTATCAATTTCTATCAGGTAGGGGGGATCTTACTGGATGCCTTGCATTTTTTCCAAATTTGATGCAAAAAAAGAAAGGGTTCATGTTCTAATTGTGAAGCTAATAAATTTCATACAACGTTGGGTGGTGGAAGGAAGCAGTAGCCTTACTAAAAGCAGTATACTTAAAAACATAACCTTTACATGTTATCCTTGCCTATTTTTGTCATACTTACAATCATGTTCTCCAAAGCATGTTTGGCAAGCCAGCAATTTAAGAACACAGGTATAAATAGGTTTCTTAGAGCAGGCCAGAAAATCTGAAAAAAATAAACAAAAAACTAGGTCCAATACAGAGCTCAGGAAAATCAAAATCATATGTGTGTTCCTAATGTAAAAATTAATTTAAAACTACATTTTGTCACTGTAAATTATGCAGACCATATATAATGTGATGCAACTCTGAGATAAGGGGTACACAGTTTAAAGTAGCGTATTATTGAATCAAGCAGACATCCTCTGTTTTATTTTTAGCGAGTTTATCTTCTTCATTGCACTGTTATTTGCTTCTTCTTTTTAGAGACACAGAGAGAGCTTGTTTAATCTTCCTTCTTTAACTGACCTAATATCCTTACAGACAAACTAATAGAAAGAAATTGGCAATCATTTAAGTGTGTGTTGGCTTGGACCTTTCATTCTATTTAGCTGTGAATACACATAAAATGCATATGCCTGTTGATTCAAATGGACTTACCGTGATGATGAAGGGAACAGCATTGATTATTTCCAGGAGGAAGGGTATACGCAATATTTGTTCCCAGATGTTCCCCTTTGAAAGAAAAAACTGAATGTCAGGGTAGTTTACAGGGAATCATATTTTGCCCCAGAAAGTGTACAAATACACAGCAAAAAAAAAATAAATAGAACAGGACTGAATCCTGTGGTCTCAGAAGGCTCCCATGGATGTCACTGAAAGCTTTGAAAAAAAGGCTTATGGGATTTTTGTCATTAATGGAGAAAAAGACAAATGGATTATTGGAGAAAAACACATGGTATTTCCCAACTTACATTTCAGGGACATTAAATAAGGAGTCACAAAAAAAAAAGGAAAACTCCATGACCCCATCACAGAGCTTTCCCCAAGTCAGTGTCTCCTGTGTGGAATAAGCAGTGTTTTTTTTCAGCCTAATCCATTCAGATCCCCACACTACTAGTGTAGGAACACTGCACCTCTGCATTGCATACTACCCCACTTTGGCTCGTCTACATTTCCCTTTCAGTGCAGTTCCCTTGCCAGGAACTTAAAAACGACTCCCACAGCATGCAGGAGTCTCAACCTATATTCATATTTATGAGCATATTTCCCATGGAACTGTAGCTGGAGCAATGGTCATTTCTCCATATCAGCTCTCCAGTGTAATTTTTGAGGCTTTGAGTAGGTTTTGAGTAGTGTCATAGATGGGGCTGACACCCATATGCAAATAATAATCCATCCACAAAGTGTTCCTGCCTGGACCTGCTGTGACATTATCTATCCTTAAAGCACCCAGTCATTTGAATACTTATGTAACATGTTGACATGAGTGAATAGGAGCTCATTTGGCCTTAAATATGATTGTACAACTATCCCCCATTAAGTATTTCTTGCATCAAAAAAATTGTCTTGATATGATTATTTTTTCCTATACAATTTCCATTAGGCCTATGCTTCTTAGTTAGGGGCCTTAGAAATTTCATAAAATGAATAATATGTTAACTTTTCCATCCCAGTTAATGAAGAACTTTATGAACTTGGAGTTCTGTAGTGCTTCAGATGTTTCAGCGGAAGTTACATTCCATTCTTTTCTTCCCAGCTTTCTAGAGTACTGTTCCACTATGTTTTAAGTACTCCGCCATCACAACCAGCTCGCTTACTGTCTTCATAGATCTATTCCTCCTATCTTGACTGACCAAGCAAGAAGTCAAGAAACTGCTTATGGTATAATTATAATTATTACAAGTTGCTCAGAGATTCTTCACAAAGGAAACTAGACAATCTGATGGCAGTTGTTCTGTCTGCAACTCTTTGCACTCCCTTTATCTACAACCAAGTCTTATTCTAATAGTCTCATTTTACTTAACAATGATATTAGTTTATAATTGTGGCTAATCTGTTCCCTCTGTCACAGGTATTATTTGTATATCTGGAGCATGCCTGGATGCACTGTAAGAGGTATGCTGTACAGATACCAAAAAGATAATCTCTTTTCAGAGGAGTTTATAATCTTTTTTTTTTTTTCATAGACATTAGGGTTGGAAGGGACCTCAGAAGATTATTGAGTCCATCCCTCTGCCCCAGGGGAAGGAAGTCAGCTGGGGTCAAAGGATCCAAGAAAGATAAATGGCCAAATGTCTCTTAAATGAATCCAGAGTAGGTGCTTGCACCACCTCTGGACAGACTCTGTTACAGGTTTCGGGGGCTTGTACAGTAAAGTTCTTCCTTATGTCCAGCCTGAAATGGTCTTGGAGGAGGTTTTGACCATTTAAACTTGTCATCCCTTGGGGTGCTCTGGTGAACAGACATTCCACCAGATCCTGATGTAAACCCCTTATATACTTATAGGCAACCACCAGGTCCCCCTTGAGCCAGCACTTTTCCAGGCTGAAGAGTCCCATGGCTCTCAGCCTCTCATCGTAAGGCTTGTTCTCCTGCCCTCTGATCATGTGCATGGCTCTCCTCTGGACTGTCTTCAGCTTCTCTACATCCTTTTTAAATTGTGGAGCCCAGAATTGGATGCAGTACTCCAGCTGCAGTCTCACCAAGGCTGAGTACAGCAGGAGAATAACATCCTGGGATTTGCTTGAGAAGCATCTATGGATGCAAGCCAGAATTTTGCTCACTTTACCAGCTGCGACATCGCATTGGTGGCTCATATTCAACTTGTGGTCAGTCATGACCCCCAAGTCCCTTTCGGCCATGGAGTTAGCAAGCGTAGCACTGCCGAACCTATAAGCATGCTGTGCAGTTTTTTTCCCCCAAGGTCAAGTACCTTGCATTTTTCAGTGATGAACACCATCAGGTTTTCGTCCACCCATTTTCTGAACCTGTCTAGGTCAGCCTGGATCACTATCATGTCCTCAGGTGTGGATACTTTACCCCAAAGTTTGGTGTCATCAGCAAACTTGGCTAGTCTACTTCTGATACCAATGTCCATATCATTAATAAAGATGTTAAAGAGTGTAGTCCAAAGAATAGAACCTTGGGGGATCCCACTGGTCACGGTGCACCATGATGATTTACTTCCGTCAGCTACCACTCCCTGGGTCTGACCTCAGGGCCAATTCCCCAGCCAGCAGACTGTGATGGAGCCAAGGCTGCAGTTGGCCATTTTTTCCATGAGATGATCATGGGACAACAGATCGAAGGCTTTTTTTTAAATCAAGATATATGACGTCAATCTCTTCTCTCTTGTCCAGGTGATATGACACTTGGTCATAGAAGGAGATGAGGTTGGTCAGGCAAGACCTACGTGCAACAAACCCATGTTGGCTATCCCTCAGGATATTGCCATCAGCCAGTTTGTCAAGAATGGTCTTTTTGATAACTTTTTCCAATATCTTCCCCAGGATAGAGGTCAAGCTGATAGGCCTGTAGTTCCCCAGATCTACTTTCCTCCCTTTCTTGAAGATAGGCATCACATTGCCTTTCTTCCAGTCTTTGGGCATGTCACCCAAGTGCCATCAGTTCTTGAAGATCCAGGACAGTGGCTGAGCTATGATGCCTGCCATCTCCTGAAGTACCCTGGGGTATAAACTGTCTGAGACAGCTGACTTGAAGGTGTCCAGCTTCTCAAGGTGTTCTTTCACATCACTTAGATTGACTTAGAGTAAAAATTCTCCCTCACCCTAGCCATCCCGTACTGTATTGAGCAGGGCCGTCCCTTGGGACTGGTGAAAAACCAATGCAAAATGCCCATTAAGCAGGTTGGCTTTTTCCTGGGTGTCAGTTGTCCCATTTGGTTTAGCAGGAGTTCAATGTTACCCTTGCTTTTCTTCTGGCTCCCCACATATCTGAGAAAAGGACTTTTTATTGTCTTTGATACGTGTAGCCAGTTGGAGTTCAGTCACAGCCTTGGCTTTCCTGGTTGGCTCCCTACAGGTCTGGACCAGTGTCAACTCTTTTCTCTGTCTCCATGCATTGATTTTTTGTCTTTATGACAGTCACTGTACCTGATTCTATTAAATTGTCTTTTACTCTATCACTATCAGTGGGGCAATTTAATATATTTTTATATGTACAACAAAACTGTACAAAAATCAGGAAAACCTCAGACACTAAGAACTATGCATGCCTATACACAAGCTGGGAGGCTGCTCAGATGCATCGTAATTATAGCATGTCAGACCAGACTCTTCTGGAGCGTGGTAATTACTGTGCTCCAGCAGCCTTCTGCATCTCATGTATCAGCGTTCCCAAACTTAAAAGTGGTGGTGGGGGCACTTGAATTAAAGCTCATCAAATGAGCTTTAGTTCAAATGCCTTCACCACCATTTTTAAGCGCTGATACATGAGATGATGTGGCACTTTAATTAGAGCAGCTCTTGGAGCCACTCTAATTAAAGTGCTGCTCCCCTCCCCACCTCTGAAGCATGTGTAAAAGTACCCTAAGTAATTAAAAGTGACATTGGTTTTATGGCATATTATAAATTAGCTGGTTCCTGAATTCTTCCCACACAAAGGTGAGAATGACCCTCCTCCCTTTTGATAGGCCTTGATTTCCCAGTAATCCACTTTGTTTCTTCTGTTAACAGTTTGCTTGCTACCCCTGGGAATTTCTCTCTGCTGTCTTCCAGTTGATTTTTACTATGGTGTGCTGGCTTTTAGTGCTTAGCCCTGATGTAGAATGTCTTGTATATAAAAGCTTGTCTAACTCTAACCTAACTATGAAGTTGGTCCAAAAAAGGTATCAACCTAAGAAATCCTTGCCTCTTGCAGAAAACCTTAGAAAAAACTGAGAAACCATCTTCAGCTGACCTACTCCGAAAGGGATCAATTTAATGGGACTAACTGACTTAATCTATTAAACAAAGAGGTATTAACCTGGTGATATATTGTGTTACTATGCAGCAAACCCAAAGTTACTACCAAAGAATCTGATGATAGCTATCCAACATAAGAGGAAAAAGTGGAATCAGCTATCACAGCAAAGCCATCTCATAGGCAACACATCAGAAACACAGGAGAAAATCACAGAATTGTAGAGAGGGAGGGTTGGAAGGTACCTCCTGGTGTCATGTAGTCCAACCCCGTGCCTGAGGTAGGATCATCCCTATCTAAACCCCCCCATACAATGCATACCTTAAACCCTACATAAGACAACTATCAACCCTGATGCAACACAGATCTAACACTGTAACCTGCCACAGGTAAAGCAGGATACCACAGCAGCTGATGTCCTCTTTCTCTGACATGTCAACATATTTGAAGGCTACTATCATGTCCCCTCTTTAGCATCTTTTCTGGAAGCTAAACAGGCACAGCTCCTTCAGGCTGTCCTCATATGACTTGCTTGCCAATCCCTTTATCATTTTTGTTGCCCACCTCTGAACCCTCTCTAACTTCTCCATGTCCCTTCTAAAATGTGAAGCGCAGAATTGCCCACATTATTGCAGATAAGGCTTAACAATTGCTGAGTAGAGGGACTATCACCTCCTGTGTTTTTTACCTAATGCTTCTATTGGTGCCATCCTAAAACTGTATTTGTCTTTTGTGTGGCTGCATCAAATTGCAGGCTCATAATGAGGCTGTGATCTACCACGACTGCCAAGGTGTCACCAATTTTATATTTCTGTTTTTTATTTATTTCTCCTGAAGTGTAGTGCCTTTCTTTTGTCCACATTGAACTTCATCCTGTTAGCTCTAGTCCAGCTTTCCAATGTGTCAAGATCCTTCTGAATTGTTCTTACATTCTCCACCAAGTTTACAATCCTTCCCAGTTTCATGTCATCTACAAACTTGCTCAAGAAGCTTTCTATGCCAGTATCCAAATTGTTAATAAACATGCTTAACAGCACTAGACCTAGGATAGACTCCTGTGGGACTCCACTCAAAACCTCTTGCCATTCTGACATGGACCCATTAATAATTACACTTTGTTTGCAGCTACTGGGCCAGTATCTATCCACCTTGTAGTAATTTTATCCAGCCCACATTTCTACAATTTATTTATAAGAAGGTTATGCAGGGCCTTGTCAAAGCCTTGCTGATGTCCAGATACACTATATCCACATCGTTCCCTTCACCTACCCAAGTAGTTACCTTGTCAAAGAAGGAGATCAAGTTTCTTTGGCACAATTTGTTTTTCATAAATCTATGCTGGCTGCTTGCAATCAGCCTTTCCTCCTCCAGATGCTTGCAACTGGCCTTCCTTAGATATAGATTCATAGATTCATAGATTAAGGGTCGGAAGGGACCTAGTAGATCTTCTAGCCCGACCCCCCGCCAGGGCGGGAGAACAACAAAAACCCCAAAAAGAGAAATGGGACTCAAACGAGTCCAGCTAGGTGGGCATCCAGCCTCTTCTTAAAGACCCCCAGGGTAGGGGCCAGCACCACTTCCCTTGGAAGTT
>NW_017728993.1:76908523-76945363 GCF_001723915.1 Gavialis gangeticus
GTCCCTGCACAAGAAAACGGAGGTGAAGAATTGGTTAAAGAGGTCCGCTTTCTCCTCTGACGCAACCACCAAATTGCCCAGCGTGTCCTGCAGGGGTCCCACATTACCCGGCACCTTCTTCATCCTCCCAATGTATTTGAAAAAGGACTTTTTGTTATCCTTAATCTTGGACGCTAGTCCGAGCTCCATGTCCGCCTTGGCCTTCCTAACAGCTCGCCTACAGGCCCGAGCTGAGTAGGTATACTCCTCTTTGGAGATTTCACCCCCCTTCCACCGGGCGTACGCCGCCTTTTTGGCGAGCAGGCAGTCCCGGACGCCCTTGTTGAGCCAGGGGGGCTTACGGACACTCCTGCCCCCCTTGCTTCTTATCGGGATGGACACCCCTTGGGCCGTCCAGTAAGTTTCCAAAATAATCTTCCAGACTTCCCCAGGTCCCCCTTTTGCCTTTTTTTTTAGGAAAGGGGTACTACGCTGGCCCTTTTCCCATCCTCTGGTACCTGGCCCATCTCCCATGACTTCATGAAGATCATTACCAAAGGTGCTGAGATCTCCCCTGCCAGTTTCTTCGGGATCCTGGGATGAAGTAGATTCTGTCCCAGCTGACTTGTAATTAATTCAGACCCAATAAAAGATCTCTGAGTGTCTTGTTTTCTCCTCCCTCACCTTCCCCTTTCCTTTTCCAGATAATCCCTATTAGGTGTCTGTTTACAACTTATTTTTTTGTGAAGACTGAGGGAAAATAGTTGTTGAGTAGTTCCACCATCTTCGTATCTTTGGTTAGGAGTTTGTTAACGGAAGACCCACAGGTTCCTTGGTCCTTCTTTTCTGGCCAACATATTTATAGAACCTCTACTTGTTGTCCTTAGCTTCCTTTGCCAGGTGCAACTAATTGCTTATTTTTGCCTTCCTAATTTTGTCCCTGCAGGTTCTTGTTATTTCCTGGTACACTTCCTTGGTGATCTGACCATTGTTCTATTATCTATATGCTTTCCTTTCATTGGAGGCGTTTTAGAAGCTCCTTGTGCAGCCACATTGGTCTCTTGCCATTGTTCTAGTGCTCCTTTATCATTTTTGACAGTTTCTTGTTGAACTTTCAATACTATGCCTTTTAGAAGTTCCTACCCCTCCTGGGTGCCTTTATCTTTATGTCTATCCTCCCGTGACACCATGCCTATTAACTCCTTGAGTTGGATGAAATTTGTCTTTTTGAAATCTAGTGAAATTCTAGTTTTAATTTTGGTGATCTGATGCTTTCCCAGTCTCAGGATCTGGAATTCTATCATATCATGATTGCTTCCCCCCCAGTTACCCATCACCTTCACACCCTCCATCAGTTCTTCCCTGATGATCAGGACAAGAACCAGGACAGATGATCCCCCTGTTGTATCTACCAGTTTCTGGAACAGAAAGTTGTCCTTTCCACAAGTTAGGAACCAGCTTGACGTGTTATGTTTGGATGCATTGTTCTTCCTGCAGATGTCTGGAAAATCAAAGTCTTCCATCAGTACCATTCCATAGCTTTTAGATAGATTTGTCACCTTGAAGAGTGCTTCACCCATACTCCTTCTGATCTGGTGGCCTATAATAAATCCCAACCATGATACTGGTGATGTATCTTTCACCTTTAGCAAAGCAGAATGCATTTGGGTATCTTTTTCCTCCTGAAGTAGGGAACAAGTGTATGTGTTTTTCATATACATGGCAACACCACCACCTTTTCTCACAATCATATCCTTTCAAAACATTGTTTAACCCTTGATGTTGAGATTCCAGCTGTAACAACTGCCGCACTAGGTCTCTGTGATGCCAATCTGATCACCAGTCTTTTCACAGGCTGAAGCTTCAATCTCATCTTATTTATTCCCCATACTTCTCACATTTATATAAATGTAGAAGACACATTTTGCATTTGGACCTACTGTCTTCCCTTTTGTGCCACCTGTTGCAGTCCTGAAGGTCTCTGGCCCTTTCCCAGAGCTGAAGTTGTTTCTTCATGTTCTTTCCCCTTTGGACAGTGTGTTCTGTTGCTGAAGGGTTTTGATCATAACCCCCCATGGAACCTAGTTTAAAGCCCTCCTTACTTGGTTGGACACCCAAAGATGCTCTTTCCCATTCTCAATGGATGGACCCCATCTCTTAATAGCAGTCCTCCTCCCAAGAATATCTTCCTGTTGTGGAAGAAATGGAAACCTTCAAGTTACACTACTGTCTCAGCCACACATTCACTTACAGGATACAAAGGTCTCTGCCTAGATTGCATAACTCAAAACACCATCACTAACTTATTATAATACTCCCTATCCCACTCTGAATTATCTACGCTTTACAAAGGTCTGAACTTCTGCTCAGAGAAACAACATAACAAGATACTAATCTGTGGAGAATTAGAATTTTTCTTTAGTCTTCACCTGAAAAAATATGTCTGGAACAAGGACAGAACCACCTGATCACCTTTCCACAACAACAGGTAGACAAAATAAACATCGGACTGGACACCTCCTAGCAGATGAAGCTACACAATGAACTACTACAGTGACTGTTTTAGGAAAAAAATCTAATAGTGAAATCCTCAGCAAAAGCTAGGCCAACCACAGCCTCTTTCCCACAGAGCGAAAAGCCATATGGTCCCTAAGAGTCACCAATAAAATAGCAATTAAAATAGCAGCAAAGGAGGAACTATGGTCATCCTTAGTCATAAAGAATATAAAGACTAAGATTACCAACTACTGTAGAGAACTTTGGCAGGATTCCACACCAGTTTTTGCTGTGGAAATGGAACATACTATGAAATCAGTTCCATACCAGCTTTAGGAAAAAAATACTTCCACTTATCCTTTACTCTCCTACCCCAGAAAAATTATATATGCTCCCAGAGATTCATGAACAAAGTAACCCTGTTGGATCCCTCATTTCCAGATGCTAGACTCTCACTGAAGAGCTATCAGGATTCATAAAAACCATCCTGAAGTCACTTCTCATTCAAAGCACATTTCTTACAAGACGAAGCAGACTTCCTCAACAAGATCCAAAACATCAACCACATTTCCTGTGGATATCAGCCTGTACACTAATATCCTACAACATGGACGCACAGCTGCCTACCTGAAATACTTACAAGAACTACACTTACATGGACTACGCTCAAATGTACAATAACCTGTTACACAAATCAGCCTCACACTCAACTACTTCACTTCTAACATTCAACACTTCTTCCAAATCATGGGCATAACTATGGACAGAAAGATGATTCCCCAATATGCCAACCTCTTCATAAGCCACCTAGAGGGGGAATATTTAGAAAACTACACCGTTAAACCTGCATTCTACATTCATCATATAGATGATAATCTGCATCGTCTGAACTGAATATCTGGACTTATTTATAAATTTCAATTACAGGTTTAACAACTATCACCTCTCAATCAAATTCTCTCTGATATATTCTTATACATATATCTAGAGGTGCACTGATATGTCGGTCCATATCGTATCAGCACCAATAAAAGGAAAATTGATATTATCAATGATTGGCTTTTTTGGCTGATGTTAGGGTAATAGTATGTGGATTTTTGGGGAGCACTGAATTTGCAGCTGAATACAAAGGCATGACCTGTGGCCTAGCAGAGCTGCTGACCATAAGGCAAAATGATATCTAAGCCAGCCATTTGCTTATGCAAAGTAGCTACTTTAACTGTGTCAACCATTTTCTGAGGAAAAAGCAGTAAGTGAATCGGTGTGAGTTTGTGTGTTGTGAATGAGGTGACGTATTAGGAATGTGGAAGATGGTACAACCTGAGACAGAAAAACAGACTGGAATGTGGAAAAACAACACATAATTGGTAACAGAATCCCAGATGAACATATGCAAAAAGGTGAATGGTGATTGGTGAAGGAGCCTCTAGAAGCTTCCAGGTTTTGGTAAAAGTCCGCCCATTGACTGAAGAGTAGGAATCAAGGTCTTAGACATGCGCTCATAGGAAAAAAACATATAAATGAGTAAAATGCATAGGCAATTCCATGCTAATGAAGCAAACAGTAAACAGAGGTGGAGCTTGAGATGGGAGGAGAAATGGGTGGAACAAAAGGACGGACAGAGGTGGAATGAATGTATAAACCAAAGTGTATAAATGTGGGGAAAAAACTATTGTTCGTTGCGGCTCCCCAGTTTGTTGGTTTTTTGGGAGCTAGTCCGAAACTGTCTTCCTTCTAAATAAAGCGGTTGCGAGCAATGTGTGCTGGTGTTTGCTCCCTGCTTGCTCTGGATATTGAGCACCAGGATCCATGAGCAACTGGACCGTTATCTCCCTAGTCATTGGGCGCCGCATGGAGCCGGGGTCAAACAGCTGATGTGGCCAATAATGTCGTTAATAAATGCCATGTGCATGCACGCAGCTGCAGCATGTATGCAGCCAGCTTGGCAGCTTGTAGAGTAATGAGTCTGTTGGCCGGTAGGGGTGGAAGAAGGGAAGGGATGTGGGGGGCAGATTGAGCCCCTGCACTGAGCGAGGAAGTGGGGCTGCAGCTGGGGCTAGCACTGTCCACTTGGGGCAGGGCATGGGACAGAGCTGCAACAAGCTCATCCAGGGGGCATGGGGCGAGGGGGCAGAACCTGCCGCTATGCACACCCCAGGGGAGCCGTGGGGAGCATGTCCCCCCAGATCTGTGAACGGGGCAAGGGCAGACTTCCACTGTGGGCTCAAGATGGTGCCAGGTTCTTCTCAGTGGAGTGGTTGAGCCCAGGCTGTGCTCGGGGTGGGCAGTGGCAGTGCTGGGAGTGAGGGCTACAGGGGGGGATACAGCAAATTTGGGGGTGGCTGTAGCCCACCCCATAGCCCCCCCCATCCAAGCACCACCGCCGCCTGCCCTGAGTGCAGCCCTGACTCAATACCTAGCTGGGAAGAGCCCAGTGCTGCCCCTGGCCCCTACCCACAATGGCAGCCTGCCCTCACTGTGCATAGATCCAGGGGCAAAACCCATGTTTCTCCTGGGGGTGCATATAGCAGTGGGATTTGCACTCCTGCACCCCCGCAATGAGCCTCTCACAGCTCTGTCCTGCACCCCACCCTGTCCCAGCTGAGCAGTACCTGCCCCTGCCCCAGCCCCACTACCTCCCTCACTGCAGGGACCTCAATCTGCCCCCTCACACACCATTCCTCTCCCCACCCCTTCCCCCCCAACAGACTTCCCAGCCAGATGCTGCTCTCCAAGCTGCCAGGCTGCATATCAGCAATTGAATCAGTATCAGCCAATATGGCTTGTTAATAATCGGTCATTGGTATCAGCTAAAAAAATCTTTATCAGTGCACCCCTACAAATATCATCTATGTTCTACATCCAGAATGGTACCCTAGAAACCACTATATACAAGAAACTCGTGGACCACCATACCTACATCCACGAAACCAGCAGTCATTCCAAACACATCACAGAAAACCATAAGCTATAGTCAGGGCCTCAGGTACTGAATCTTCTCTGAGGAGAATATTTGAGAATATTTATGACACCATTCTTCCCAATCTGAAATTTGCCTTTATACAAGGACATTTCAGCAGAAGAAAAAGAATATATCTTTGAATGCAGCCTCCCAAATATATTGCATTAACTGCTGCAATATGAAAAGAACACTGGCTAGCAACCGACCAATCCACACTTGAACCTGTAAGAATCAACATTAAACAATTACAGCTTATACACAAAAAAGAACAGATCATGATATAAATACTTCCAGCTTTTCCACTACTGGCTTTAAAACCACCGACTAACCTTGCCAAACAGCAGCAACAGAAAACTCCCTGATGATCAACAGACATCAAAAGCTTATATAAATCTATCGCCACATGCAGTCTGTCCAGTATATGAGGTATGTGAATGTAATGAATGTGCACATGAGAATCTAAACTTACTTTTTGTTGAATCTTCTGATTGCAATTAATATATAGGTTTACTTTATATTCACAATATACTGTGTGCTGGCCAGCCTGACAGCACTCTTTCCCACATTTGTGGCTGGAGTCATTTTTCTGGGGAATGCCCTTGGATAAATACAGCAACACAACTAGGGATAATAATTGGATATCATGAGTGATGTATGAATTAAATCAACCAGGAGAAACTGCTTTAACTACAAGTACTTGAAATCTATTGGGACCATAAAAGCCACCTATACTAGAACAACTGGAGCTTATGATAGTACCCTGAAAGACTGGCTCATATATAGAGAATGGCTAGAACAGGGTTTTTTTTAAGTTAATGAGGCCCTCAGAGATAGAATTGCATGTGTGTTACTTAATGAAGCCATACACAGGAAGCTATTAACAGAGAAAGGCCTCACCTTTAAACATGCTGTAAAGATTGGAATAGCTATGGAAACTGCAGCAAATGATACTGTAGAATTGCACAAGGAGTGCCTATGGAAATAGGAATGAATGAGTTATAAAATATGCAGTGGAAGAGCTGGCACATGCAGTAGCCAGATGGCTGCTATCAGTGTGGAAAATGATCCCACACCCCCAGCCAATTGCTGGTATAAGTAACTTTACTGCTGAAGTTGCAATAAAAAGGGATGTATCCAGACACTATGCTACACTATGAGGAATACAGAGACTAAAATAGTATACAAAAAAGAGAATAATAAAGCATATATCAGTGATGTCAAACATGCAGCCCATGGGCCAGATCTAGCCTGTGAGGCCCCACTGTGCTGACCCCAATGCTGCCACTGGGCCTGATCAAGCCCATACAAGGCATAGTATGTGCTCAGACATGGGCTGGTCTGCAGTGCAGATCTAGCCCACAGACCTTCTTCCCTCCCCCTTCCCCAGCATGCCTAATCCTGCAGCTGCTGTAGACAGTCTGGGACCCACACTGCGGGGGGCATGGATCTCATTGGCAGGAACAAGCACCATATGTGGCATGGTCTGGACTGCACCATATATGGCTTCTACTGTGGACATGTGCTGCACACAGTGCCTACTTCAGCTGATCTGGGACCTGCTTACAAGCACCATGTGCAGTGTGGGTCCAGGATTGGCTGGTCTGGACACCACATGAGGCTCTCTCCTGGAGCTGTGGGCATTACATATTGTGCAGTGTGGCTGGGGCAGACGCAATGTGGAGCATGGCTGCTGCTTCATCTGCACTGTGATGCGCATGGTACCTCTTCTGGCTGCTCTGGGATCCTTACCACACATGGCTTGGGTCCCAGACTGGTTACAGCAGCTGCTGGATCCAGTATGCTAGAGGAGAGGGAGGAGTTCATGGGCCTGATCCAGTCCATGGATCAGTCCCAAGTCTGTCATCTGTAGGGACCACTGGAATTCATGCCAGAAACATGCTGCCCAGTGGCTCCTTTAATCTTGCAGTTTCCCCTGTGCCCCCCCTGCCACTGGGCCCCACTGCTCACTTTTTGCTTCTGTTGGCCAGGAGGCAAAAACCACACTTTTAAATATGCTGCATTTTTTTCCTCCCATCTGGTCGGCAGCAAGTGGCAGGGCCACCAGGGCCCCTCTGCCAATCCGTGGGAGGAGATAAACTGCAAAATTAAAGGAACCACTGCACAGTGCACTTCTGGTACAAATTCCAGTGGTCCCTACTCATCTGACCTGCTTGGTATATACAATAGTGGCACGGATAGTGAGAGTGAAATAACATGTCTGGGTCTACATCATATGAGCAAGGATGAAAAATAAGCAATCTGGCTGACACCCTCAGTTCCTGGAAAAACCCTTAAAATGGAGTTGGATATAGGCTCCGCAGTGTTTGTAATCTCATATTCAGAATATGAAAAAGCTTTTTAAAAAAGATGAAATTAGGGAAGACCCCAGTGCTACTAAAATATATATACAGGAAAGAAGATCATATTAAAAAAAAAAAAGTGTTCAGGGACGGCATAGGAAGTTTAAAATACATCAAAGCTAGGATGACAGATGAAAATGAACCAGCCAAGTTTCACCATTTACCTTACTGCCTATGTGCAATGGTAGGTGTTGAATTGATTAGCTTAGAAAGGGAAGATATACTTTAAAAAA
The DNA here is from genome assembly GCF_001723915.1 of Gavialis gangeticus. Lineage (NCBI taxonomy): Eukaryota > Metazoa > Chordata > Crocodylia > Gavialidae > Gavialis > Gavialis gangeticus. Next base: position 76,916,554 of record NW_017728993.1, read on the forward strand.
CAGTTGAAGTGAGTGGGGCATGCTTGTAATGCCAAGTGTAAAAATAAAAAATAAAAAGTGGTGTAGTAAAGGTATGTGGAGACTTTAAGGTTAAGGTTACTATATACTGTGCTGAAAGATGATAAATACCCCCTACCTCAAATTCAAGACATTTTTGCCATATTAGCAGGGGAACAGAGATACAGGTAAATGGATTTAAAAAAAAAGCTTACTTACAGATCAAGACAGAAGAAGATTCAAAGGCTTACCATGAATTTGTGAAAAGGTTATATCAGTACAAGAGACTAGTGTTTGGCATTGCCTAAGCTCCTGCTATACAGCAATGAGAAATGGATCAAGTGCCAGAAGGCATTTCAAGAACCTAATGTTTTGTTCATTATTCATGACATTACTGGGACCGGTGAAAAATATGAAGAACATCTGAAAATTTTAAAAAAATATTAGAACATCTAGAATAATATGCTTTGCAAGCAACTTTTGCACAATACAATTTTTTCCAAGAGTCAGTTGCTCATTGTAGATGTATTATTGATGCACACGGTTTACATAAATCTACATAAATCTAAATAGTACAAGAAAGCCCCACAGCCAAAAGACAATGTGTAACTCTTTTCTTTTCCTAGGATTTATTAATTATTCTAGTAGATTTGTACCAAACCTAGAAAACTGTATTGCAGTAATAGCTGCCAAACAGAGTACAGAAGTAACATTTGGAGCCCCACCAATTTTTCAGCCAGGCTTTATAACCTACAGTGACAACCACTAATTCTGCACCAGAAAGTAACAATGCTAACCTGACAGGATCCAACAATGTTGAGCAACCTACATGCAATGTGATGTTTGAATCTGATGTGCATGAAGGAAGGTCACCTCAGGACTGTATTCAGGGAAGTGGTAGCCACTGTCCGGGAAAGAAATTCAAACATGTATTTGGCATAGTAGACAGTACAGCACATCCTCAGGGAAGCAGTGGGGAAAGTTATCAGTAGCCATATCGACACATGCACTTAACTGTGGAGTAGACTAATTATGTTGGAATAAAGCATCAGCATCTATACATGCAATGCTATGAGGCCTCAGTAAACTAATTAATGCCTCTGTCAGGGACAGTACTATCTTATGATGGGATAATTAACTGTGATTAAACACATGTCTAGACACTGAACGTGGGCTTAAATAGTGCCCAGTCAGCCCACACAGCAGGGGCCAGACTCCTGCCAGCTGTCTAGATACATGATTGCACTTTCAGCACCCTTATCCTCAGCCAGCCCCAATCCTGCCCGAAGCCACCACCTGGAGCCCAGGGCTGACCCCCCCATGCCCCTGGCCCTGGCATAAACTGATCCACCTTGGCTCAAATTTCTGCCATCCTGGGTGCACATGTACATGCTGCATTTAGGATTGCTCCAGAGTTTATTGTTTTGAATTAATTGCATGTATAGATGCATCCAGTGTTAACCAGAAAGGAAACACAAGCCACTTGAAAGGCTTGCAGTCTGGGGATTACACTGCTGTCATTTCAAAAGTGGGGATGAGATGTGAGATATTTAATGGAAGTGTACATGAGAATCTAAACTTACTTTTTTTTGAATCTACTCACTGTAATTAGGTAAATAAACCTGTAAATAAGGTAAACATAGATTTACCTTATGTTCACAATATATGCTATGGTACCTGTCTAAAGTGAATACGAGTTGTTTATAAAAAGCCTAGTGTTCCTCTGTGTGGTGGGCTTGCTGATTTTGCCTGTCAAGCCTGGCTTGGAGAAGGACACTTCAGATTGGTAGAACATTTCCACCAATCAGGTAACAGCTGGGAGAGGCTTGCCCCGCCCCTGCTCAGAGGTGGGGGGTATGAAGAGCCCCTGGACCTGATTGAAGACTACACTTTGCAGGTCCAGCAGACTTCAGGTGTGGAGCCTCCAGTGAAAATAAAATCCCAGCATGCTCAGCATGCGGGGCAGATGCAATGAGGGACTCAAGAAGAGCAGAGCCAAGAAAAGTTGGGGAGCTCTCCCCCAGTGGGCAATAGGCCCAAGACTCCTGAAGCCACTACTGAAGGAGCAGGCTTGGGACTGGTGCAAGACCGCTCGGGCTGTAGATGATGCACAGGGGCAGTGCGGTGAGACCTGGCCCTGGGAACAGTGTGAGGCTGCTCAGGCCCATCACGGTGCTCAATTCAGTGCAGGGAGCCCAGGCTTTGGGAGTCGCAAGCAGTGGCTCAAGCCTGCAACCCCGGCAGGGCCAGCGGGCCACATGTTGCACAGGATAAGGGCCTTGGGGGCCGCAGTGAGGAGGCTCAGGCCCCATCTCCCAGCAAGTTTCCAGGTCCCACGGTGCACAGGACAGTACACGGACCTGAGCCTTGGGAGCCAGGGAGCAGCAGAGGCTGCTTGTCTCATACAAAAATCAATTTGTTTAATCTTTCAAAGCAGGAATATGAGCTTATTTTCTTTTTTAAACATTTATTTAGTATGTCTAAATTGAATGTGAGTTGTTTATAAAAGACTTAACGTTTTTCTATGTTACTTCTGGTGTAAAGAACAAAGCAGCAGAGTTATACGGAAAGAAGACAGTAAGAGAGGCCTTCCTTCCAGCCACCAATAACCCTGACCACACTCATTCTGCCCAACAAACTGTGAGAGAAATGTACCAATACAGCATTTGGATTGTTTTATATCTGTGATGCTGAAATAAGACTTGGACTCCAAAAATCTGAGTTTTCACTTCTGCCTCAGCTATAGACTTTTCTGTGCATCCTTGGGGCAATCCCTTGGTTCTTGATCTGTCTCCTAGAAAATAGGTGCCTGTCCACTGATTTTAGTCAAAGTTGGATGACACTCATGATACATTTTTATTTCTCATTCTTAACTATGACAATTCTACTTTTCTACTTCATAGGCATAGTATGAGGATAAATTAGTATGAGAAATGGTTAGCTGTTCGAGACTTCTGATTTCTGACATAGCAGTCAGTGAAGCATGTCCTCAGGGAAGCACTCAAGGATGCAATTAGTGGTACCCAGAAAGGAAACACATGCCACCTGAGAAACTTGCAGAAATCAGGAAATAATAATTAAAAAAATAAAAAACAATAATCCCTAACTTTTCTCTCTTTTAAAAAATGTATAGTAAGGCTCAGTTAATAAGGCTAATCATAACCAATGAATTATATATCATGACATTGTTTTAAGTATTTGCAGTGCCATACTCTTTTTCAATATTTAACTATCCATAAATGATTTGTCATTTTTACTGACAAACTAATTAATCCTTCTTGCCTGAATTAGTCACTGAATGCTAAATGAACATTGTGTATAAAAACACACTTTTTCATTTTCCCCTTTTAGTTCCAGAAGCCAGTGATACTACATTGCCAGATTTATTTATTTATTTATTTGTTTATTTTTGTGACAGATGAAAGACACTTACAATTTTAATGGATAACTTTAAATATTCAGTCTGGTAACAGTCCTAGAAGCAGAAGTAAAATTATAATTAAAGCTTCTTGTTTTATTTGTAGTCAAAATAAAAACCCAAATAAAATTTTACGTTCAAATGTTTAATTCATTATAAACTCACCAGTCTGGGTTCTTACTGAATGAATATCTTTCCTTTTGTTATATATAAAGCTTTTCCTTCCTGTTTCCCAACAAAAGACTACAGTTTTTTGGGGGTTTTTTTGGTATTTGTGGTGTCCCTCACAGGAGAGGAAAAGGAGACAAAACATAAAGTAGGTTCCTTTCATGATCTACACTCACACACACATTTGATCTAAGCTTGCAAAACCATCTTAAATCTATTATATGAATAAACCCCTTTGAATAATGGAAGACTCCAGCTGTCATAATTTTGCCTGCAGAACACCATTGTAGATGCCTTCCAATGATATAACCATGTCAGCAGCTGGAAATCTTTGGCTTCTACCTACTGTGTGCATCATGTCTTCTGCCAATACAGCCTTTCACAGTGAGGACATATGATACTGGCAGAAGCAGGCAAATGTGCCCATGTTTTAGTGATACAGTGTCACCAGCTGTATATATACCAAAAAAAGTTCTGGCAGCAAACATGTCTGATGCAGATGTGGCTTCATTCAGAATTCTGAACACACAGAGATCCTGTTGCTCTGTGGCTTGCTATTTCATGGGCTGTTGAAAGACAGTTTGTGTTGCCCACTTTTACTTAGAACAAGTGTCTGTATTTTCCAAATAAGCACTTATGAAAAATAGTACATCCATCTTTTCCTCTTTTAAACATATGCTAGCGCTGAAACATGCAGATCACATAACTATATATCCTGATAGCATGATAAACGAATAAGGCCACATCCCTCTATATACAGACATTGCTCACATCTCACAACCAGTTGTCAAAAGATTAACTGTTAACCTTAAAGAGTCTTTCTCAGATAAATAGTTGGGATAGTCCTTGAGGTTGCTTGTGAAGTAATGTAGTCATTACTGAAATCATACCCCAAAGGTTGTGTCTGACTTCTAAGAGCTCAGAAATATTTTATTAAAAAGATGTGGCCTGACTCACATTTATGCTAAGGTTCCTTTATGTCACTGTAGCAGAGTAAAAGGACCTCACAGTGGCTGAAATTGGCTTCCTGAAAACAACTCTTGTGAACTAGGTCTGCATATTGATATAAAACTGCTGTAGGTTCCCTTCCCCTTCTTTTCTCAGCCACAGTGAAAAGATTGCTTGTCTGGGTTGTGTCTGTATGAGGCACTTGACTTGCTAAAGTGCTTATCATTATCTCTCATTCCTTAAATGTTCTTACACTTCACGAAGAGGCAAAGAAGTATAAATTAGAGCCACCTGGACACTTCTTTAAGAGTATGAGATCATGAAAGTTCCTTCAAGGGTATACTTTGAGTAGTGTGTAGAAAGCCCAATTTTCCTGTTTTGTCTCTTGGAAGATGTTCCATGTATCATGTTTTTATCATGTAATATATTTTAACATGCCACATGTTCAACCAATTTATCATATCATATAATGGCAAACCAAACGGAGAGTTGTTCCACATTTATGGTAGAACACTTTTGTGGATGGTATTTGTGTGGTGTTTTTCATTTGAATGTGCAGCATGTTGAACCTTGGGGGACTGCCCAGCAAGGCGTGAAATGTGCCAGTTTAGGGGGGAACCCATCAACTCCCTATGCCCTATGACCTTTTAAACCTTTACCAAGCAGCCTGATGCCAGATGGCTTAACATGTCACACATTCAAAGTAAAGCCCCATATAAACCAAGCAGCTTCTAAACTAAACACTGGGGAAAAGCAGATAGGTGCAAAACAGCACACATTTTGGACTGACACTCCCTATAGAAGTGAAACCATAAACAATGGAGATAAAAAACAAGGAGAGAGTACTCAGGTGCAACATAGAGAATACAAGCATTAACAAATCCCTTTACTGATTAAAAGGTTGTGCACACGTAACTGACTAAGAAACAGGGGGGAAAAATGAGTACTTTTATACTAATGCCAGAAGCCTAAGATCCAAGATAAGAGAACTTGAATGCTTAGCAGTAAATAATGTCATTGACATAATAGGTATCTCTGAAACATGATGGAATGAGGAAAATCAATGGGATTCTGTAATATTAGGATACAAATTATGCAGGAATTATAGGAGCATTTGTACCGGTGGAATAATTTTACTATGGATCAAAGACTGCATAGAATCAAATAGGATAGATTTTTCAACTCAGAAAAATACCATAGAACCTCATGGATAGACATTCTGTGTTTCAATAGAAAAAAAAAGTACATCCGGCGGTATACTATTGACCTCCAGACCAGGATAGCAGCAGGTAGCTAGAAATGCTAAGGAAGCTGAGAGAGGTGAAAGCAGAAAACACCATAATAAAGGTTGATTTCAATTATCCATGCATAGACTGGGTCAATCTAACATCAGACTGGGATCCAAATTTCTTGCAATTATAAAACACTGTGTACTGGAGTAGTTAGTCCTATAATCTAAAGAAGGGGGGACATTGTTGACGTAGTCCTAAGTAATGCAAACATTTTGATGCAAAGGGTAAGTGTTACTAAGCCACTCTGCCATAGAGACTACAATAAAGTTGGGGCCCCTAAGAAAGTGAAAAAATTGCAAGCAGTATGGGAACTACTTAAGAGCACCATATTGGAGGCATAGAGCAAATGTATATTGCAAATAACAAAACCCCCCAAACAAACAAAAAAACAATGCAAAAGAAAACAAGTATAGTTTAATGGCAGAGTTGCAGAGGCAATAAATGTGGACGTGGGGTTATTTTTTTTAACCAATAATTGGGGATTTTTTTTTTTAATCAGAGAAAACCAGGATCCCTGACGATCAGGGTGCTGAAAGATGACAGGGCTATTGCCAAGAAGCTAAATGCATTCTTTTAATCTGTCTTCTCCATGGAAAATGTTAGGGAAATTCCCCCACCATATCCACTCCGGTGGAGCTTACCCAAACTAAGGCTTCAATAGGTGAGGTTGCAGAAGAAATTGATAAATTAAACAGCAGCAAGCCACCAGAACCTGATGGTATTTACTCCAGGGTCCTGAAGGAGTCAGAAAGAAAATTCCTCTACTCCTAACTGTAGTATGCAACTTATTCCTAAAAACAGCCTCTAGAAGAGATGCAGGGAAAATAGACTCACCTCACTGTACAGGTGAATCTATTTTCTATTCCTGGAAATAATAAAATTTGTGGAATAAAAAAAAATGTACAGCATATGGATGAACATAATTCACTGGTGAGGAATCAACATGGCTTTCTCGAAAGGAAACCATGCCTCACCAACTTACGAGAGTTCTATGATGGGGTCAATAAGCAGATGGATCAGGGTGATCCAATTTACATAGTATATTTTGACTTTAAAAAAAATCTTTGATAAGATCCCCCATCGGAGAGTTTTAGGTAGGGTGACCATATTATTAATAAGGGAATCCAGGACAGGGTAAGGGAATCCAGGCCAGGGGATGCACACCACTCCCAACCCCATATACACACACATATTCCTGACCCTGTGATGCCCAGGAGTCCTGTTCATAGGGCAGGCACGACATCATGGAGGCCCATAGCTGGGTTCCATTCCCCATGTGCAGAGACTGGACTCAGCTGGGAGTGGCCCTTCCCACCCCACACTTCTGGCAGCTGCCCAGGACCACCACACACAGCCCAGGCCTATGCAAGAGCCATAGCAGCAGGACATGAGGCTGCCAGCAGAAGGCAGCCATCCCAGTTCACCCTACGCAGGTGCCCGAGCCCCAGCCATGGCCCCCTCCCCTGCCCTGGCTGACCCCCCCCCATGAGGCAGGAAAAGTGGTGCCCAGTCCAGCTTATCCCCCTACCCCACCCCTCCACCTTTAGCTACTGCTGAGGAGGAGCCAGCCCTGACCTGGGGGGAGCAGCAACTTCAGCCTCTGCCTCTGCCTTTGTCTCTTCCTGAAGCAGCTGAATCTGGACCTTTTGCTTCAATTTACACCAACTGGCTGGGATGCTACGATGGCTTGCTAAATCTGGTACTGTCCTGCCCAATCCAGGATGTATGGTTACCCTACTCTTAAGAAAGTAGGAAACATCCACTCATAGAATAGTAATTGGCGCAAAGATGGAATACAAAGAGTGAGTATAAATAGTCATTTTGGGGGGAAAGGAAAGAACTAAACAGAGGGTTCCCCCAGGGATCTGTGTTGGGACTAATGCTATTTAAAATATTCATAAATGATCTGGAAAAAGGGGTGAGTAGTGAGGTGGCCAAATTTGCAGGTAATACAAAATTATTCAAAATGGTGAAGAGCAAAGTGGACTGAGAGGAACTACAGAAGGATGTGGCATTATTGAATGAATGGGCAACTAAATGGTAGATGAAATTCAGTGTACATAACCGTAAAGTGATCCACCTTTTGGGGCAAAAATAACCCAAACTATACCTACACTGTGATGGGTATTAGCTGTTACCTCATGGGAGAGAGATTGGGGAGTCTTTGTGAACAGTTCACTAAAATCTGGGACTTTTGTCTCCATTGACACCAACCGGCTGGGATGCACATTGAAAGGTGAATAAAATATTAGGGATTATCAAAAAGGGAATTATAAACAAAACAGAAAGTAACGTTATGTCTCTTTATAAATCCATGTTGTGTCCACACCTTGAATACTGTGCCCAGTTTGTAATCCATACTTTAAAAAGAATAGAGAATAATTAGATAAGGTACAAAGAAGGGCAACAAGGATGTTTAGCGATATAGAGGGGCTTCTATATGAGGATAGACTAAAGAGGCTAGGCCAATTTAGTTTAGAAAAGAGACACCTGAGGGGAGACATGATAAGAGTTTACAAAAAACATAATGGTGAAGAGAAAGTAAATAGGGATTTATTAATCCCTATCTCTCATATTAATCCCTATCTCTCACAAGACAAGAACCAGGTGTCATAAAATGAAACTGGTAGGTAAAAAGTTCAAAACTAACTAAAGGAACCTCTGTTTTCATACAGCATGTAATTAAACTGTGCAACTCATTGCTGTAAGATGTGCAAACTGACTATTTAGCCAGATTCAAAAATTAATTGGATAAATTCTTGGAGGAAAGGGTCACCAGTTGCTATTGAGCATGGGAGGTAGGAATACAGCCTCTGAATCAGGATTCTCTAATCTAGACCTTAATTATGGAGGCTGCAAGTGAGACAGAAACAGTGGAGAAAACCCTTGTCCTAACCTGTTCATTCTCCCTTTCAGCATCCATTCTCTGTGACTCTGTGACACAGGATACTGGGAAAGATGGATCTATGGTCTGACCCAGTAAAAAGCAATTCTTATGTTTCCATGTGCATATAATCCATGGGACATCTTCCTGGCTGGTTTGCCATTTTATGGCTTTATAAACTGGTTAAACATGTGGTATATTATGATTATTCTACAATTAACATGCTAATCCTGGCATGGCAGGATGCAAAGTTTCTGAGATCTGAGAGAAAATCTGTCAGATTCCAATCATTCAACTAAATTAACATCTCCCAGAAGTCTTTTGCTCCACCTCTAATGTAGGAATAACTGAGAATAATGCCTATTCTTCCTTTTCTATGATTCATAACATCTATAAACTTTCAGCTATTATGAAGGGGCTCTGATATTTGTATTATTTATATTACTATGTGAAAATGGGGGCTTAAAGTTAACAGATTAAGTACATTAGCTTATATGCAAGCATGTGACATGAAAATAATCAGTTGAGGAAATGTACATTTTTTTCATTATTATAAGATATTTTGGGAAGGACTGACCATCATCATGCATAGTCATTTATGTTTGCAAACATATATGTGGCAAATCAGGGTGGTACGCACTGTGCACACATCTGAATAACTATGAATGGGACAGATTCACCATAACTTTAAATCATTCAAACTGATACAAACTAAGTGCAAAGTATGAGAAGTGAGAAAATACTAACACCAAATAGTTGTATTTTTCCATACAGTTGACTCAGTTACTTGTGTAAGTAATACAACATTCAGGACCCTAGAATATGTGGCCAATTAGCATGATATAATTAAAACTATAGAAGCATTGGCTATCCAGCATAAAGGAAAATAACTCTGTATATAAAGTTCTGTACCCAAAATCAGGCATCCAATACTTTGAAATCTTGGCTGTAAATGGCACTGATGCAGTGAAAGATTTTAAAAGATTTAAGTTCCAGTTCTTGATTTTAAATATTATTCTCTGATACCAAATAGATTTGAGAAATAATAAAGGGGCTGTCTTAGGCAGCATGCCCAATTCTACAGCTATATCTCATATTCTTGTTTTTCACTACCATTTAAATGCAGACACAAAATGTGGCAATGTAGGCTTTAAACTAACCATTTAATTCGCCTAGCTTTTATTTTATACTTGATGACAGTAAGTGTTTTGAATTCTCTGTTCCCTTCCCCTATTACTATTAGTTTTAATATTATTATAAGAAGTGCTGCAGGGAACAGGCATTCTCCATTGCTGCAAGTTCACAGAAGCAGTGATGCCACAGAAATATTGATTCTGTATTTCCAATGGTTCATAATATCATGCAACATACATGCTAATTCTACACTATCAGGGAGTTATATAACATAATATAATCGGAAGATGATGATAATATGATATTATTACTGTACATATAGTCTTTAATTTCAAAGGTTCCCAAAGAAATATATATATGTTTGTGTCTGTATTTGTATGCATCTCCTCTCTCCCTCTAAACTGGAGGCACGAATGGACTGAAATATATCACCCTTTTAAACTGCTGTCAGTAAATCTTCCCATTGGTTTAGGACAGGAAGTTAAGATTTGATTGAAATTAAATTAGGAGTACAGAGTTGTTCAAATTAGAATTTAATATATGATTAACCTAGATCTGGGGAAAAATGTTGTCTGATTTTTAATACCAGCAAAAGCAATCAAGAACATAGCCTTTATTTTCCTGAGGAGAAAAAAAGTCATTCCCAGGGTGTAAATAGATGTCACATTTCTCCCAGGAGAAGAAAACCTTCTGCTCTGGGATCTTATTGTCTCACTTTAAGTACTTCTGGAGTATGAGAGATAAAGTGTGCTACCACTTTTTCCTCTGGGACAATGTTGTGTACCTCTACATGTTAAAAGCAGTTCATTCCAGTTACTTGCAGTCATTCGAAAGTGTGCCTTCCCTGGCCACTGAGCAGCAATGTAGGTTGGAAGGACTACCTGTATAAAGGGCTGTGCCACTCCTCTTTTTTCTTCGGTTTTGACTTGCATAATCAGGACACCTTCAGATGAGATATTTGTTTACAGTCACAACACCATTGCATTCCTTAGGGAATGCACAGTTCATTTAGTATGTGTTAAATGCACTTAAAATGCAAGTATCCATGTGTTCAAGCAATTACATATACTCTTGTTTCCTAGCAAAGTTATGACTCTTTGTGCAAGGGGTATGTCCAGCCTGTATTAAGTAACACTTCTTAAGCTATTGTTGGACTATTTCATGGAGACAATATGAGCAATTTGCATTCCTCACTCAGGCATGACATCAGCCAGGGACCCCTCTGATGTATCAAACCTCAAGATGGGATGAGGAAAGCCACACATATCAGGAAAAAGATCCTGGACCTTTCATTTGTCACGTTCCTTCAGAATTAAGTTGAAAACTGGGTGCCTAGAGCTGATCATTGATCTGAGATCTACACCATATCAGAGCCAGTTCAAGACTCTGGTGCAGTGCCAGGGCTGGGACCAAAAGACAACAAGTGTGTGGTAGAAGATAACAGCTAACATTACTGTGCAACTGCTCTGAAAATGTTCTACCTTTAATATTGTACATATTGAACACTTACTGGGCATGTCTACATGAGACAATGCACAGTGAACTAATTCTACTGCTCACTGGTGTGGCTGGCAAAAACTGCTAATTCATAGTCACATTAGCCCAATGTGCATTAAGTGTCACACAAAAAGTATTCTTCTGCACTAATGTGTAATAGTGCCAATTATGGTGCGTTAAGTTAGTACCCATTAGTACCTGTTATTTTAGTTAGTACCTGTTATTATTAGTCTCATAATTATAGTGCATTCATGAATATGTAGACACACCTCCTAAGTATCCCATGCAACAAGGCCTTTAATGTCGCATTGTATCACTAAAGGCTAAGCTAACACCATTCCCAGCAGCGTGCTGGCAACATTGAAGAAGGAAGCTATCACGTCTCCAGAAACAAAGGTGGTATTTGCCACACATTTGTTTCCCCGTATTGGAAACTTTATAGTCTAGATATTACAAATCTACACTACTTTTCTTGTGCTAGATTCTACTCTGGGAAATTCACTTAGTTTGACTTTTTTTTTTTTAGTTCTACTTTTCTAAATTTAATGGAATGAGACCAATTTACACTAGTGGACATTTGGGTGCTTATTTCTACCTGTATGTCTTCATACTATGATATTTATTATAATTTAGTTTTCTATAGCTTTCCTTAAAATAAACATTGCTCCTATTCCAATGATGGCAAAACTCCCATTGACTTCAATAAGCTTTGGTTCAGGCCCAGAATGAAATGGATCAGATTTTAATAAATCATAGATATGAGTTAGATACCATGGTACAGGGATATAGCATGTTTTTCTTGAACCACCAGCTAGCCTTTAAAAAAATCCTAGACAGTTAAGATTACTATTTTTTCTTATGCCTACCTGCAACTATTATATTTCCTCACAAAGGGATTTTTATGCTCCGATTACCATTAATGAAAATGTATCTACTAAATCCAAAGAACTGAGCTAAGAAGGCTTACCTTGTAGCTCAGATAGCTCAGGAGCATTGTTTCAAACAGACTTATTAAAGCCACTGAAACCTAAAGTAAAGATAGACATATGTTAATACAGGATTTGTAAAGTAACAAAATAAAGCAAATTTGAACTGGAGAAATGCCATCAAATGTTTAACAATTATCAAAACTAACTGAACTTACGTGTAAAAAAAATTCAAACCATATTAATCATATTAAGTTCCAAATTGAAAATGCTGAGGAAAGTTCAAACCTTGTCAAAATCTGCTAACATATGTGCCCTGCATTTGCCCAGATTCAGACTGTCCCCTAGGCCAAGCCACTGAATTTCCTTTATAAATACTGTTTCAGAAGATCTGCAAACTGGTCTCTCTAAGATTTTGATGGGATTCAGAACAGAGATAGCTAGAATCTGCCCAAAGCTGCTACTTGTCCTTTTATAACAAGACAAGGTGTTGTTGGGGGTGGGGAAGGAGTGCAGATGAGGTATATATAATGAAGTTTATCAAATAAGTGATTAACTCTGTAAACACAGCAGGTACATAAGAGGGAAAGGGAAGTGTTCACCATTTTCAGCCTTTTTATTGAAGCATGATTTTTCTTAGTCCTATACAGGATACATGGTTGTTGTAAAAAGATTATAAACCTCTATGTAAAAAGATAATGTTATTGACTAATCATATAGCAAATTATTTTTTTTACATATTTTGTTAACGTTGGAGTGATGTAGCCATGATGTTCTAGATGCAAGCAGCAAGGATTCTTTGGAGCAATATATTGTATAAGACAAACTGATGATTGTCAGGCTTTTGAATGAAAGGCATTCTTCATTAGGTCAATGCCCTGCATTCAAAATCTTGTCAAGATTTATCCCCAGTAATGCATGTCCAGGAAAAGGTATCACCCCCAAAAATCCTTGGCTCTTGCATTTTTTGCTGCAGACAGTTGAGCTACTTGACACATACAAAGTCAATTGTCAGTTGTCAATTAGTAACTATTTACTCTTTACACATTACATGACTTCATATTTTAAATAAACTCAAAAGTAATTTGAAATTGTGTGTACACTAAATACAATATTTTATTTTACTGGATATTGTGGTGATTATATCTGTACACATGTACATCTTAGTCTGGAGCCTGGAATTAAATTAGACTCAGAAATCCTAATTTAAAATTAATGCTCACTACTACTGAAAACCCATCACATTCTAGTATATGCATTTAGAATAACATTATCAAGATTCAGAACAGATACTGTAAATTTAAAAATTCTAAAAATGCTATTTCTATTGCAACCTGTTAGTATACCTAAATAATTAACATTGCTTCAGATAAAGTGAAGTTTCTATCTTCCACACCAGTGAATTTCAGTGAATTTTAATTTGCAATTTTCATATGTATCCTCTTTTGTGTGTGTTTGTATAAAATCTTACTGTATTTATTGAATATAATACGTTAGCAGAATATGAATATGAAAGAGACTGGTATCCAAAAATATTAAGGCTGTCTCTCAGGATTTACAAATTAAATCAAAGAAAGCAATCTGGATATCTTGGTCAAGTCTTGCATATTTTAAACAAATATTCAAAAGCTATCTCCATCAGGGGAATATTGCTTTAATAATCTCCTGTATTACACAGCAAGACAAATCACCATAATGGAATTGTTAAGCATAGTGCAAAAACATGATGGTATTATTTTACTAGGAGGTTAAGGAATGTTTACTACAAAAATGAGTTACTTAGAGGGACTCCCACAAATATCTCAGAAGGTTTTCAGATGCTGGCAGCTTAGCATTAAAAACAATCTACGGACTTCACAAACCATGTAAATTTTAATAACTGCAAACCTGGTTCTAAGAAATGCTGAAACTCTGAAAGCTTCATTACTTTCATTTTTATTTATTTTTATTTCTATTTAGTTAGTTAATTTGCATTAACTATTACAAGATATTGAAAATAAAATAACTAAATAAGACCTAATATTGCAGGTTAGATTAAAAAAAAACAACCCTCTGTTCTCCTTAAATTACATACCCTAAATAATACTGCCTTTGCCACAGCCCTTTTTGAAAACTAAATCTTGCAATTTTCATTGAACATTAACAGCATCAGGCTATTAGGGTCAAGGGTTTGATCCCCATAGATACCCCAATAAAAATCCCTTATTTTTTTACTAGGGGGAAGAAGAATCATGTTTGGGTGTGATTATTGATCTTCCTGTAATGTATCACAGGGAGAAAGGCAGTTGTTTATACCCATGGGCCAAAGTAATTTAGAATTCTATGAATTAAAACCAACTACTTTAGTCACACCCAGAAGCTAAGATGTCCAAGGCAAATCACAAACCACTGATATATATTTTCAGAGCAAGATGTTCTATGGAGCATGTAGGCTAGCAAATTATGTCCTAGCTTTACCTTCCTGGTACATTTAAGATATAGTCCCAAGTATACTACATTATGCATGCATCTACACACGATGTTATGTCACCGTAGCAATGTGCTGTGATGATATAGCATCCACAGGTATCTACATGTGACCAGCAGCTAATTCACCATAGTGGCGTGCTCCCTTGTTATAATGTGCACCCAAGGTGAAGTAGCCGCTAAACATAACCATGCACTGTGCATATGGCACAGTACAGGTGGTTACTGTGCTATGCTTTAGTACTCCCAAAAGGAAGTACTAAAGCATGGCACAGTGACAATGCTGCCACAGACAACGTGTAGGTGGGCCCTATAATAACTTAGTTTTAGGGCTTTTTTACACATTGCACTTTGAGATGCTCAAATGTTGATCAGTGTTAAAGCTAGCTTGAATTCGGAGTGGTCACACCTTAAGGTTCAAAACCTTCTTTGACTGTCCACCACATATATAGCTGTAAATTGCCACTACAGGACTGATAAATCCGAACAGGCTTCATTCCCTGCTCTAGATGGGGGTGGTGTGCAAGATGGGTTGTTGGGTGGAGGTGGAGAACATGGAGCTGGGAGGTCTAGAGTTAATGGGATGATGGTGTGCTTTCTTCTGGGAGAAACATAGATAATGATATGGGAGGTGGAAAGGAAATGGGGGTGGGGTAAGGGTGGTAAAATGCAGCAAGTCAGTCACTGAAACATAAAAGAAAAAGAAAAAAAAAGAATTTAAAAAGAAAGAGGAAGTAAGGTAAAGAAGGCCTCATGTTTTAATAAATTGGGATTTGGGATTGGGGAGTGAGGGGTGCTGGTCATACTTCCTGGTATGCCTGGGAGATGGGAGCACTGAGGGAAGGTGCTATTGGGAGAGCACCTGCTCCTGTCCTGGGAAGGAAACCCCAGCTCATGAGGACCCAATCTGGCCCCCTACCTTGTTCCCTCCCAATCACCATAGATCCCACTGCTGGACTCATCCATGCCCTGTGACTTGGCTAGCTGGCCACTTGTTTGCATAGGGTCGCACCCCTGGGAGCAGGAGAAGAAGTTGGCTTGGTGCCAGAACTGTCCCCTGGCCAGCAGAGTTTAGGGGTTGGAAAGTATGTCCACATAGTACAGGAGGTTAGGGGAGGGGACACTGAATTCCAGGATCCTGGAAGACCTTGGTGCTCATCTATGGGGACTGGCTACCCATTAATGTAACATAAGCTGGGTAACAGATCAGAGATAAACTGGCCCTGGAGTGGTGTAACTTTAAGCCACCTAAAGTGTGCTTAAAACTAGTTTCAGGTGTTAATGTATGAACAGTGGAGGTGTTAAGCACTTCAGAAGCCACCTACAATTAATATGTAATAAGGCCCATAGCATACAACACTAGAACCAGTCATTTTAGTAAAAGCAACAATATTGGGCCGATAGTGATTTATGTAATTTTTAAGGAAAATTAATTAAAGTGAATAATAGAATAATTTTTAGTATGTTCTCTCTTTATCTGCAGTACCTTATTTAAAATACAAATATATTCCAGACTAATGAAATATGTAGTGCCACATTGGATGAAATCAGGTTTGCTTTCTTAGTTTATCCTTATTGCTTTATAATTATCCTTGTAACGTGTTGCAAAATATGTGATATACCTTAGTTTTATAACTATTGCTATGTGCTTATTAACTTCCCTGAAACATTGTAATAATGTTTACTTAGACTATACATTTAAAAAATTACTAAAATGTTCAAATTATACATTACCTGTAACCCCCACAACGGCAAGCTTCTGTTCACCCAAATAATAGGAGACCTGTCAGCTCACAATCACAAAATAAAATTGATATTAAACAAAAGTTATTTGATAAGCCTGATCCAAGCCCAGTGAAGTCAATAGAAAGAGTCTTGTTGACTTCAATGAGGTTTGGATCAGCCCTCTATTTTTTTTACATAAATACAATGCAATTGATTAAATACATAAAAACAAGACAGTTGGGAGAAATAACTGTATACAGTAGTTATGGCTAATTATTTTCCTATAATCATTTTTTGGGGGGGCAGCTATTCATTTACTATCTTTAGACCAGCTGTATACTTCAGAATTAATCTAATGTTCATCAAAATCAATACAACTCTTTTATTACCTTTGGTGGACACTAGGCTAAGTTCTTTAGAGATAAAACATTCATGTATTTTAAGGAGGCAGAGGAAAACCACATCTTATTTAGCCTTCATTCATACACAGAACTACTATTAATGTCAATAGCATTTCTTCATCTGTATTAAGGACAGTCCTTTATATAATTCTTTGTACTAAAAAAATCCAGTAATTTAAAAAACTGGGACTCACCAATTAATCTTTTCAGGTGTATAGTTTTGACTTGAACAACCCCAGTTTAATTCCTTGCTGCCAGAAGTTAGCATATCCACGTGAAATGTCCATTTACAATAACAGGACAATTGAAGGGGGTAGGAGGAGAAAAACAAGAATCATTATTAGCTTGTTAATACTATTCTACAAAATATGTCAAGTACTAGGTAGAACAACTAAATGAACTTAGGCACTGAGGTGCAGATATTCTAACATAAAAACATAAAAAAGGTGGGAATCAAAAATGTAATATTTTTCAAAGTATGTAATGGGCATGAAGTAAACACCAGAATTCCAGAGGAACCACTAATTCTGCAACAGAGGCCATAGAAAGATGGGAGCACTGACAGCACTAAAAGGTTCTGTCATCATAATCCCAAAAAATCAGGCATATACTACAGTTCCTCTTACATAAGACATATTATTAACTTCTGATTCTACAGGGAAAGATTTAATGGCATCTAAAAAAATCTACTGTGCATATCTTATGTGATTGTATTTTGTATTGATAAAAACATAAGAAAATAAAGACTGTCATACTGGGTTGGCCCAATGGTCCATGTAGCCCAGTATCCTGTTTCTGACAGTAGCAAGAGTGGATGTTTTAGAGAAGGGACATATAAACAGGGTACATCTAAAGTAATCTGTCCTCTGTTATATCCTTCCTACTCCCATGGTAACAATGTGAACAACCTCTTGAGTTCCACAAGTTAAATGAGCTGCATAAAAACTAACTTTTGTTTGTTAGTTTTAAACCTTTCTCTTGATAATTTCAGTGAATGTCCCCTAGTTACTGTATTCTGGGACTTGGTAAGTAATGCTTCCCTTTTCACTTTGTCCATACCCTTCATGATGATGATCTTCTCCTCATCCTTTCCTCACTAGTCCCATCTGAACAGACTCACTGTTGCAGGTCTTGGATCCCCACCAGCTTCGGTCATATATGTATCTTCCTTTTTCAACTCCTCCTCTCTCATTTTCCTCTCCACTATATCTCTTCATCTCATATTCATCTCCTCTTCTCCTTCTCCCTGGTAATGCCATTCTAATAGCTTTTTTTCTCATGTATTCTTGAAGACTCCTTTGAACATGCCCATATCATGCCAGTCTTCTCTCTCGTACTTTCTTAGGCACTGCCACTACATTCACTGATCCTCTGATGTACGTATTCCTCATTTTATCCAGCTTTGTCATTCCACACATCCATTGGAGCATTCTCATCTGTGTTAAGTTCACTTTCCTGAGTTTTCTTCGGGGGCCATGTCTCCACTGCATACAATAGCACTGGATGCACACGTCTTGTAGTCTTTCCCCTTCAGCTTCACTGATATTCTCCTGTTGCATAATATTCCTATTGCCAATTAATTTCCTGTTTGTCCATCCTGCTGTTATTCCATGGTTCAACTCATCTAAGTCTACATTCTGCTGAATGGCTGACCCCAGATACCTGCACTTGTCAACTTTCTGAACATGTTTCCTATAGATTATCACATTTCCAATATCAGGTACCTCAGAGAAATCACAATGCGTGTATTCTGTTTTGCATCAATCAAACTTCATCCCTCTTCCCTCTAGCACTTCTTTCCATTGGTCCAATCCAGCTTGCACTTCCTATTGTCTCTCTTGAACCACTCCTCACATTTCCAGTATGTGTCCTTGATGATTCTGACATATGTTTCCAGGACCTCCTTAACTCTTAGGCACTCCCATATGTCCCCCTGGGTACATGATCATAGGCTTTCTCCAGGTCAATAAAAATTAAGTGGATATCTTTATAACTTTCCCTGCATTTCTTCATCATCTGTCTTATTGCAAAAACCAGATCCAAGGTACTTTCCCCTGGCATGAATCCATACTGGCCTTCTCCAATGACTACCTCTGTCCTTAACTGATTCTCCACCACTCATTTCCATACCTTCAAAGTGACTCCCCAATAGTTGCCACAATTCTGGACATCATCTTTCTGCTTGAATATTGCCACCAGAACACTCCCTCTTCATTGATTTGGCATCGTCTCTGTGGCAAATATTGCTTTAAACATCTCCCACAGTATATTGATGCCTTCTTCCCCACAAGACCTTCCAAAATTCCACTGGTATATCATCAGGTCCTGTTGCTTTTCCATTCTTCATTTTGTTCAATGCTCTTTTCACCTCCATTCTGCTGATGTCAGTCACCATGCCTTGATTTTCTGTGGCACTTGCTCGCAAACCTCTTGGGTTCTCTTTGTTCATCAGGTCTTCAAAATATTTTTTCCACCTGTCCTTAATCTCTTCTTCATTCATCAACAGTGTGCCAAATTCATCTTTGATCATCATATCTGTGCATCACACCCCTTGTCAATCTCTCTCTTCTTCTAAAAATCCTGTACAATTCCTTCTGTCCCTCTTGTTTCTAGCCCTTAGTACAAATCATCCATTGCAGTGTTTTTGGCCTTAGCATCGGTCCTCTTTCTCTCCATTTTATATGCTTCAAATTCCAGAGGGTCCCCTGTATTTTTCCATTTCTTACATTTCTTCTTCTACCTTACCACTTCCTTGACCTCCTCATTCCACCATCAGGTTTCTTTCCCAACAGGTATCTTTCCAAATGACACTCAGCAAATTTCTTTTCCCACTTTCCTGATCTTATCTGCTGCCTCTTGCCACCAACTTTCAGTGTCTTCTATTTCTCCAGTTTATATTTCTTCCAACACTTTTGCTCTGAAGGCCTCTTTGATTTCATTGTCATTGCCATACCCTTCATGATTTTATAGGTCATAACTCCACACAGCCTTCTTCTTTCCAAATTGAAGAGTCTAGCTTTTATAATCTCTCCTGGTATAGCAGTTGCTCCATACCCTGATCATCTTGGTTGCCCTTTTCTGTACCTTTTCTAATTCTACAACATCCTTTTTGAGATGCAGACACCAAAATTCACATAGTGTTAAAGATTCATAGATTCATAGATAAGAAGGGGCTGGAAGGGACCTTGCAAGATTATTGGGTCCAGCCTCCCTGCAGTAGGCAGGAAAGTCAACTGGGGTCAGGTGACCATCAGTTTCCTCTTGAAGATTTCCAAGGTAGGTGATTGCACCATTTCTGAAGGGAGTTTATTCCTCAGTCTCAACACCCTAACTGTGAAGAAGTTTTTCCTAGTGGTAAGCCTGAAGTGGTCTTCCAGGAGTTTGTGGCCATTACTCCTGGTTTTCTCCAAGCATACCCTGATGAACACTTGTTTGCCAAGCCCTTGATGTATTCCCCTGATATAGCAGTAAGCTGCTACCAAGTCCCCTCTCAGCCTTCTCTTTTTTAGGCTGAAGAGACCCAAGTCCCTTAGTCTTTCCTCGTATGGCTTGCCTTGAAAGTCCCTGATCATATGGCTCTTTTCTGGACTCTCTCACGTTTTTCCACTTCCTTATTGAAGTGCAGTGCCCAGAGCTGGATGCAGTACTCAGGCTGCGGTCTCATCAGTGCTGCGTAAAGTGGAAAAATTACTTCCTTGGTTTTGCTTGAGATGCATAGGTTGATGCATGCCAGAGTATTGTTTGTCCTGTTGACTACAGCATCACACTGATGGCTAACGTTCATACTATGATCTATTATTACCCTTAGGCCTCTTTCAATCATGGTGCTAGTCAGTTTGGCACCACCAAGCCTGTAAGTGTGTTAGATATCGTTCATCCCCAGATGGACCATTTTACACTTCTCAATGTTGAACTTCATCTGGTTCCGATCTGCCCAACTTGTCAGCTTGTCTAGGTCTGCCTGTATCTGCAGCCTATTTTCAAGCATTACCATGCTCCCCCATAACTTGGTATCCTCTGCAAACTTGACCAATGAGCTCTTCACCCCCACATCCAAACCATTGATAAAGATGTTGAAAAGCACTGAACTAAGCACAGACCCTTGAAGGACACCACTGCTCACTTCTTGTTAGGATGACACAGATCAATTCATTAGAACTCTCTGGGTCCTACCCCTCAGCCAGTTTCCTACCCACCTAACTGTTGAGTGGTTAAGCCTGCAATCTTCCAAGTTTCCCTTGAGAACATCACAGGATACAAGATCAAAGGCCTTTGTAAGTCTAGGTATAATGGTGTGGACCTCCTCTCTCTTAGCTAGGTGGTGAGTCACCTGGTCATAGAAGGAGATGAGATTGGTAAGACAAGACCTACCCACGATGAAGCTATGCTGGCTGTCATTCAGAATCCTACCTTCTGCAGGCGTATCGCACATAGACTCCTTGATAAATTTTTCCACGATTTTCTGTGGGATAGAAGGTAAGCTAATTGGCCTGTAGTTGCCTGGGTCCTCTCTCTTCCCCTTCTTGAAGATGGGCACAACATTGGTCCTATTCCAGTCTTCAGGGACCTCCCCTGAGCACCACAAGTTTTGGAAGAGTTTGGTCAGAGGTCCCACAATGACTTTGGCCAGCTCCTTCAGCACTCTCAGATGAAGTTCATCTGGTCCTGCTGACTTATAAATGTCTAACTTTTCTAACTGATCACACAAAAGTTCAACATCAACAGTAGGAAGGTGGTCGTTCCTACCATACCCATTCTGAACCTTATCGAATATGATGTTCCCCTTAGTTTGGTGAAATACCAAAGCAAAGTAGTCATTCAGGAGTTTGGTTTTCTCCTGAGTGTTGGAAACCAGCTGTCCTGAGTTGTTAAGCAATGGCCCCATGCATCCATTTGTTTCCCCCCTGTTCCCTACATACCTAAAGAAGGAATTCTTCTTATCCTTGATTTCTGTAGCTAGTTTAAATTCAGTCGCTGCCTCAGCCTTTCTAATCTGCTCCCTACAAGTGCAGGCAGTTGTTGTATAGTACTCCTTGGGGACTGTCCCAAGCTTCCATTGTTTTTATGCCTCTTTCTTCTTTTTCAAGAAGACCATGATATCCTTATTAAGCCAAGATGGCTTACCAGTTCTTCTGCTACCTTTCCTCTGCATGGGAATAGACTTTTTTGTGCTTCAAGGATCATGTCCTTGAGGAATAACCAGTTTTCATGCACTCCTTTCACCTTCGGCCCCGGTCCTGCAGCCCTTCCCCTACTATTGCCCTGAGCCCGTTGCAATTCACTTTTTTGAAGTGCAAAACTTCAATCGTGCTAGCTGATTTGCCTGTCTTGTGGCAGACAGTAAATGTGATGGTTTCATGGTCCCTGTTGCCCAGGGTACCCTCTATATTCAAGTAGCTCACCAGATCATTTCCTTTGGCCAAGACTAAGTCTAAGAGAGTGTTACCTCTGGTTGGCCCATACACTTCCTGAATCAGGTAATGCTCTTCAATACAGGTCAGGAAGCAACACGACTGATCTGACTTAACCAAGTATTCCTCCCAAGAGATGTCTAAGTAATTGAAGTCAACCATGATAACCATGTCCCATGCACACACGGCCTCTGTCAGTTCTCAAGAAAATTCCAGCTTGAGCTCCTCCTCTTGGTTTGGTGGTCTGTAGTATACATCTACAGGTAGGTCTCTCCCACCATGTCCACCCCTGTAGTTTGACCCAGACAGTTTGGAGCCACTCTTCTTTGGAGCCGATGTCAGCCTCCAAGGAGATGCAGGTGTATTATGAATTTGTATACTGGCATGATGATATTTTCCACTTTGCTTTCAATTCCCTTCTTAATGATGTATTAACTATCACTATTAACCAATGCTGTATTAACTATTTTGGTCACCACCTCATATTGAAATTATGTTTTTACAGAATTAGCCAAGGTCTCTTCTCTGAGTTGTTAAAGCTACTTTGGAATCTACTGTTATAGACATATGATTGATATTATTTTTCCCCCATGTGCTTTACCTTGTACCTATCAACATTAAGGTTCATCTGACATTTTTTGCCCACTCACTTAGCTTGGAGACATATTTCTGCAGCCCCTCCATCAGTCTGGGATTTGACTACTCAAAATAATTTAGTAGCAGCTGCAAATTTGAAGATTTTACTGTGAGTCCCTATTCCCAGGACATTGATGAAAATGTTGAACAACACTGGGCCGAGCACAGTTCCTTTCAGGACTTTTACTTCTGACCTCCATCTATCCTAAGTAGTTACCATTTAGCTGTACACATTGCTTCCTATCTTTTAACCAGCTCTCAATCCAGGAAAGAACCTTTCCTCCAATAATTTGACAACTCTCTTTTTTTTAAGCCTATAAAAATGTTGTTGAAAGATTTTTGAAAGTCCAGATATATTATGTCAACTGGATGTCCCATGTCCAAATGCTTAACACCCACAAAAAACTCCAGCAGATTTGTGAGATGAGATTTCCTTTTACAAAAAATATGATGGTTATTCCACAGAAGTTTATATTTGTCTATGTAACTTCCAATTTTATTCTTTAATATATGTTCTGCTGACTCGCCAGGGATGGAAGTGAGAGTCATTGGTCTGTATTTCCCAGAATTGTCTCTGGAGCCCTTTCTGAAGATGGTTTTATGTTGGCAACCCACCAGTCTTCTGGAACAGAGGCCATCTGTAATGGTAGGTTACATACTCTTGCCAACAGTTCTACAATTTCACATTTGAGTTCATTCAGAACTCTCTCTTGAAAGCCATCCAGCCCCAGACAATTTACTAGTATTTAATTTAGCAATTTGTTCTAAAACTTCTTCTATTGTCATTTCTATGTAATCCAACTCTTGCTGGGAAGAACCAATCCAATTTGAGAATTCCTCCAGTATCTTCTTCAGTAAAACTTATGCAAATAATTCATTTAGATTCTCACTATAGCCCTATCATCCTTGAGTGCACCTTTTGCACCTTGGTCATTGAGAGGTCCCACCAATTCTCTCACTGGCTTCCTGCTTCTATTGTATTAAAAAAACCCACAACCCTTTTATTATCAACTTTGGAAAACTTAGCAAAACACTTCTCAAATTGCATTTTGGCCTGCCATATTTCAGTTTTATATTTGACCAGTGGACCACTTGTACTTTTCCCCCCAGTAGCACACATGGAAGGCTAGTAGTGAGTTCTGGGACACAGTAGACGTATCTACATGAGACGCTACATTTCCATAGAGATGAACGACAGTAACATTGCTTATCACTATGGTGAT
Organism: Gavialis gangeticus; assembly: GCF_001723915.1. NCBI lineage: Eukaryota > Metazoa > Chordata > Crocodylia > Gavialidae > Gavialis > Gavialis gangeticus. The sequence continues at coordinate 76,940,680 of NW_017728993.1, forward strand.
GTAGCATTGGCAGGCATGAAACGTGACATCAATGCTACTGCTCAGTAGGAAGGAGCTACTGCACAGTAGGGTTGGAAATGACCCATGAAGGACTGGATAATAATGACAGTTACTGTGCAGACATTTAGTACAGGCAGTCCTCGGACTTATGACACATTTGGTTCCTGAAAACTGTGTCTTAAGTCAAAATGTTGTAACTTGGAACCAATCTTCTCATAAGAAACTATGTTATAAATGGGGGATTCATTCCTGAACCAAGTCCTGATGCCCTATTTTCACCAAAAATAGCCCAGAATTTTGTACTCGATTAATTATAGATGAGTAATATAGCTACATTAATGTATTGATATTGTAAATAGCAATCATATTGATTTGGAAGGACTTCTTTAAGGTGACTTCTCTGGACTTTCTGAAAGGCTCTTGGTTGGACTTTTTGAAGGGGTCTTGGCTGGAGTCTTCTCAGGAGTCCTGGCTGCAGGGTTTTCTGGAGTCTTGTCTGCTATCTTAAAGGAAGTGTCCAAGGAAGTTGGACAGAGGTGGAAATGAGTGATGCAGCAAACTTGTTTGCTGGCGTGATGTCACATAGGATCAAGTGTTGTAAAGTTGAAACTGATGTCAGAAAGTCAAATCAGGGTGTCAATTTAGAAATGTTATAAGTGCAAAAAGTTGTAACTCAAAATGTTGTAAGTTGAGAACTGCCTGTACTTGCGTTAGCAAGTAACAACTGCACAGTTGTAGGTGTGCCCAGTGTGTAGATATGGTCTTTAAAAAAAAACAGCACGTCTAAGAGTAAGACTTTGGTACTCTAAGCCCTGATCCAAGATTACTTCACATGGGCAGAACCCCATATTGACATCAGTAAGGTTCCACGTAGGCATAAAAGTCCATCTCCTTGGAAGAGAAGTTAGAATTCAGGGCCTTAGTGAGCTAACGTAAGTGAATCTTCTGTGAGATTTCTACGTGGGAGGAAGCCAGATAAATGTTTAATAAGGACAGAACATGCTAAATTGTGTGTTGAAATACATTTAGCAAAATGCAATGCAATGATATAGAGTGCAGGGACAAACACAGTCTCTGCCTGGTTAATTATTAAGCATTTAAAGTAAAGGAACATACTGTTTGGGGAAAGCTTGGGGAATTACCATAGCTTGTAACCTGCAAATAAACCACTGTATTTAAGTACAAAGGTATCAAAGGCTACCTCAGATAACAGTCAGTTCTGAGTCATTAGTGCTTATCTCAGTTTTTAACCTGCCCTGCATATCCAGAAGTAAGCTTGTGTACTCTTTAATATATGCTTATTTTTGCTCACTGCTTCATTAGGAGATTTTAAAATAAAGTAATGCCAGCAGCCTCATTGTACCACAAATGATCATTAATATGAAAGCATCTTAGTATTTATATATTTTTTTGTACTAGACAATTGCATTAATTTAGTCTGGTCTCTGGCCCCATACAGCCCTCTTGGATTTCTGTTTTACGATGTTTATGAAAGAACTGGCACCAGATGGATAATTTATTCGAAGGCATAAACACAAGATCATTGCTTTAATTTCTATAAAAGCCCTTGTTTCTGCTTTCGTAACTATGATTATCTATATTGTATATATTTTCCAGTAGTTGTGTTTTAGAAAGAATAATATATGTAAAACACTGGATTAGAGATGTAAAATTTCTGGAAATTTTGAAGCCATGGGGGAAAAAATGTGTTCCCCCGCCCACCACCGTAACCTTTTTTGGTGAGGGGAAATGGAAATTTGTGGAAAAATTGAAAAATATGCAATATTTATTTTCTTACCTATGTACATTTACTTTACTACTTTAAAAACATAAAATACATTATGTATAACTTAATTACCATATAAAATTGTAATGTTTGGTATATTTATCAAATGTAAAAGTATAAATGCCTTTTTATTAGTTGAATAAACCTAATTCTTTAATTATTTTAAATTAATGTTACAGATTGAGCTACAAGCTGCTGCACCCTAAGGTACTTAAGTGTATCTAGTTTTTGCCAGTTCATGAGAACTAGTAAAAAATAAAAGTTGAAAATAGAAACCATCAACATTGTAGTAAACAAAAGGATGTTTTTATTATCTAGACTTAGAAAGTCCCCTCCATACAGTCAGCAGTCTCCAGAAACAGAAGAAACTCTTATTTTTAGAAAAATTGCTCAGAAAAAAACATCCCTCCAAGGCTGGAGACAAAATTTGGCACATGAAACCAATATATCATTTAAACAATCAAATATATCCTTGAAAATATTAGCACCGAAAGTTTCTTTGTCTAATTAAAGTCAGACTCAGTTTCTGAAACATTAATATTTTCTGATTCTGAATCTGAACCAACCTTTTTTATCTTCATGGACTTCAGAAAACTGAAAATTTGCATGGATTGAAATAAGGTCCTGTACTTTTTCACAGGTTAGTTTATTTCTTGATTTCCTGTGTATCTTTCCAGACATAGACCAATTTGTTTCACAAGCTGCAGAAGATGAAGGGAACTGAAGCAGACGAGAAGCAAGTTGAGTAAGAGGCTGTGTTGTACAAAGGCCATGCCACCATGTTGCAGGAGGAATATGCTTGGCAGAGTCCCAGATTGCACTCTTGGACCAAATACCTGACCACGTTCTGTATTCTGTAACATTTGCAAGTATCTTGCCACATCAATTCCTAAGTGTGTTGCTTATTTTGTAGTTCAGTCAAAAGCAGTAACAACACTATCATCACTAACATTTCTATCTCTGAATCTTGGATCCAAAAGATTTACAGCAGCACGAATTGGCTGGCAACAAAATTCCTCCCACCTCTGAATGAAAGCTTTCACTTTTCCTTCTTCCGTACTCATAAATGGAGCTATACTTACACTGTCAAAGACAGTTGATTTTATCTGGGCCGTTAGGTAAGGAATGTCTGACAAAAGTGCACTGTCTGATTCAGATGCAGTGATTGCTGAAGAAATTGGCTTTAGAATCTTCAGGGAGTTCTGTAGCTGAGCCCAGAAGACATCCACATGAATTACAGTGTTCCTTGTGCTTCGGACTATTTTAAGGTCTTCAGTTATCACTGTTTCTTGAAGAGCTTCTTTGTGTTTTAGTAAACTTTCAAATGAGATCACCATCCCGCCCCATATAATTTTACTACAAAGTTTGAGTGTCACAATTTTCTTCTCATTTTTTTCTTCCTGCTTCTTAATGATTGCAGCTGCAATATGAGTAGATTTTACATATTTTATAACTACTTTTGCTCTGTAATAAATCTTTTGCAGTGTGTCCAACTTCATAAAATCATTAAGAAGCAAGCTTAGGCCATGGAAAGCACATCCTATTGCAGTAAAATGTGGATATTTGTCCATCATGATCTCCCATGCTTTCATATTGCTTGCATCGTCAGTTAGCAAATAAGATACTCTACCACTCCCAATCTTCTGTAAGACTTCAGATATTATACTACTGATATACTCTGCAGTATGTCTGTTCTCTCCTGTTTCAGCGCTTTTATGAAAAACTGATTGGGGTGTTGTTATCACAAAATTTATGATTCCTTCTCCCTGTACATTTGTCTACCCATCAGTAAGTATTGCAAGAGTGCTTCGTTGATATTTTTTTGTGCACAGATTGCATAACACATTCATATTCTGACTCTATAAGAGGCTCGTTTAAAGAATGTCTGCTGGGCAAATGGTACGATCGTCTTAATAATTTAAATGTTTCCTGCCAATGTGCATTTTCAGTGATTGATAATGGTGTCCCAGAAGCAGATCTTGCTTTTGCAAGAGCTTGGTCAGTTTTTTCTTGCTTTTCAGGTGTCATCTTGTCTACAAATGAAGTTATTGGGAGTCTTTTGGATACTGTTGGTTGAGATATCTGTTTACTTGATAGTGTTGACTGGGCAACACTTTGTGATACCAATGAACATTTACAAGTGCTACTTTTTATTCTGCAGGACATTTCATACATGCAAGAATGTATTTGGTCATCCTGGAAGGATTTGGAAATGCATATTTAATATGGCAGTATTTGCAAAACATAGGGTTTGTTTGGAGTTTTTTTTCAGAATGACTTGCAGTTGCAGTGTGGAAATGCTTCCATATGTTAGAAGATGGTCGCACCATGTTGCTGAGAGGGGAAAAAAAGAAATAAGTAATTTAATAGCTATGTTACATATATAAACACTAAGCTGAAGTATGTGAAAATGTAGTAATTGATGGAGGGCAGTCCTGCTCAGCCAGATAACTATGAACTACTCCATCCCTCAGACCTTACCTCACTGATAGGGTAAAAGTAGAGAATGATTTGCTCAGAAAGCAAATTGGTAAGATTGGTAAGAACTCCATTATGACTTACATAAATTATGAAAATATATTAACTGAAAATATAGTTTAATATACCAAACTCAAAGAAATTGAAACTTTTACCTTTCATCAAACAAGAAGTCTACTTTCAGTTTCTTTGTGTTGCTAGATGCAGTCTGTTAGATACTTCTGTGGATCTCAAGTTCACAGGGTCCAGGAGGAAGTGATTCCATTCCAGCACCAAAATGTTTAGGTTTCTTTTACAGTCCTTTGAAGGGAGAGGTGACCAGGTTGAGGGGCTGAGTCAGGACTCAGGATGAGGACATACTACTCTATCTCCACCAAACTCTAGATCAAATGTCGCTAGAGGAAGGCAGGCTGCAGGCAG
>NW_017728993.1:76950363-76998071 GCF_001723915.1 Gavialis gangeticus
TACTCCATCCCTCAGACCTTACCTCACTGATAGGGTAAGAGTAGAGAATGATTTGCTCAGAAAGCAAATTGGTAAGATTGGTAAGAACTCCATTATGACTTACATAAATTATGAAAATATATTAACTGAAAATATAGTTTAATATACCAAACTCAAAGAAATTGAAACTTTTACCTTTCATCAAACAAGAAGTCTACTTTCAGTTTCTTTGTGTTGCTAGATGCAGTCTGTTAGATACTTCTGTGGATCTCAAGTTCACAGGGTCCAGGAGGAAGTGATTCCATTCCAGCACCAAAATGTTTAGGTTTCTTTTACAGTCCTTTGAAGGGAGAGGTGACCAGGTTGAGGGGCTGAGTCAGGACTCAGGATGAGGACATACTACTCTATCTCCACCAAACTCTAGATCAAATGTCGCTAGAGGAAGGCAGGCTGCAGGCAGTGCAGAAATACACAACCAAAGGCCCTGGGTCCTTCCTTCCTCCTCCTGTGCAGATAGCAGTGCCCTCTCGGGTAAGAATTGTATCTTGGATTTGAGAGTTGTAGCATGTCTACTATATAAAGGAATTGTAATAATCCTAATACTGTAGATTGTCTTACATAAAACATCTTAATATTATATAGTTATTAGAAATCATGTTGAGGGAGTAAAGGGCAGCTGTAATAAACAGTATTTGAAAACCTTGTTTTAAAAAACATTTAATTCATCACTCTAAAAGAAAATATGTCATAAGAGGTTTTTCTTAAGTTTTCCCCTAAATGTCCAATTTTTCCATTGGAAAAAAGGGGAAAAGTTCTTGAAAAATCAGGGGGAAATGTTTTTTTTTCCTGAATTTTCCTGTTTTTTTTCTGGGCTTTCACATCTCTACACTGGATGCAAATTAAATTTGTTTTGTACCATTATAATACCTGATAAAGTATTGTCTTCTATCCACATTTCTCATATGTCCTAATTTAGAGATATCTCCCTGGTTTCACATTGCAAATTCTTCACAGCTCCTAAACTTGTGCTACTCATATAAACAGAGCAGCTGCATTATAATTGTGTTTTATTAAACTTTATTCAAACGATGCAGAATTAATTGTTTTAGAGTCATGTAGGAAGTGTTCCTTAGGGATTTCATCAATGTTTAGAAACATATAAAATACATCACTTAGCAAAATTACTGACAGGATCAAATTAACTATATTATGTGAAATGACCGATCATGAAATGTGTGATATAGCTCTACATTGTCCATTAATATCATGTTCAGGGAATAGCAATCAACATAAGCTGGTGCTGATTGCACGGGACCCATGAGGCATCTTTTCCCTTCCCAGGAAGCTATCATGACTTTTGGGGTCTTTTATTAACAGTGAGGGATTCAAGTGGGCTAGAAATCTTACAGAGTTAGAAGGAAAAAGCAGTGAAGAGGGATTATTTTATTCACATTTATAATAATCTGAAGTAATAAATTCTCTGCAATGGAAAAGGTATCAGCAAAAATCAAACCTCACTCTGCAAGCTTTGAAACAATGCAGTTACCAGAAAAAAAGTGTATGGAGCTTGTTACACCTTACTATGTGAGCTGCACAAACATTGATTGGTGTCAATACTAGCTCAAGTTTGGAACAGTCACATGTTCAGGCCAGCAAAGGCCTAAAAGACTAAAATGTAAGAATCCCTCCCCCTCTTCTAGGCTTCACCCCTGCCCCTGGGGCTCACCCAGTTCCCCCGTGCCCCCAGGACATTACTTAGTTGTAGCTGCCTGTACTGTGTCCCCCAAGGAAGCAGGCAGGGAAGGGTTAACCTGCTTGCCCAGCTGCTGCTTTTGCCAGGCTAGTACACTTCTGGCCCAGAGAACAGCAGCAATGGAGGATGTCACGTATGCAGGTTTACCATTTTCTGCCTGCTTCCTGGGACAGACTGGGGGCTGGGTGGTAGTGGACCCAGAGCAGGGGCCAGGCCAGGGGCTCCTGGCAGCTAGAGGTGCTACAGGACCTGCTCCCAGGCCGAGGCAGGGGCCTGCTGCTGGGCAACAGGCAGCTACCAGGGACAGTACAGGGCTCGGGTCAGTGGCTAAACAGTGGCAACTGCCAGGGACAGAGGCAACTGCCAGGGTCAGAATGGTGTTCAGCACCCAGAGGTCATCATCCGTAGCCTACATTCCCTGACCCAGGATGGTATTCTGCTCACGCAGCACCTGGAGCTGCGCGCCTGGAACTCCTGGTCACCAGTCCTCTGAGACTGCCAGCAACCATGGGAGGAAGATGGTGCAGTCCATTGTGCACCTCTCGTGGAGTTGAAATATCCACAGTTCTCTGGCTTTGGGCCACGGTGACCCTGAGGCCATATCCCCACTATAAAGTGTGTCGTCTCCCCCGTGCCCAGCTGCAGGCCCTATAGAGCCACAAGACAGAAGCTTTTGGTGATAGTTTGCAACATTTTAGAGATAAGATGCTCTGTACCAGTGGTCATGCGCTGCCCAGTCTCAGATTGAGAGTCAGCCATGCATGGGTATCTAGAGACTAAGATAAATTGGCCAGGCAAGCTTGGGCCCAGGCAGCCACTGGCTGAGCCGCCTATTCCTGCATGCTACCCTGGGGCCAGTGAACTGCTGGGAGCTGGCCACAGACAGCCTGCTTCCCCTACCCCGTCCCTAGGTCAGGACAGGCTAGGCTTCTCACAACACCTGCTGCCACAGTTCCAAACCATGCTGATCCCCTTCTCTCCCTGCAGGCCAACTAATCTGCTGTGCTGTTCCCTAGCCCATGGCACCCAGGCTCGGGAGGCATGGGGCTCCCAGACAACTGGGACAAGATGCTTTCTGTGCCCCCCACCCTCCTCTCTGGGAGTCTCTCCAGGGAGGCACCCTGGGGCCTATCCCCCACTGCACCTCTGCTGTCACCTGAGTGTGCCCCTGCTGTGTATGTCCCAGGTGGTGTGTGGTGAGCTGTTTGTGTGGACTGAGGGGTTCCCGGCCCACTACGCCCTGCTACTTTTGATTCTTATGGTGCCCTGGGTGGACCTACACTCCTGGTATGGGACTGTGATCTATGATGGCATGGAGGGGGCAAGCCTGGGTTGTCCCATCACCTCTGCTACTCTCTGGAAGGCTACCTGTGGCTGTGCTATGTGTCCCTGCCCCCCACTGCTGAGGAGGACATCACCACCACTGTACATGTATTCCTTGGCATATGAGAGGCTCATACTAGCCTAGCTGTGGGGACACAGACTGCTCAAAAAAGTTTAGCACTGTGTCCTGCCTCTGTATGCTGTGTGTGTGTGGGGGGGGGAACCCAGGGTCAGGGAGTGTGGGTAGGTCAGGTGGAAAAGGGAGGCAGGGATAGGGTCTGGGGTGGGGAGAGCCCTCCCCTGCACCCCGCATGGGGCTTACCATGTGGTCAGGGCTGGCATGGCTGGTGGCTCAGGGCAGTCCTCCCTGTCAGTGACATTGTGAGGCTGTGGCCAATGTCTTTAGCCCACAGTTTGTGGCATCCAGGCATCTTGTTGGAGCCACCCCCACCCCCCACAGGGAGAAGATGGTGCTGCTGGAGGTTGGCAGTGTTATGGCTGGCAATGCCTCATGCCTGGCCCTGGGATTCAGAGCTAGCAAAGGAGGTTCTGGCCAAGGGTCCATGGGCTGCTAATGGGAACTGCAGCCAGGTAACTGGGTGGGATAAGCTGCTGGACACCCAATGGGCCCTCCCCCAGTGATGTGTCACTGGGGGCCCAGGCTGGGGCAGGGATTTGGGCAGGCTGCACATCCTGGTGTATACTGCAAAGCTATGGGCTGAGTCCCAGGGCACAAGAATGGCATCCAGTTGCAGCATAAAAGGTACGGACTTGTGAGCAAGACTGGACCAACAATTGTGGTTAAGTCACGGTTACCCACTGCCCATAAGAACTTGACCTTTATGCAACACTGTTCACTGGTTGTGCCCTCGCTCCCGCATCTGACCTGACAGTACCTTATAAATATGCACATTGGACCAGCCTCCCAGCTCAAACTGGTGCTGCACCTCTGCATTAATCCACAGTACCATGAGGTTGCCAGTCTCCTCCCTGGTCCAGTTCAGGACCCAGGTAGAGGGCATGGGTATGTCTATGGACAGGGAGGAAGCCATGGTGGGTCTTGCATCAGCTCTCTGAGCCCCAGAGAGCTGTCCCTGAGCTGCTGGGCCTAGACAGCTGTCTACAGTGCTCAGCAGTGGGCCATGGCATGAGACAGTCAGCCAAATGGCAGAAGCCATGACCCACAACACCTTCAGGCACAGGGCAGGCTGCTGCGGGTATGCTGCAAGAAGGTGGCACTGGCCCTGCTGGCCAGAGGCTGCCTGCAGGTAACCCTTGGGGCTGGCAGGCCTGGTCAGAGTCTGAAGCAGCCGTCAGCACCCTGCAGCACCCTGCTGGTCTGGATGGCACTCTTCTGGCAGCCACATAGTGGGGAGGCGCTAGGCAGCAGTGCTGGGGTGCTGGGATGTAGGCACAGCTAGGCTGTGGCCTGCCCAGGGGAACACAGGGGCCTGCAGTGCCCTCAGGATTCCTGTCTGTACATCCCAGGGCTCAAAATATCTGCAGGCTTTTATAGCCTGACGACAGGGGCTGCCGTAGAGGCATCCCAGCCCTGGGTTAGGTTAGGCTTCTAGCCTGCAGCCCTGGGGCTGGCCTCAGGCAGGCCCCTTAGTGGCTAAGCAGACCCAGAAGCAAACTCATCTGCACTATAAACTTTCAAAAATAATATTTTCTTTTTCCCATTGTTCATCTGCATAATGCATCTGTTCTTATGCATAACTGAGTTCCAGCTTATTTTCTTTAAGTAATTTTCCATTCTTTCAGATGCTCTTCTTAAAATATATAGCATTTCTATAAATGTGCATTATAAAAGACTCATTACTATTTCATATCCTAGGTTCTCCTGTATTTTAACCTTAGTACACGTTGCTGCTTCCAATAATAAAGCAAAATAATCCTTCTAGTTGTCAGCTGCTTAAAGCACTGCCAAAAGGCCTGTGTCTATCACACTTCTTCCCAGAGAATAGAATCTTTGCTCATGAATCTTCCTTTTCACAATACCCGTGTAACAGAATTAGATCTTATGGAAGCAATAATTAATGAATAACAATAGTGACATGCATTCATATTTAGCATTGGAAAGTTTAACTGTGTAAGATATTTTTAAAAGGGCAGAAAGTGAGATTCATAAATTTGCAACTAGCTTGAATTATTAAATGTCAAATGAAACAGGAGTAGAGCAATGCACGATTCAATAAAATATAGTATTTTTGTATCTAGAGTTTTTATTATTTTTATTTTGCGCGACTTCACTTTAAAGAGAGAAGAAGAGAGTATTCAACTACCAGGAGTATGTATAATTCAGTATTTCCAAATTCAGGTACTCAAAAATCATGTGTCAGGCCAACAAAATATAATGGGATTTGAAGAAAGAACAATACAGCTTATGCCTTCAGCCTTTTACAGTACTTTGGATGGCATTCTCAAACTCTTTTTGAGAAGCATGAGGGGTGGTTTGTTTGTTTTAAAAATGCATATTTTAGGTAAAAGATGAAAGAGCCAATTAGATATTTAGATGAAAGATTTAACTCTCAGGTGACTACTGGGCACTTTTAATATCCTGAGATTCACATTACAATCATAACAGCTGGTGACACTGCTAACCAAGGGTCATGTGTGGTTAGCATATTTGCCCTTAATTATGTGGCGAGAACCACCAGTTTGTCCATCTAAACTAAGGGCTGAAATTGGTCATGCAGCAATGTACATGTTCTGTGGAAGAGTACATGCAAGTGGTGGGTGAACTGTACCATTGATTACTTGAGTATGGGTAATTAGGCACTGGAAGAAACAGCTGAAACACTTTTGGGGGCACCGGGAGTAAGTTTCCATCCAGGGCTTCTAAGCATGTAGGAAAGTAACTGCATTTTTGAAGGATTTTGAATCACTGCAACTGGAGCAGCTTCTCAGCACATTCAGAGCTCCTCTATATTACTGTCCAGTAGGGGTGTGTGAAGCAGGCCCTATTCAATTTGGATTCAGATTTGGCCCGAATCAGGGACAGGGATTCAATTAATTGTTTAGGATCAATGTTCCTGATTTGATTCAGCTGAATCTGAATCTGAAGATTTGATGCTGATTTGGAGAATCAGGGATTCAAACATAGACACAGCTTTAAAAATTTTTTCTATATACCTTGAGGTACCAGAGCGGCTCGTGAATGCTGTGATGCTGGGGTGGATGCAGCATCCCACAGGAGTGCGGGTAGCTCTCCATGTGCTTGGCAGTGAATCCAGAAGTGGACTGGAAATAGTTCTGGTCCACTTCTGGGTCCACCAAGGAGTGTGCTGGGAGGGGGGGCACCTCCATGTTCCGCCCCCGTCTCAGTGATCGGCCACAGGATGACCCTGGGTGCCCACCCACCAGACTCAGGAGGCAACAGTTGCTGAGCTGGTGGGAGCATGGGGGTGGGCCCAACACACTCCCCAGTGGACCCAGAAGTGGACCAGAAGTGGTTCTTGTCCACTTCCAGGTCTGCTGCCGAGCACGCTGGACAGACCCCCCGAGTCCTGTGGGACCTGCCATGCGCCCCAGCATTACAGCATTCCTGAGCTGCCTGCTACCTAGAGGTATGTAGAAAAAACATTTAAAGCTGTGTCTATGTCCGAATTGCTGAATCTTTTCAAATCTCTCTGAATTGACTGGGAGGGTTCCGATTCGATTTGGAAAGATTAAAGGGTCCTCTGATTTGATTCAGATTCAGAGATTCAGCCACTTAATCGGGCTGAATCTCTGCTGAATCAAATTAGGGACCAAAGCTTCACACAGCCCTACTGTCCAGTTTAGAAGAACTGTATGACTGATGCCTCCTCCTGCCAGGCACCCACTGCTTTCAAGGGAGAATATCAGTATCTTCTGTTCATCTTCCCACCTCACGTTTTTTTTCTTCCTAATCTGTCAATCACTTTCCTGCTTTCTTCTAACATTCTGGATGAACAAGCTGAGGATCCAGCTGTGGATTATTTATTTGTTTGAGGGTTTTTTTAAATGTATTATCACTATATGTGTCAGACATGATTTTTTATGCAGCAATGAGAATAAACCGAGGTATTTGCACTGCTGCATCATTACACTATTCTAGTATGTGAACAAATATAGAGTAAATATAATATTAGGAGTATGTTACAAAAAAGCTTTTGTTTGAAGACAAGCCACATCCTTTGCAGTTATATACTTGAATCCTTCTTGAGGATATAAGATTAGTTTTGTGATTCATGCTCTACCTATAAAACTGAAATTAAATACCTATTGGCAGAACAATAAAAATGTTTAAACCTGATTGATCTACTCATACAATTTAAGAAATACTTTAAAAGTTCAAATATATAAAAGCAATGTTACCATGCATATCCTTGTGTAGGATCATCCAGGAGTACTCGGATTATATATAGCAAACAGCTTAATAACTTGAGAGAAAAATTGAACAATCGTATTCTGAGACCTGTTTTATAGAAGGAGAGAAAAATAATATCAGTTCATTTAGGTTTTATTCCATATTTAATGTAGATAACTTAAAAGTAAGAAGTCATTCCCTTAGTCCGAGGCAGAATATTGGTAACGTCAAGTATTTCAATATTAGTATTTGGAAGCTTTTATGGGATCACTTCATATTGGAAATAGATGATAATTGATGAAATATTAAAATATGTTAATTTAATAGTGAATTTCATAATTAAGCTCTCAAAAGATAGCAAATATGAAAAATAACATAAATTATACAACTGTAACTTTACATCCTTTAGTGTATATACATTGAGAAAGCATTGAATCATATCAAACAGAGGGTCTGAAATAATGCTACAAAATGTAATGCAGTATTTTCTTTGAACTTAGGCCTTACATAGTCAGAGTTTCTTCAAAGTAATGGGGGCTCTACATAGGTACTTAGGACTGGATCCAGCACTAATTAAAATCAATGGAACTATTGACTTAATGGTCATTGAATCAGGATTTTTACTCATTCTATGACCAGGGCCTACGATATGAGTGTGATTTTATCATTAAAGGGAGTACAGCATTAGAATTGCACTAGTGTCAACATTTGCATCTTATTTCTGTATTTAAAAAAAGGAAAAGTGTCCAGTAATTATCCTGATAATCATTGCTGGTAGAGGACAACCAGAAACACCATTAGCAACTGATAGTAATTTGTGGACTTGTAAACTGAGGGTCAAATCCTGAATTTGGATACATGCTATTGACCCCTTGTATCCAAGGAGAGCCCCACTGACAGCTGAACACATCAAGATCTAGCATGAGGTCATTGGATAACTAGTGGCCCTTGTTATTGCTAACTAAGGCTCTAGTACTTCAAGCACTTGTGCATATCAGTAACCGCAAGCATATGAATAGTCCCACTGAGCTCAACAGAATTGCTTATGTCTGTTAATGTTTGCCTTATCAGGGCTTAGTTATGGATGTCCTCACCTCTGCATTTATCAGGGCACATTTAATATATTCTAAGGGTGGAAAGTCTGTCTTTCCTGTTACTCAGCCCTGAAATTACATAGAGTTCCACATAAACTGTGTTTTGGGGGGAAATTATACTTTAACTGAATATGTTATAGTTATTAATTCTGAAAATTATCCTTTCTTATACCACTTTGAAAATAGTCTAATATGTAGTCACAGAAAAAAAATCAGAAGAGTTTGTCCTTCAACTAAATGTTAGAATGTGCATTGCAATATGTCTGTTACAACATTTGTAATGGAACACTGCTTGGTCCTTTAACTATGAAGGCTAAGTGCTGAAGTCTAATAGATGTAAAAATGACAAAAGCTAAATGAACCTCACATGGTAAACTAATTGGGGGGGGGTGGTAAAAGTCCCATCCTCAATTCCTAAGCAATAAGAAACCATACAGCTGTTAGTAGCAACTAGAATTGTGAACATTCACCTACAGACTCCTGATATCTTATCAAGCTCAGCTAGCAAAAAGCTTCTAATTCCCCAGAATGGGAAGAAGGACTCAGAAAAGCAACAGGAAGAAGGAATGTATCCAGAGACTGTGGATAGCATGTAGGTTTAATGTCACTGAGGCCCCTGACAGATGTTACACTTAAGACATGTTTAACTGGTCTATCAGGTCTTAAGTAGTGACCTAGCCACATGTTAATGCAATTAGTAGGCAACCAGTAATCCTCTGGATCATGGGATACATGCAAGAGGTCTAGTCAGGTGTCTGATGAATCTGCTTGTATGGAGTTCTGCAAGCATCACATCACAGCCTTTGACATATATGCCTAGGCAAGAATATGGAAGAGTGGAGGTTGCCCAAGACCTACCACCCCACCCCACTTTAGACCATTGAGACAGAATCCAAAGGCCAGACCAAGTCCAGACAGTCAGTGCCTCAATCGTTGTAGCTTCTATCAGAAAGCAACAAATAATAACTGCTGCTGACTGTCTAATGCCTCAGTAAGGGTGTGTTTCTATCAAAGTGATGTCCCTTAGCCTTTCTCCAACCAAGGAGTACCCACAAGGCAGTGAGGACTAGGGTTTGGAGGCACCCTATACTCACCTTATTCTAGAGGTTGCAACATTGTGGTATTTTATAGGAGTTACCCCACCACAAGTAGCTCCACCATGTTGCCACCAGGTCCTCCAGTCAGATGCAGTTTACAGTCATACCTGGGGGACCAATTTATGGTGTGATAAACTGAGGAATAAGCCATAAAAATTATCATACAAAATATATGTAATACCTTAGTGGCTGGTTTCTATCATGTCTTTAAGTCAATGTGTGGCCAAGGGCTCCATGCACTCCCTCAGCTAGAGATTCTGATCAGCTGACTGGGATTCCTATCTGCATTGCAGCATAAGGAGCACAGGCAGCTGAGCTTGCTACTTGCTGGTGCAGGGGGAGCCCAGAATCATGATTCAGGGTACCCCTGGCACCAGCAATGTGGTGCAATAGGCTCTGTTACTTGATCCCACAGTCTCGCTTCCTGCCATGAGTTAATGGCATGGCAGGAAGCAAGATTGTTGGGATTATGCATCAGATCCTATCTCACCTTTAATTTAACACCTGTCAGTGGCCTTAGTGGACATGCTTCAGTGCTTTAGTCTTGACAGCACCTCTCACACCAAAGTCCTGGGAGGATTCCTCTGACAGTTTCACCTGTGGGACACAATCTGGTAGACATTCTTGAAGTACATGCTGAGGAGGATGTGTAAGTGCCCCTTTTCATCTGAAAATTCAATGGTTGGACCACTCTTTGTATGCCAAGGCAGAAAATGGTTGTAATATAACTATCTAGGCTGTTCGTACCCCTCCGCCCTGAATCTGCCACCACCTTCCTCATGTCCGGGGGCGGGGCCCCACACAGACTGATTTGCCCTTGGCCCCGCACCCTGATAGGATCATTTCTGCTTGCGCTACTCTGAAGCAACTCTTTGTGCTTATTTCTACACATTGTGTACAGGGAAATGGGGGGGGTGTCATGCTTCACTTTGGTGCTTCTTAGTATAGCTGAGAGGCAGTGTAATAGTAAGGCTCAGATCCTCAAGTATATGTAGGTACTTTGCTTTCATTGTAATTAAAACTTATGTGAAAAAAAAAACTTCTTCTAAATCACTAGTTCATTAATTAGTAGCCATAGGGGAGAAAGAGAAAACCTAGCAGGCCATGGTAACAAAGAAAGATTGCAAATCAAGAAAGATGATACTTTGACTATATGAAATACTTCTTAGATTCCACATTGACAAATACTTAAAATACTAGCTTTCATACTGAAAATATGATGTTATTCCTCTCAAAAGTGTTGTTTAGTGTTGTTACATCAAATTTTAACTATGGGAGAGAGGATATTTATTGATCAGTAAAACCATTCAAATCACAACTTGAAAGCTTTCTTAGGAAAGGCAATAGCAAGGACTTATTTGTAGCAATAAAGACAACGTTTACATAGCCTCAGATTCAGGGAAGAAACAGGCCTACTGTGCAGACTTCTCTGTTCCCCTGGGGACTTGAGTTGGTTCACTGAGCTCCAGAGAAGTCCAGATTTAGAAGTCTAAAAGTAAAAGTCCAAATTTCCCTCTAGCCTATGCCCAATATTTGTAAATGGCTGGTCCCAATGTTCTAATAAATGTCTGATTGGTTTCATTTCAATGTCTTTGTCTCACTGAAACTTTTAGAATTGGATTAAATTAGATGCCTTGTGGACTTGGAAGGTGTTAATTGTTTGAGATATATATTCCTGCAAAACCAAAAAAAGCAAAAAGGAGGGTTTCTTATTGCCTTTCCCTTCCCATTGTGAAATGCTGTTTCACACTGGTTTGTTACTTCTTCATTTTACTTTATGGTCTGACAACGCTGCTTTGTTTTTATAACTTATCTAAGCATTCTAACAAAATCCAAAAATATTACAGCAAAATAACATTCAATACATTTGGTTGCATTAATTACTGTTTCTAATATTTTAAGATAAAGCTATAATATAGTGTATATAGAGTATTTGATATATGGTTCTTCCTTATCCTTGTGCTCTGTTTGATTGCATCTTAGTTAAACATATGAACATTCCAACTTTGCTGACCACGCTAGTTGCTACATCTGCAAAAGTTCATGCTACAGTCACTCAGACACAGACTTTTGAGGCCTTCTGCTTTAGCTATACTTCTGCAGCTTTGGTGTCTTAAAGATGGGTAAGCCTGGCAACAACACGTAAGATTACCTTACACTGCAGAGAAGATTTTTTTAGGTTTCATGATTCCAAATGATGAGGAATGATTCAGATTTGGTCTTATTTCAATTGGAAAAGATAAGACTTTCAGGTAACAAAACTGAAATGTTATATGCTGTGAAGTAGAATGATGGACTTCATAGTGCTGATATTATGATAGGGCTCTAGGAGTAGATTTACTCTAGCAAATGGAAACACATTTTGGAATCCTGTATCCACTGAATCTGAATAATGAAGCAGCTATATCTTCATTCTATATTACACAACTAATGCCTGTATCAGAATTCTCCGGGGGACGGGTTATTTTGGCTTTACATAAAAATTACACAAACCCTGACGTCCTGTTTACCAAGATGTATTATTGAGTTTATTTGTGACAAGCAGGAACTCATAAGACTAATCTTGCTGCTGGTGAAATTCCTTGGTTATCAGATGCATCTCCATTAAGTTGTCTTGTGTTGTCACTGAAGCACCTGACAGATGTTACCTGTACTTCATTAAAAATTTCCATTAGGTCAAAACTAGCGAAAGCCTTAGCAGAACTTTCAAAGAAAGGGATTGTCATGCAACAGCATTGAGCCCTGCACCCTCCAAAGAAAAAGGAAAGAAAAGAAAAGAAGGTGCTTAATGAAAAATTATACATTTAAGAGTGGGTTTTCAAACATGACATTGACGTCAACGTCAAACCATTTTCTTAGGCAATCCTAGATAATATATCTTTTGAAAACCACTCTCAAATCTTTTCTTAAGCTACTTCTTTTCTTTCTTTTCCTTTTTCTTTGGAGGGGGCTGAGGAAGATGATGATAATCCTTTTCCTTGGAAGGTGCTGATGATGAACTGGCTGATATTTGCCATTTTTAGATATAAAATGGTTTCACTGACATTCACTTTCAGGAGAGCAGACCTTGACACACTATAATGTATGTGACAAATAACTAATGTTTTAAAAACATATACTGATAGCTTCCATATAACTTTCTGAAACAATAGTTATTGGTCACATGCAATGCATTGGGCAAAGTCTGATCTATTGGCAGCCTGTAATCATTTCCTGAACAACCTTTTCCCAAAATGCACTTTGTAGGATTAGGTATTTCTTGACTTGCTCTGCTTGCTCATAGTTTTGATAGTGTTGCTTCTGTCTAAATAGTGAGAGCCTAGTACTTCAGTTCTTTGCACTTCAAGTAGTCATGAAAGCCTATGAAATGTGGGCATGAAACAGTACTGTTCTGATTAAATTTTGCTTTACAATCATTTTGCACATGTATAGGCTACCAAAGAGGAAGCAGGCCCAGAACTGATTTGGTATATCTATATAAACCCTGTTTTTTATGCATATATTTGCCTTTTTGTGAATGTCTTTGTTAAATTATTTTTAACATCCTTCAGATCTACACAGTTCTTACCTATCAATCTGTTAACTTCAGTTTCTGTATGCTGGTTAACTTTTTTCTTATTTCAATTTTATATTCTTTCAGTGTTTCAAAATGGTCCATGTGGCTTGATTTCGATTTTTTTTCACAAGCAGATTGTCAAGTAGTATGTCTTCATCTACCATTTGACACTGATGCCTGAAAGCTCTGTTCAGCTATATCAGTCAGACATTTTTAATCCTATTAAGCTTTATTTCTTCTATGTTATGTGATTATAATTTCACTGTACCACTGTAACCATAGTATCATATTGTCTGTCACATTTAAAAGAAAATTCCTGATACCATAGATCTGCAATCTGTTTCTTTGTTTCATTAAATAAAAATAAGTGATTGAATGATGTTTCCTGGACAGTTTGAGCACATGTTAACATTTTTTCTCAAGCGTTCTCTTGTATAAACTGATATATTGTTCAGTGCTGTTTGTGACCTTGGCTTGGAGGCATTAAGTGCTAACTTACTGGAATCTGTAATAGTCTGTATTTTGGAGAGAAAGGCCAGATTTTAACTCAGAATAAAATTACAGTGATAGTTTTTAGCAGCTGTGGTTTGGACCCTTTTTATTGTCTTTAAGTATTCTTATTTTTCTTTGTATAATTTTGCTATCCCAACTGTATGCCTTTTTTCTCTCCTTTCATCAACTCTAATATGACTGTTGATAGGCTTGCTCTGAACTTCCTCATAATTCTCTAACCCATTTCTAGTTTTGGGTTTTTTTTAATTACATCTATCCCTGCAGTGGTTTGTTTCAGATCTTATTTCAAAACATGGTGTTAATAATTAATTTCTTGGATATGCTTTTTCCATTATTCCTCCTTTACTGAATTAAAGTTTCACTTATTTTTCCATTTGGGACTTATTTTAGGCTCTGATTATTTGCCATGCCATTTTGCCGAAGGGAAGCAAGTCATTGCAATTTCTTTGTAGCTGGCTGAAATCCTTGTAAAATAGCTGTACAATATTTATGGTAAACCCTATTGAAATATATTACCTATACAGAACATTCATTATGACTAGATATTAAACCCAGATAAAATTTATTTTTTATCCATTTATAAAAACATTTGAAAAACTGGAACAAAATTGAATTATTGATGTCTGATGTTATAGCAACTGTGCGTAATTTGTCTTAGAATAATTGTGTATTCTGCAGTAGCTTGTTAAAACTTAAGAGTTGTATTGCTTAGTAATATGAGGCACATGCTATTAGTCATGGTACCCTAATTGGCTTTATGTACTTCATGAATTTCTAAAGGTTAGAAAAATAACAACTAAGCGGGTGGCTCTATTTTGTGTGCTCTCTTTGAGCTATTTGGAAAATAAATCTGGCAGTGGCAACAGAGGGGGTCAGTAGATGTGTAGTGAATCTTTCCCTAACAAATGAGTGGGAAGGATTTGGTTTTCTGACTGAAAGCCATCCAGTGAGTCAGTGTTCCGGCTAGGTGAGAGGGCTTAACTGATCTCTCCCAAGAAAGACCTTAAAACTAGCAATTAGAGCTTCTTAGGTATCTTCCATAAAGCCTTTTAGATGTGAGCAAGGTCAGAGATCTGCAGTATCAGGTAAGAGGGATAGGCAGTCTTACAAACCCTGAACATGGTGAGGTTGCTTTGCTGTAGGGAGGTGTTCTCCATGTGCTTTTATGGTGCATAATGCTTGAAATTCTTTTAATTGCTTTTGTTTCTGATAAGATGCAGGTCATAAAGGGTGACAATGCTTTGGGGTCTTGATGGGAGATGGGTTGACATATATAGTTCAGCATTTCTCAACCCGTGTGTGGCAACCCAAAAATGGGTTGCAAGAATATATGAAAGGGTCACAAACAGACTTTAAAAATGGACCAACAAACTTTTAAAAATGGATTCTCCTTTAAAGGAGAAAAACTTGGCTTTTCCCTTGCAGGCTGTCAGTGCCAGCCTGCAAGGGGCTGCTTGGGCCTCCCCACCGACCCCACTTCACCAACTGGGGGCTGGGGCCTGGGGGCAGCAGTTTGTGAGTGTGGGACACCGGGTCAGGACTGGCCATCAATGCTTACAAATGGGTCCTGCTACAGAAAAGGTTAAGAAGGTTACTATGTTGCTAGTTCACATAGTTTACTAGCAATAGAGTAAATATTATGCCCTCAAACTTGCTTCCTGTGTTTCTGATACCTAAAATCACCATTTAAAGTATGGTACTTCTTAGAAACCTACTGTACGCTAGAGGCTGTTGTGATTGAAGAAGTGTTCAGAGTGACACTATTTCTCATAGTTAGATCAGGAGCACTCTACTGATTTTTCTACTAGTTTTCACTCATTTTGGCTGACCATATTAGATGCAGGGATTTTTCAGAAACTTGAATTTTCTAGTATTCACAGCTGGTAGCAAATGCACTAAAAATAAAACCCTGGTACTTTTTTTTCTTCATAAGTAGGCTATCCTCATCTCCAACAGGGGGGTTTTACTGTCATCTCCCCAAACCCTCCCAAAGTCTTCCCTGAAGAATGGAAAAAGGAGCAAATTTTCCATTAAGTGTCTTCAGAATCTCTTTCATTTGCTTCACCATCATCTAAGTTTTTAAATATAATCTGGGGCACCTGTAACTCTGAATCTCTTAACATGGTCAGCCAAAGAGGCATACACTTGGTACATGGATGGCCATTTAGCTGTGGGAAATCCTACTTATGTAACAATTTAGTCTTTCATTTTTGTTCTTTTGGACACAAATGTGACTACTTATACAGCAATACAGTCTTCAGTCCTGCTGTGAATTTCAATATTTTCTGAAAAACTTGTTCATTTAAATTGCAAGTAGGAAAAGTATTTGCAAAGAGAGCTCACAAAATCAAGACACATTGTTTCCTATTTGCTCAAACAATCAGCACAAAGTATGTATAATAAAGTCATATTATACAGATGTTCGTGTGTGTGAAGAGTGATGTTTCACTGATTTTAAAATATCATTAGAAATTATGGCTGAGATGTGAAAGAGATTTTTTTTCCTTAAGGCTGTCAGTTCAGGTAATTTGTTTATTTTTTCCATAGCAAGTTCTTCGTGGTTTTGTCAGTCTTATAGCAGCATATAGTCCACAGTGTGTTTAATACATTTAACATTCACTAAATCTCACAGTTAGCAGAAATATTACTATCTTTTTTGCATAATGGAATTAATACTATTTCATTTCAAAGTGCTTTAAGAGGTTTTCCTACAATAGTTGGAACATATGTTGAAAGTACATTCCACTGCAGCTAATGCAAATATTTATGAAGTAAAGCATCTTTCTGTTTTGAGTTAGGTATCTCAGTATGATCCACATTCTAGTAAAATCTGTATTGATGTGTGTGCTGAAATGCATGAGTCACAACAGAATATGCAACTTTCAAATGTTTTCACTTAATGGCCTTCTCATTCACCTCTTTGAGTTTGCATATTGTTTTAACTAAAGTGATTCCTGGGGTTTCTTGGTCTGTGAATGTAGGGCAATCTCTACATAAGAAAAATAACTTTGTTATGACAAGCCATCATTTTAGTATCACATTTTGCATTTTCTTTTGCCCTTTGTATTTATTTGACATGAAACCACAGTTTCTGTATTATTATTCCATGAATATAAAAATATTTTTGATCCAGTGTCATTTGAAATCTTACAAATACAAAGAAAATTGGCATGTCTGTTAGTAGCATAACTGGGGGGTGGGGATTACCAAGGCAGCAAAGCTCAGCACCACCTTTGGGGGTGGAGGCGCAGCATAAAAATGTACACCGCTGCTGTAGTGGTTGACCATGCCACTGCCATTGGCATAGTGGCAACCAGACCTGCCTTGTGCATTGTGGCTGCCCCGCACATGGAGCTGCCCTGCTATGCCTGTGAACAGTATCATGCAAGAGTAAAACTGATTGAATGATAGAGGACAGAAAAGAAGCAATTATAAATGGCAGTGAATCAAATTAGGAGTTTCTGTCTGTACAGAACCAGGACATGATCCTACCAGGATGTGATTAAAGTTAATTTTGTAAATATACTAAATTGGAAAATGCTGTTAATACTAGGAAAAGCCACAATATAAAGGTTGACTGAAAAACATTGGAAGGCGGGAACAAAACCGTATTAGTACCACCAGTAATCAGGTCATTGGGTCTCTCTGTATCTCTCTCTTTTTTTCCATTTTTTAAAAATTATTTTATACAAAGTGGAAAAGCAGATATTGAGAGTACTTGCTTCAGAAAGCCAAACAATTCCAATAAGGGAAATGGAGATTCAGGTTCCTCCTTTGAATTACAGGATCATAAAAAAATAGTATTGGAAAGGATCTCTGGAGGTTGCGTAGTGCAATCCCCTGCTCAAAGCAGGACCATCCCCAACTATATCATCCCAGCCAAGGCTTTGTCTATAGAATCATAGAAAATTAGTGTTGGA
Organism: Gavialis gangeticus; assembly: GCF_001723915.1. Classification (NCBI taxonomy): domain Eukaryota; kingdom Metazoa; phylum Chordata; order Crocodylia; family Gavialidae; genus Gavialis; species Gavialis gangeticus. The sequence continues at coordinate 76,967,932 of NW_017728993.1, forward strand.
AATAAGGGGATTCATATCTTTAGCCTTGAAGCTCATTACTACTGCACAGTAGCATTGTGAGGCATGAACTGTGATGTGATGCTACTGCACAGTAGTAACAAGCTACTGTTTGTTCAGTCAGTGTCACCAGGAAGTCGTGTGGAGACACTACTGTGCAGTAACACTAGTTACCTTGCAGTCATTTAGTACTTGGGTATGCAAGTACTAAATGACTGTGCAGTAACAACTCCACAGTCATGCCTAAGCAGGTTTTATAAACTTTGTCTTGTTTCCTGTGCTTTTGGGCATAGTTTATGGACTTACAAACTGAAATGGTTGTATTTGTTTATATTTAAAATACTGTATTCAGAAATACCTAAGAACTAGACATTTTGCACTTTAATTCTTTTTGCAACCTAGATGACTTGAGATAAAGAGAAACACAGTGGAAGAAAACACATTGGAATCCCAGATGACTCTGTAGCTGCTGCTACTTTATTTTGGGAAGCTGCTTTCCTATGTGCTATGTGATGGTCCATTAAAGCACAATGATTCATCAGTTGCATGAAAATTAGCAAATCTAGTGACATAAAAAACCAAGTCAATATCAATATCTGTTCCCCAAAACATGAACAAATATATACATTTCTAAAATTATTTTGAGAATTTATCATGGAAATTCTTCAAGAAAGACTTTGCTGAATTCTACTGATAAAATTTTAGCCTCACTGTAATCCAAAGGACTATTTTCTATTGTTTACAATGTCAGAATAACCTATCAGGAATACATTTAACAGAAAAGAATATATTTGCTTACTTGATCTTTGATTTTTGATGAAGAATAGTTTTAATCTCTCTTTAAATGTATTTTCATTCATGTAGAATTCGATTTGTACCCTGCAATACAAAAAAGAGTAGTACCATTAAACAGTCAATTTATTACATTATTATATATGCACATTTGCAAGAGACTTTGCAAATGAACATTCTTGCCATATGTTTATATCATAAAACCAGAGGAACATATTAAGAGTTTTAGACAATATGGATATTAGGCCTGTGCAAGTAGGCAGCTATTCAATCTGGCTTTGGATCCAGCCACACTGGATGCCAGGGATCCAATCCAGAGCTCCAGATTGGTTTCCCGCTTCGATCTATGGCCTCAGAGATCCAGCCATAGGGTATAATGGGGAATCAATGAAATATCTACAACTTTGTTGTTTTTTCTCTGATGTAGATGAAACATGCTGTGATGGTAGCCTCTGCTGAGAGCATTAAGCCTGCCAAGTTTCAAAAGGATCCGTGCAGGTGTTTGGGGGAGAACTGCACCCCAAATCTTTGAAAGCAAAACTCATGTCACGTGTGTGTTACACTACGGGGGGGTGAAAACTGCAGGGGTGGTAGCTCCTGCTGAGGCCACAAAGCCTGCCAAGTTTCAATGTGAGAGATGCAGGGGTTCACCACCACTGCAGTTTTCACCCCCCTTTGGTGTAACACACACGTGTGACATGAGTTTTGCTTTCAAGCATTTGGGGTGCAGTTTCCCCCAAACCCCTGCACTGATCTTCTTGAAACTTGGCAGACTTCATTCTCTCAGCACAGGCTACCATTTCTGCAAGTTTCATCCAAATCAGATAAAAAACAACAAAGGTATAGATATTTAATTGATTCCCCATTATACCCTATGGCTGGATCTCCGAAGCCACTCCAAAGCTTTTCCGAAGCAGTTTGAAAGCTCCAAACTGCTTCGGAAAGCCTAAAGAAGCCAGTACTTCAATCCAGACATGCTGCTTCAGACACCAAAGTGTCCAAAGCTTCTCCAGATCTGAAGCATGGTCCAAAGCTTCGCACAGCCCTAATGGATGTTTAAGCACACAAAACAGGTTATTACTCCTTTTTTATATATAATTCTCAAATATATGTCCACTGTGGTCATATATACAAGATATATGCAATCTTTTTATTATAAAATGTACTCAGACCTGAACACAATATACCACATTCCTCCCAGAATTTGATAGGAAGGTACTTCTTTCTTCTTTGGATATGCTGCAGCAAAGAACAGAACTGTAAAATGTCATTGCCCATCTCCTTCCTCCACTTCCCTCTCCTATCTATAATTTATGTCAACATCATAACCACCGTGCCATCCATTATGACCCTTGACATTTACTCAAGTACTGCCATGTAACACATTTCTCCCACTCATTGAATAACTTTACTTCTGATTACTTTTTTTCTTGGATGTATTGTCTTTATTTGTCTAAATGGATTCTGCCTTTATGACGTCTCCATTCTTACTTGAAAAGCGTTTTTGAAATAATATCTATCGCTGTCATTTTTCTCGTGTTTTCCCACTTTCATTCCCTGCCACCTTATTACTATGGTGTTTTGTTCTGTATACCTTTGTATGGAATCTAGAGGTGTCCATTTAGCAAGATTAGCAGGTTTAAAGAATAGGATACACCATCACTCTTCAACAGCAAGCCAAGGGCAGGGAAAAGAGGGGTGTCTAAAGGGGGTCTGTGCTGGGACTGTCCAGCACACAGAGGGCATTGCTCATTCCTGCCTACCCTCCCTTTCATCAGCCTTGATCTTCCCTTTTCCAAACTTAAAACAGAGCCTGCCAGGAGGGCTTCAGAGCACATAAGTTGCTACACTTTGATACATCTTTATCTGATACCTCATGTAATGAGGGGTCAGATTTTCACCGGATTAGCCATTTTTGAAGCAATCTGCAGTTGTGCACTTCTGTCTGATCATAGCTATAAACTGCTTCCTGTGGCCATATTGGGCAAAAATTGCCACTTCTGTCTGCGCCCACAGTTTTTTTCTGCTAAGATTAGGCAGGGGTCACTGATGCCTTTACAGCACAGCCACTGGGTAGTGGGAGAGGTGGAGCTGATCCCTGTTTCCACACCTATATTTTATTCAGTGACTATTACATTAATCAAAACCCAGGTCTTCCTCCTCTCCCTAACACCCCCCTTCAAAGTGAGTGCCTCCAGCAGGCAACAGAGTCAAGCTATCTCTTGTGATCTCTCTCTGCCCCCAATGAATACTGAATTCTTTTTTTGTGCAGTGATAAATCTTCAAGTATCCTCCCCATTCTAGAACAGCTGCTAGCCTAATATTTAAGGCAGTTTCCTGAGGGATCTGAGAATGCCTTGCCAAAGCAAAGGAGGGAATTGAACCTGGGTATACCAAATCATGGGTATGTCCTCTAAGCATTAGAGGCTTAGGCCTGGGCGACTGGTGCCACTGTAGTCAGGGGGGGCATGTCTGCCCCCCAGTGACTAGGGGGCATCCCCCAGGGCTGATTGCACTGATGGGGGGGTCCCCCCATGGCCATTCTCACTGAGGGGGGGGAGGGGGGCCCTGCAGCCAATCACACCAACCAGGAAGCAGCCGCAGCACCCCCTGAAGTGGCCATGGTGCTCGCAGAAGTGGCCACTCTGGTGCTCCCACTCCCCAGCCGGTGCTCGCAGGGGGTTACTGGTTCTCCCGCCTACCCCCCCTGCCCATCGCCTAAGCTCTCAGGGGTTGCACGTGCACCCCTGTGCCCACCCCTCCACGTATCACCACTGGGCTTAAGAAGTTATATAAGCGGAATCATGAACTGGTGGCTGAAACAACCTTTTTTGTGTGTGGAATGATCATGTAGGTGTGTGTTAGCCATGGTTTGAGGAAGCCTACAGGTTTGTACTTCTTAGGGGATTTAGGCAAAAGATCCCAGTTGAGCTCAAGTGGGAGATGTTGTGTTGAGCTCCTCAACAGTGGAGCAGTTTTAAATATGCAGAGAGCCACTCCTCTAGTACAGGGGAAATTTAAAAGTGAGAGAGTGAGGGGCTGATAGGAATCCAGGTGTGTTCAGGATTAGATGGAAGCTGAGCAGAGGTTACAAGGTTCATGGTTTTAAATGTAAACAACTAAATTCTGCTCAAGTGCTTTTTTGTACCCATCCAAACTGCTTGTTCTTTTCATCATTACTGTTATATTTTTAATAGGACCTATTTTTCATTATTTAGTTGGCTGTCAAACTAATGGTATAAACCCAATCTTCAAGGAGATTTTCAGCAAGGTAAATAAAGCACCACAATATATTAGACTGAGGGACTTCCATTTGAAAGGGAACACTGTGTTACTGAGCCTCTGACATGATTTAAAATAATCTCACATATTTTAGATAAGAAAATTATAGTAGTCGCTTACCATGAAAGAATAGCATGCTACCTGTAAGTGGTGATTTAATGACAATGAGGAACGAGAATGTGGGGGCTAATCACTTTCCTATCAACTGCCATTATGATTTGTACTGATAGCCTACTAACAGCTGTCTGCTTCTACTTTCCTTTCCTTAGCAACCAGCATTCACAAGCTAATTGGGATTCCACAAGGTGATGGTTTCCATGGTAAAATGGATTACAAATGCAGCTAACAGCACATTCAACCCCTCCTTCCTCCCATTTTTCTTTCTAAAGTGAAACCTGAAAAGTATATGTTAATTCTGCATTTGCAGGAGCTACACTAAAAATACTTATTATATTAAATAGCCAGTGTTCACTTTTTGACTTCAACCTATAATGCAAAGGACAGAAGCACAGACCTCTGGAGAGAAACTTTGGTTTGTTTACCTTACATTGCATGATTTGTAGAAAAGCAAATTGGCACCAGTTAGGGCAGAAACACCTGGATGTAATTTTAGCCTTAGCCCTCCATTTCTTTGCTTTTCAGGATTTAAGGAGAATACTCAATCTATTGTAACCTTCCTGTTATTCTTTTTTATGATAACCTTTTACAATATTTAAAAGGAACTGGTATATCACCTTAACTTCCTGAACAGCTACCTGGAGAATTAATATATGGAGTTCAGATTACAAGTAAAATGTACCCTTCCAGTTACTGTCTTGAACCAGTTAATAATAGGAGAGACTCAAACTGGTTTAGCCCAAAGAAACCCCTGGTTTTCTGAGATGTACCCTAGCCTTTCCTGCATAATTTATAGTTGACATAGATTAGACTGTAAAAAACTCACTTAAAAAGATATTTGTTTCAGAAGGAGTACATAAAAAGATGAGATTGATGCCACTCATAAAGCCCATGCGGCATTTTTTTTAAAACAGTTTCAGAAGTAAGCCCCTTCTGAATCATTAACAGCCCTATATTGCCTCTGGCTCCTGCTAGAAACCTGTTCTAGTAATCATTAGACTGAGGCTGATTTAGCCCTAGAGGTAGGCTTGACTGCAAAACTCTTGGCTGCTTGCAATTTTAGAATGAGATCCAGATCACTTAGTTATTATTGTTCCTTTGTCATACTACATAATGGAGCTTATTGTAAATGTTAATGGATCGGATCATTAAATATATGACTGGTTAGGGATGTTTTTGATAAATGAGTAAAATTCATTCCATGTATTTCCATAAATTGTTGTAATTATATAGCAATAGGGTGTTTCCCTGGAATCTAGCTATTCCTAATAGGAACAGCCTGGAATTGTTGATAGTGTGGCATGTGAAAACCAGCAGCAATGGATAATATTCACAACTTATAGACTTACTTAATCTATGAAGTATAGCGTTTCTGTTCTGTTTTCCCAAATAAATAATACTGGCATACTTTTAGTCTTTCATATTTTTCTCCTTCTTGGAAAAAAGGTGAGCAGCAAATTATAGCTCTGTGTGCTCTCTTCATCAGAAAGCAATCTGAACAATTGTTATAGTGCTGTTTCTTTAGGTCAGACAAAGAAGGAAAATAGCATTTAATAAATTAGGAAATTTTACCAATCATGGACTCAATGAGCTCTTAATCTTTACCGATGCTTTTCATGTCTAAATTCTCAAATACTATGTAAAATTATTGTTTGACAAGTTGAAGAATGATTCTTGTTTACTTTTATCAAACCCTGAAATTCTCTGGGCAGATAATGACCATCCTTCAGACCTAACTAATTTAAGTTCATGCCATTTTCAGGATGCCCTATAATGTTTTTATTTTTAAGCTTATTCTGTTTAAATATTGACTACCATCCCTGTTTTAAGAACAGAGAATAATTTTATAACAGCAGAATTTTTCAGAACAAACTTCCTAAGAAACTTCCCAAGCACAGCTGAAGTACCTGCATAAAGAACACTCTACTAATGCAGTTCAAGCAGCCTGCTTTAAAATGAGGTAAAGATAAGTATATAGGAAAAGTATCTCTTTAAAATTACTGGGTAATTCACACCAAAAAAGACTAATATTAGCAGCTCCTTTTAAATCCCTGGTACCAATCTGTCTGCAGTAGAAATTCATGCTTTGTAACTATGGTCATGTCTACATTATCTCCATACCAAGCTCTGGAATCGGTACCAAGAAATAAGGCCATCCAATTTAGAATCATAGAACTATAGAAAATCAGGGTTGGGAGGGACCTCAGGAAGGCATCTAGTCCATCCTCAACTAGATTATCCCAGTCAAGTTTTTTCTACCCCAGTCTTAAAAAGCTCTTAAGGATGGAGATTCCACCACTTGTCTGGGTAGCTTCTTCCAGTGCTTCACTGCCCTCCTCATGAGAGAGTTTTTCCTAATATATAACCAAAACTTCCCTTCTTGCAACTTGAGACCATTGCTCTTTGTTCTGTTATCTGCCATCACTAAGAACAGTTTAGCTCCATTATTTTTAGAACCACCCTTCAGATAGGTGATGACTGTTATTAAATCCCACCCCCCTCTTCTCTTTCCCATACTAAATAATCCCGGTTCCCTCAGCCTGTCCTCAAAAGTCATATTCCCCAGCTCTCTAACTGTTTTTGTTGCCCTCTGCTAGACACTCTCCAGTTTGGGGCCCCCACTACAGAAAGAATAAGGACAAAACTGGATGTGGTACTCCAAATGTGGCCTCACCAGTGCTGAATACAGGGGAATAATCATTTACCTTGATCCACTGGCAACGCTCCTAACTAATGCAGCCCAGTATGCTGTTACCCTTCTTCACAAGAAGGTCACACTGATGCCTCATATTCAGCTTACTGTCTAAACTAAACCCCTGGTCCTTTTCTGCAAAGCTGCTGCTTAGCCAATTAGCCTTCTCCCGTGCCAGTGTATGGGACTGTTCCATCCTAAGATCAAGACTTTACACTTATCCATATTGAACTTCATGAGATTTATTTTGTCCCAATCCTCCAATCTGTTGAGGTCTCTCTGAATCCTAGCCCTACCGTCCAGTGCATCTATTACTCTACCCAGCTTGGTGTAATCCACAAACTTGCTGAGAGTGCACTCCATCCCATTTTCCACATTGTTGATGAAGATACTCAACAAAACCAGCCCCCGGACTGACCTCTAGACCCCATCACTTGATCCTGGGTACCAAGTAGACATCAAACCATTTGCTCTCACTCTGCCTGAACTTGATCCAATCAGTTAGGTGGAGTAGGTGGCTTGAGGGGTTCTGAGCTTCTCTAAGGATCTCCCAAGATAGAAATGCAGTATGCCCTGGAGTGTGCTCAAAGACCCTTCTGAGCTTCCTAATCAGTCTAATTGCCGCACATAGTTGTAGGCATAACAGAAAGGCTTCATTTTCAGATGCAGTCTTCAGTTTGGTAGAGAGGCAGAAAAGACAGAGTGATATATCACCTGCAGCCTCCCATTCAAAATTTCTATAACGTGTCATTCAGTAACTGTGTCAAATGGTGTTCTGATTTGATTATCACACATAAGCTACTGTACCTGAAATCTGCAATTTAGTTTTCTCCCAGGTTAATAGCAAGACATGTGTCAGAAATCATTTCACAACTAATAATATCAGCATTGTTTTCTTTGAGCACATGTAAATGTTTTAATATTAACTGTTCTACTTTAATCATTATTTACTGACATTAGGGTCACCTATACATCAGAAGCTAGTCTGGAGATAACTTTTCAAATCTCAGACTTTATTTTGTACATGCATGAGAACAACTTGTTTTGGAGATTGAAGCAAAATATTTTATTTTTCTAAATCTGAAGGTACCTATGTCTGTGTATTTCAGTGTTTCTTAAATATTGGTGAGTTGAAGCCTCTTATTAAATGTGTTTGATTAAAAGGTTGGGGGTTTATTACACAAAAGATGTGATAAATGACTGTGACCATATTTACAACTGGTCACTAGGTTTACTGCCTGTTCGGTAGTATGATACAGTTTAATGTTTTCTAATTGAGTCTATGGTGAAAAAAGGAGCAAGAAAAGATTTTTTTCATGCTTAATCATTTAACATAGGCCCCTGGCAAATGTTAAAATAGTATTGCAGTGGGATCTGAGCCTCCCCTCAACAATCGTACATGTCCTGCTGTACCACACATGCCATTATTTTAACAGGAATCTTGCAACCCAATTGGGGGTTAGCAAGATTCCTTTTTATGGGAGCCCAGCAGTTCCCCGTACCAGAGGAATTTAACGCTGTGCTGTGCTTGTCAGCCAAGCTTGGCACAGAGAAATATGGCTGATTGAATGTCTTGTCCCACAGCTCTGTGAGGCATGCAAGGCTTTTTCTTGTACAAGTCATGGTGAACCTGTAAGACTAAGCATAGTGTGTGACTTGTCTTGCAGCTCCAGAAGTTCTAGAGACTTGCCAGGCCTCAGGAGATGAGGGGCAAAACAAACCCTATGCCAGATCATAGTGAGCCACAAGGCACCCTGACTTGGTACTTGAATGTGCGTCACTGTAACTCCTGAATGAGCTGTAGAGAAAAGCAAGAAACCTGTAGGCTGCAGTGAAGCTGACATGACCTGCCATCCTCACTCAGCTAATCGGCTTCCTGTACCTGGCATCCTGAAAACCACCACAGGGCTGTACAGCATGCCTGTCAGCTTGCTGATGGGCTCCTGACTCTATATCTAAATTAATTCCCTGGATGTGTGGCAGGGTTACTATTTATGGTGAGATAACAGATTAATTGTACCTGTTAAATGAAATGTCAACCAAAGGACCTAGTAACAGACAACAGAAGCAGGTAACTCAAGAGTGTGCATGTGTGTGTAATATTGTGAAGGGATTTGAGATGGCAAGAGAACTAACCATTGGCTACCGCTGATGGTAATTTGAACCATAGTTGGGGTGATTGATTCTACCTTGTAGCCTAGTTAGCGTTTGAGCCAGCAGTACCAGACCAAAACAAACAAACAAAACAAAACAAAAAACTCAACAAAGCAACCAAGAGATGAGTTGTGGCTTCTTAACACTTCAAAAGCATATAGCTATGCATTATCCTTGTCTACCTTCATGCCTTGTTCTCACCTCAATGGCTGTTCCTAATCTGGATATCACATACGTTTTAAATTATGATATACTATTTAAATTGGGTTACTGTCTGTAATATTTCCTCTTGTTATAAAAGATGAATAATCATTTAAATGGTGAATCAAAACACTTTTTTTCTCATATTTATGGATAACAAGGAACATGTTATTAAGCTGTTCAAGTCATATTAGGAAAGTTGGTCCTGGCATGTAATCCACCTTCTCTTAAATGTCATGCACCAGTCTGAATTGTTTGTTAGCCATAATCACAAACTGTTTCTCAACCATACTCTTAAAGGTTAATCCACTTCTATACCATGTTGTCTGGTATTTCAATATTTATTATTAAACGGTATGTTGCTTCCAGTCTGTACAACTGTTTCTCTCTCTCTCTCTCTCTCTCTCTCTCTCTCTCTCTCTCTCTCTCTCACACACACACACACACACACACACACACACACTGATTGGTGCCTCCTGAATCTGGGGGGCCACAATTTGTGGGCAGACCCAGGGGCAGGCCAAAATCCCCATATCCACTCCCATACTTCTGTGCCATGGCTTAGTGCCCACGCTGCCGGCCTGCATGACAATAAAACTTCCCGATCCTAAGCAGTGCTGAGTTGGGGGCCAATCTCAGGGGGGTCACGTGCCTCCACAGTACCCCCTACCAGTCACCTGTGCTCAGGATTACTCTGTCAGGCAAGTACATGGCAGCATATGCCCATGTAGCTATACAAATAAGGCAGTATAATACTCAAAATTAAAGCTAGAGAAAAACCTAAGTAGGTGTTAGACACTGGAAGAGGAGGAGGAAAAGGAAAAGGAGCCCAATTACAAAGTGATTACAAGGAATAAGAGACTTGAGTTCTAGGCACACATACCTAGAGAGTCTGTGGACCTGCTTTGCAGCAAAGTGCTCTAACCACCAGCCTACAGATTGGGCATTATCTAGGCTAGGGTTCTCCAATTTCTAAGTGGCCCAATTCTATATGCCCTATGGCCTGCTTCAGTGTGAGCCATGGCTCCCTGGGACACGTAGTGCATGGCATCACCCGTTCCCCACCCCCTAGCCACCTCCACCACACTGCATGTGCAGGCATCCTAGCCTTACCCTCAGCTCCCTGGCTGTGGCTCCCCAACTTCACCTCACCACATCAACCACCCTCCAGTGAGGGTACAGAAGGTGGAAGCCGGAAGAGGGAGGGGGAACCTGGAGACCCTGGCTGGGTTGTCATGGATCAGCTTCAAGAGGAGTGCTGTGTAGGACTAATCAGTGGCGTGGTTGTTACACCACTTTGCTTGAAAGCTGGGGGTGCAATTTCTAGCTCCCCCTAGGTGAACATAAACATAAGAACATAAAAAGTGCCATTTACTAAGTCAGACAATAGGTCTATCTTGCCCAGTAGCCTGTGTCACACAGTAGCAGAGAGCGGGAGCTGAAAGGGAGAATCAACAGGCTAGGACTGGGGTTTTTCTCCTGTTCTTCTCACTTGCAGTCTCCAGTATTTAAGGTCTAGGAAGTTCTGATTCAGAGGCTGTATCCCTAATTCCCATGCGTAATAACTACTAATACACCTTTCTTCCAAGAATGTGCCCAATCCCTTTTTTAAGCTGGCTAAAATGATATCTTGTGGCAATGAGTTCCACACTTAAATTACATTCTGTGTGAAAAAGGTTTTCCTTTTGTTTTACGCTGACTACGTATTAGTTTAATTTTGTCCCCCCTGAAGCATCTTTTCTAAACTAAATAGGTTTAGCCCCTTTAGTCTCTCGTCATATGGAAGCCCCTCCATATCACCAAGCATTCTGGTATTCTCTGAATTAAAAAAAAAAAAATTGGTTAAATAAAAGTAACCCCAACTCTACTTTTTTCCCATTATTTAAATGAAACACCACACATATATATAGTGATGTTTCATTTTAATCATGGAAAAATGTGGATTTGGGATTACTTTTTTTTTTACCAAAAATTGAGGATTTTTTTTTAAATCAGAGAAAACCAGGAACTCCACATATCACTAATCATCCTTGTTGTCCTTCTCTGTACCTTTTCTAGTTCTTCTACGTCATTTTTAGGTGTTTGAACCATAACTGGGCACAGTATTTAATGTGTGGATGCACCATGAATTTAGAAAGAGGCATACTGATACATCTTGTTTTATTACAATCTCTTTCTGGTATGGTAACCCATCATAGCGTACACATAGTTTGGGTTATTTTTGTCCAAGTGCATCTCTTATCTACATTTAATTTCATTTGCCATTTAGTTGCCCATCCACTCAACAGTGCCAGATCCTTCTATAGTTCCTCACAATCTGTCTTGGTCTTTACCACTTTGAATAATTTTGTGTCATCTGCAAATTTAGCTACCTCGCTTTTCACCATTTTTTACAGATCATTTATGAACATGTTAAACAGCACAGGTTCCAACAGAGATCCCTGAAGGATCCCTCTGTTTGCTATCTGTTCTATCTATCCTGACCATGTATACTCAGTCTTTGTTTTCTCTCTAAGCCAATTTCTAATCCATGAATGGACCTTCCCTGTAATTGCATGACTACCTAACTTCCTTAAAAGCCTCTGATGGAGGACCTTGTGCAAAGCTATGTCAACTGGATCACCTTGATCCATCTGCTTATTGACACCTTCAGTGCACTCTAGTAGGTTGGTGAGGCATGATTTCTCTTTGAGAAAACCATGTTGATTCCTTCCTAACTAATCATGTTCATCCATGTGCTGAATATTTTTTATTATTGTTGTTTCTATCAGTTTTACAGGAACATAATTTAGATTACCGACCTGAAGTTCCCTGGTTCTCCTCTAAAGCCTTTTTTTAAATATGGGAATCATATTGGCAACCCTCCAGTCCTCTGGTACTGAGGCTGTTTTTAGTTAAGCAGGCCTAAAAGCTGGATTTGTTACTCTGTCAAGTTCCCTAACCACTTAAGTCTTGGGCTAGAAATCAGTGAAATAAAATTCTGATTTGTGCTTAAATACCCAAAACTGCAGGTATGCTGCTGTGTCTGTGCCACCTAGATGCATAAAGGTAACAGTTTCTATATATATATATACATCTGTATGTCAGCATAGGAATTTGTAGGCCATCTAAGCTTTTTTTCTTAATTGGTTTAAAATGCATTTCTCTGCATTGCCACTGCTATTTTTTTCCTAGTCTATCTACTGTAACTTTAGTGTCACTCTGGATGCACAGGATTCAGGCACTTTTTAATTTAAATTTTTACCCCTTGACAAGATACAGCCTTAACACTTTTACTGGTAGCAGTGATCAAAAACTGGTGTATACCCATAACAGAACAAAAATTTGGCACACACAGGCTAGGTTAAAAATGGTGGAACCTGGGCTAAGATTTGCCCTGCCCCCTCCACCCCACAAGGGCAAATGTATGTTCTGTTCACTACCAATCTAATCTATGCCTTTTCCATAAACCACAAAACTTAGCTTTTTGAATGTCTGTACCAAGCCCTTGTGGCAGGTTTATAGAGAGGCAGTAGGTGATGCTACTGGCTGATTCAGTACTGCTGATAAGGAACAAAGACAGCATGTGTTCCTTTCTGGCTACTTACACTCAATTGAGCAGTAAATCAGATGCAAAAGAATAGACAATTAGATATGAATAACTGCTGGGAATTGAGAGTGTAGTAGGATTAGAACCAGTAGTGTTAACAAGGGGTATGTTAGCGGGGCACAAGTCACAGATGCTGACTCAGAGAGGGCAGCCTCCAAGGGGCACCTTTCTTGGCATGTCACACCAGAGAGGGGGAGGATCTGGAGGCAGCAGGGCCTGAGGATAGTTGTTTGCAAATACTGTAGATAGCTATTGATGCAGTTGCAAGTGTCAACATGGCCAGCAGCTAGGGGGTTAACCCAGGCTTCTTATTCCATGCACACACTGCATACTTCACTATTGTTGATCATTGCTGGCAACATACATCAGCAACAACAGGAACATTAACCCCCTGAATGCTGGCCATGCTAATGCCCAGAAAGGCAGCAATGCCTATTCCCAGCTATGGGGAAACACTGCCTCCAGGTGCAAATATTATCAGTTATGTCTCTGAGTAGAACTACATTTTATTAATATTACCCAGCAAGTGATGCACAAGAAATGACTTCCTGCTCCTTACTACAACAAGGTCAAGATGGCAGCAACAAAGAAGGATCCAAGAAGAGTATAGAAAGTTTTAGCATGATGCACAAAAAAAATTACACATGTTGCATTTGGAGAACATTCACACTTCATCCTAGAAAAAAGGCAAATTCTTTTTTTTCTTTATGAGAGGATAAAAATCACATTAGTTTTTACTAGCTTATAAACTTTATTTTTCTTCTCCTAAAAAGAGATACAGGTCAGATGTATGCACCTTTCTCCCAGCCTTTGAGAACCATACACAAGAACCAAGATGGGGCTGTACTAAATAACACAGTGAGGCGATATGAAATTAAATTAATTATCTTCCAGTATTACTGTGCAAGATCTCATTATCTACATTTTCTTGGTTAATCTAAATGCTGCGTTATTTTTGTCTGGAGGAAAAATGTTAAAAAGTAATTTTGATTTATGCTACTTGAGCAGCATGTACCTTTCCCAATCAATTAATAATGTTAGTTTTGATTTCACAACAGATAGGACACATTCTCAGAAACCTTCATACTCTGGAAAATAAAAGATGGTTGTTGTTTCCTTGCTCTTGTACTAAATGAAGTCAGTAGCAAAGTTTGATTTGGTTTTGATTGTACTGGTAATTTCAGGGCCATTACCTATCCTCTTTGAGAACCCATGGTGAGGTTCTGGATAATTGGAAAAGGGCAAACATAGCACTCATGTTTAAGAAAAAGGAGGAGGGAATTACAGACCAGCCATTCTGATCTTGATACCTAGAAAGATCATAGAGCATGTCTTCAGGAAATCTATTGTGAAGCACCTAGAAAGGAACAATGGTATCAGTAGGGTGACCATATCAGCCAGTTTAAAATCCTGGACACTTACATCATGCCCCACCTCCCCTCCCCTCCACTGCCTCTCAAGTCAGTGGCACTGCTGGAGGCAGAGGTGGGATGGTGTTACTATTCAGGCAGTTAAGGGAGTCAATGGCCCATTATTGACCCATTCTTCTTTCTTTCACAGGTGTTAACAATAACAGTGGTCTCCCTTTTTAATGGTCATTTCACTAATCAAGCTAACATATTTTAGGGCAGTTTTTCTGTCTTCTAATGCTTCCTATTACACAGCTCATGCAACTCTGCCTCCCCACCCCATGCCCCGAACCCAGGATGCTCATTTTAATTTTCACCAGTCAGACACGACTGGCCTCCAAAATCTGGGACTGTCCCAGCCAAATCAGAATGTATGGTCCTTAGTTATCAGGGGCAGCCAGGATGCATTTACCAACAGTAAGCCATGTTAAACCAACCTGTTTCTTTCTATACTAAAGTGACAGGCTCTGTGGATGGGGAAAGAGTAGTGAATATGTTATATCTTGACTTTAGAAAGGTATCTGAAACTGTCTCTCACATTTTAATTAACAATGTAAGAAAATACAGACTAGATGAATGTACTATAACACAAATACATAACTGGTTGGAGCACTGTGTTGAATAAGTAATCATCAGTGGTTCATTGTCTAGCTGGGAGAAGGTATCAATTGGGGTCTCTAGGATTCTCTCCTGGGTTAAATACTAGCCAATATCATGACTGATTTGGATGATTACATTTAGTGTAAACTTAGCAAATTAATGGATTACCCCAAGTCGCAGACACTCTAGAGGGTAGGGCTAGGATCCAGAATGACCTGGACAGAATGGGAAAAAAATGATCCACAGTTAATCAGATGAGATTCAACAAGGACAAGTGCAGAATTCTGCACTTGGGACAGAATAATTGTATGTGCAAATATAGACTGGGGACTGATTGGCTAATTTGCACTACTGCAGAGAAGAACCTGGGGGGCACAGTAGACTAGAAGCTAAGTATGAGCCCATGGTGTGCTCTTGTTGGAAGAAAAAGCCAACAGTAGATTGGGTGGTATTAAAAGGAGTGTCATATACAAAACAAGGGAAGTGATTCAGTCCCTCTGTTCAGCACTGGTGAGGCCTTCAGGCCTGAAATACTATGTCCAGTTTGAGCCCTACACTTCAAAAAGGATGTGGACAATGTGGAAAGTGTCCAGCACTGAGCAACAAAAATAATCAGGGACCTAGAAGGTGAACTTCCCAGGAAAGGCTGAAAGAATGAGAAGAGAAGACTGAGGGGGATTTAATAACAGTGTTCAAATACCTGTAGGGCAGTTACAGAGAGGATAGAGAAGGGCTTTTTTTCTGTGGTTGTAGGGGTAAGGACTGGGAGCAATGGCCTCAAACTGCAGCAGGCAAAATTTAGGTTGGAGTTTAGTAGGAAATTTCTGACTATGAGGGTGGGCAAGCACTGGAACCAGCTACCTAGAGAAAATGTGGAATCTTTATCCCTGGAAATGTCCAAGATCAGGTTAGGCAGCTACTTGGCTACGGTGGTTTAGTCAAAACTAGATGACCTTGTGATGTCCCTTCCAGCCTTACTTTCCTATGTCTCTACAGGAATAAACTATATATTCTGTAACAAGTGTTTCCACCACTTAGTAATTTAAATTTTAATTCTTTACTGAAAGAAAGCAAATTATAGGAAAAAGAAAACTAAGCAGGTTTATTTTAGTGACCTACAAATAATGTTCATTTGACTACTTTTGCAAATGCATGTTTTGGGAGATTAAAATCTTTCCTGTTTTAAAATACCCAAGATTTCAGTTTTTTCAAATTGCCAGCTGTGAACTATATTCCAAAAATGTAAACTAAAATGATATTTAAATTATTCATAGGAGACTATTTTTCATATTACCACATTTTTTCTGTTAAAATATATGCTTTAAATTACCCTATCAACCTTTTTGTTTTTCAGAGTGAATCTTCTGCATATGAAAATAGGCTTGCTTTAATGACTTTAGTGGCAGACCTTGTAACTTTCCACTGAGTAGGTGTAACAATGGAAGCTGTAGAGCAAATACAACACACAGACTGTCTTGAAAATTTGAATACAGACACCAAATGACTTCCTCTTAAATGTATTTGTCTTCACATTCTTGACCTCTGCACCCATTCAGTTCTTGTTTTTTTTTCTGGTGAAACTAATAATTATACCAGCTAACACTAATGCCAATTGGTTTTGTGATGTAAATATATGCCTATTAAAGTACTCAGTTCAAACTTATTTCACACCAGATTTCATGGGAACAAATTTAGTTCATTATCAGTATGGCTAGAAAACAACCAGAAATCATAATCAAAGCGCCTGAGCTCTCTATCTCTGCATGCATGTGTGTGTGCATATACACAGTAATATTATATATGCATCTTCTAAAAATTATCTCTGTTCACAATTTAGAAGACTAGCTGCTCTGCTCTGGAAGACCATCAATAAATTGATTGTTCAAAGGAGGTTGCAAGCACATAAAAGCCTATACTCCTCTGTATCACTGTAACCTATTTCTTGTCACTTCTAGCTTTCCAAAGCCAGAATGGATACCCTGCATTTGACTAAGAGACTAGGTTCTGGACCATTCAAAACTCCTGTTTTTATTTATTGATCCTGTCCCTGACACTGTGGTAGCTAGGTACCTACTAGATACAGACGTTGCCAAGGCACCAGAGTAAGTCATTCATGAGTTCCTAAAAAATCCTGAAATAATAATAATACCATTTACAATGAATCTGACAGAAATAGTTAGCATAGTTTAGTTCTACTTCACTTTATTCCTAGCTATTGCTGCTCCTCAGCCTTAGTCTCAGACTGTCAGGTGATCCTGCTCTGATTTTGTATCAGTTTGTTGTGGCTTTCTAGATAATTAAAGTTCTGGTCACACATTTTTGTCTCTAGTTCTACTGACTAGTTCCCAGTAGACTCCATATGTGGAACTGTGAAACAGGGTAGCTATTTTTGACTCTACATTATTTGAGGTTTCCTTCTGACTACTTAAAGCTATACTTGTAGTTACTCTGTGGCAATGCAGTGAGATTTGGGCCTTGGTAGATGTTACACTTAAGACATAATTAATTAGTTAATCAAGTCAAAAGAAGTAACTCTGCTACACGTACATGTAATTAAGGTGCAATAAAACAGGGAATAAGCAAAAAAGTTATTACAGGGCACATCTACACATTCATTAATGCACTGTAATTATGGTGCATTAAGTTCAGTACTTGTAATAATTGCACACTAGTGCTGGCAAATGTTTCTTTGTGATGCTAATGTGCAGTAAACTAATTCTACTGCTTATTAGCTTAACATGATTTTTGTATGCCATGCTAATGCACCGTACAGTTAGTCTACTGTGCATTTAACATCTCCTGTAGATGCTCCCACACACAATATACATAGTGGCCAGTTCCCATCATTCCTTATATTGTACATGTGGCCAGCACTGACCAGCTAATTGACACTCTCAGCCTAGGAAGCACATCGGAGCCTTGAAGGGCTCCTATGCGCTCTCACGGCTCAGGACCACTGGGTATCCAGCTTGTTATTTGCCAGTGGAGAGAGAGCCTGGGATAGTGTTCCTAGGCTGCTCCTGCATGAGCCATATAGGGCATTCGGGATCTGATCTCTGATCCAACAATCACGCTTTCTGGCATGCACATGTGGCATGGCAAAAGATACAACTGTGGGATCAGGTCCCAATTGCGCCTTTAATCGAGCAGCTGTCAGCAGCCTTCTTAGATCTATCCCTCTTTCTGTTGCTCTTTGCAGAAGTTACATTTTTTGCATTAATTTAATATATTAATTGCACAATAAATTGTAACATGATATGCATTCAAGTAACTTATCATGAGCTAAAAATGCAGAACCAGTTGCAAAAACAGTGAACCAGCCTCAAAGATATTCCTTATTAAATGCAGACCATTATTTATAGTTCATTTGTATTGCATTTTAATTTGAATGTGTGGCATGTTACATATCAAGTGATAGGATTTTGCTGGGTGTCTCAGCATCCCAGGGTGCAGTACTTCCTTCCCACACTTGGGCTGTAAAACAAAGCCTGCAGCCACCTGCAGGAAGTAGTGGACATACTTGCTACCCCCTCACTCTTGCAGGAAAACAGCTGCTGCCTTCTGGACCAGTGAGTGATGGTCACTCTGGTTCTCTGCAAGAGGAGCCCCTCACCCCTTGCACAGAAAAAGGGTGATCAACTAACTGGCAGGGGAGGGGACCATTCCCTGGGCTTGACCCTCCCTGGGGACACTTTAGCATCCCAAACTGCAGGCAGGCACCTTAATGTTTCTGGTGAAATGGGAAAAGAGCATGCCTGCAGCCTGGGATCCTGGAGCTCCCAGCAAGGTCACTGGAATCCCAGGCTTCAGACATGCCAGGAAGTTCAGTGAATCACAGACTAATCTGTGATCCTGTCCATCTCAACAACAGGCCCCCATAGGCGTAGAGTGAAACTAAGCAGCAGCCCTCTGACACCTCCCAGTCTGGAGAGGAGCTTTGAATGTGTGGCTGCCATTGTGCTTTTGTTGTTGTTGTGCCACAAACCTTGCAGCTCAACAGAAAAAATGTCTTCTGGGGGCCTTTAAGTGCTACCTGTATTTCAGCACTGGCCATTCTTAACCCATATTTCATCTCTGCTCTCTCTCTCTGTCCATTAAACTTAAGGGCTGCAGTGAAATTTGAATCCCTTTTGCTCATTTGGTTGATTTCATGCTGTCTCTCTGAAATTCTACCCCCTACTCAGCATTTAATATCCCTTCTCCTCTCACATTGTCTTTCCTTCTACGTGTAGAGTGATTCAATTACCCATTTTAGTCTGATGTCAAGTAGAAGGCAGGGTAGACTAACCTTATAGACCAAAGTGTGTGTGGTGTGTGTGTGTGTAACACACACACACCACACACACATAGATACATATATACACACATCTCAAGCTACCCTTTTATACCTGCATTACTGCACACCCTAGTGTCCTGCACTGACAGTATTGGGAGAGGTTGGGGAAGGGACTACATACTTTGGGACTTGTTTCAATGCACATTTTTCTTAACTCCACTCTGTCCTCGAAAAACAGTTTTACTGCTTAACTCATCATTTTCCACATTTCTAATTCTTTACCAGTATTTGACTCTGATTGTCCACCTTTTTTCTGCCCTCTATCTTTTCTGTCCAAGATTTTATACTTTTCTTCAAAACTAAAACTGAGGCTTATCAAGTCTTCACTCTTCCACCATCTCTTATTTATTCTTCCAATCCCTGCTCCTGTCTTACCATATAGCCCCCACATCATATTTGCCTCTGCTCCAACATCGTCACCCCTTTCTCCTGTATTTCTCCATGCTCAGCTTGTGTCTCTTCTAGCTCCTTTTGCACCTATATTTTAAATGGACATTAATTTCCACTTACTCTATTTTATACCTGCCTTTTAAACTACTGATATTCTACTAATCCTTGAGTACATGATATATTCATGCCCCTGTGACTTGCTTCCTTTCTTTAATTTAGACTGTCCTTCATCTATCTGAGTCTCTGTCATTCCCTCCTTCATATTCTCGCCGTTACGTGTTCCTGTGATCTTTCATTTTCCTCTGTGATAGGCTCAGGTATTTTGTCCTCCCAGGAGTCTGGCACCTCTAATAGCCAAACTGGCTTGTCAGTATTCCCCAACTTCTGCTGCCTCCTCTCCTTCACCTGCCGTGACTTGCTATTAACTCTATAAAAGGGGAGGCTGCCTATAGAAGTCTACTTGGTGTCTGTTACCTTTCTCCTCTCACACCATAGGTGAACTCTTTCTTTAAAAGGGTCTTGGCCACTTTAGGGGCTATAATCATGACCTCCAGCCACTCCTATAATCAATGCCTCTGCCTTGCAGAAAACTCAGTGGTCCCTTCATAACAAATCTCTATGTCTGAATCAACCCAGGGGCCCTTCGGCCCCAAGACCCTTGTCCATGCTTCCACCTGCCCACACTCAGCCCTTTTTATCTGGCAGAGACTCTTCAGCTATGGTCTCCCACCTCAGGCCCTATCATCCTGGGCCTCTGTCCCAGTAATAGAGAGAGCCCTGCAGGCACCCCACCTGTGGCCTCCTCTACTGCTGTAGGCACAACCTGGTCCCCTGGTATTAAGCATTGTCAAACCATAAACACAAGCAAACCACTTAAAAGTCAACCCACTTCGATTCCTGACCTCACCAGATGCCCTAAACTTCATAGATTTCATAGACATTAGGGCTTAGCTTTCTCCTTGCAGCCATAGGAGACCACTTAGGCATTAGCCAGTCCATCTCCCAAAGCCTTCTCCTTTAGGAGATCTATTTCCTACTGCCTGCAGGGTCAGAATACCTTGATAGTGTGTAGGCCCTGGTTTGATGTGCCCGAGAGCTCTACCTCTTCCTGTCAGCTGGCTCTCCAGCCATGCACAGGGGTTTCATCTGTGCTTGATAATCATCCTGCCCCTGTGTGCAGCAGCTTAGCTCAGCTGCCTCTACTTTGTCTACTGAGCTCTGGTTGTTCTTGCCCTGTACCCTTCCAGGGTTCTTAACAGGCCCCAGCCTCAGGATCTGTTTTTTTGTTGGGGCTGGCTTCTGTCATCAATGGTCCCTGATGACTACAAAAGTCCTGCTCCCCATTGGACAGCAGCTAACAAGGTTGGGGTTCTCTGTTACATCCTCTTTCTTACTAACTGCTCCTTTCACATGCTCTTTTGGAGACATCTTTGCCACTTCATTCTGCTCTTGTGTGTGTCTAACTTCATATGCAGGATGAACTCATTCTTTTCACTCTCAGCTATTACACATCTACATACCTTGACAGCTCCCAAACCTACCTTTTCATTCTTGATCCTTCACAATATGTCTAATCAGCATCTCCAGGTCTCTCTCTTTTTCTGATGTCTTGTCATCACCTCTAACTAAAGGTTTTCAAAACCAAAATTGATTTAAAACCCTTGTCTTCCTCAGAGAACTCCTCCTTTGTCACTGTCAACCATTTCATCAATCGCTTTGGCACCAAAGCTCATTTCAACTCTGGAAACTGTTCCTTTTATTCTTCCACTGTGCCACTGCCTGCCTCACTAGTCAGAATCTGGGCTGTTACTATATGTGTGGCTCCTTAGCAATATATCTACACATCACTTCTTTCTTTGTGCATCACTATTGTTAAAATCCTGGTCTATTCTTTGGATAACACTTTTCTCAACTACTTCAGCCCACTACCCCATGACATCTTTTCTTAGCCAGTTGAAAAGGCCTATTTTCTTCTTAAATTTTCTTTGACTTTTAATCTCTTTTCTTTTCAAGTCCATACTAAATGTAATGGATTCCCCCTGCCCCCCGCCACCACACACACATACACGTCAGTGCTCTACACAGTTCTACAACCTTCTATAAGTCTTCTTACATGGCCTCCTGCTCCCCTTATTCCATAAGTCTAGTCTCTAGATTGGTTCCACCGATTCTTTCATCCGCTTCTGACTTTATGCCTCTGTCATCTCTTACAATAGGAAGAATATCTTGATTGATTGATGTTCTACCTTCCACTCTTTCAAAGGCATTTGAAACACTGGCTGATAAATCCACACCCCACTCTTTGTTTCAATTTGGTATATACTGCAGTGACTTAAGTTTTTGACTGAAAGAGGGATATTAACGTTTCAGTTCATTTCCAGACCTCCATGATTATTTATTTCAAAATCACTAATAAGCAAAGCACACTCTGAGATATGGTATGTGAATACATATAAATATTAATAGTGACAACTTTAGTTACATATTCTGCTAAAGAAATCTCTATTGAACAGAACAGTGAGAAATTGATTAGAGATAATGTGTCATAACTCCTGCTCTATATGGTGCAGGAACAAGATAGATAACAGTTATATAGCTGTATCGTTCCCATTTTTTATATTAATGTCTCAAATTTAATATTATTTCATAGTTTTTTTTAATTTAGTATTTAGTTCAGGTTCAATTTATGACATTTATCATTTATTCTGTAAATGTGAATATGTCCCTTCCTTCTTAGTTCCTACCATCATGCCAGCTGGCTTACAAAATGAACAGTTACACAATCTGAGAAACATTGTCATGGAGATTATCCAGACAAAGGGTATTGCAGGTGTTCATATAGATAGAAAATCTGCCTATCTACATGGAAAATCATATGTATAATAAAAACATAAGTGAGGGGTTAAGTGGAAAAACCCATCAGGATTGTTGGTTTGATTTATATTTTGGATAAATCAAACCAGCAAATCATTTTAGAGCCAAGTGGGATAAAGACTGGGGTCTGAATATACCAACCAAAGTGCCTCAAATGTCTTTGAAAGAGAAAAAGTGTTAACATCAATCTGGTTTAGATATGCCATACGTTCTGAATCTACAGTCCAGAATGGGCTTCATTAAATGTTTGTTGATCATTGAATAGTATATATTATATATTTTATTATGGTGCAATTTAAAAAAGGGACTTTTATTGTTGCTAATCTACAGTGTGCAAAATCAACTGTCATTGAGTGTACTTATCTTCTGTTTACTTACAACACAATCATTTTGCTGGCTCATTGCTGATAGAAACCTGTTAGCCCCACTCTTCTTTCATTAGATGGAATTATTCCCCTGACTGGTGACATCAGTGTGCTTGTTAGAACCCATCTGCAATGCCTACAGCACAATCTAAAGGCTTCATAAGAAAAGAAAGAACGGATTCTGTGACACAAAAATAGTCTTTTCATTCAACTATGGAGAAGTGCCAGACCTGGTACAATTATAAAGCAATTTCTTTCACAATGGATGGGAGGAATTAGATGGGTTTAACTGATGAAAGTGTAAATTTGTGACATAATTTAAAAATATACAGGTTTGACATTGCAATGACCTGTCTTACAAATGAGAGACATATATTAGTTTAAAAAGCACACATAATCTGTCAAATCAAACCTCATTTCAACAAAGTAGGGTCATAGCATATAAAAACTGTTGGTTTAAACATATTTTATGAGTTACACAAGGAATTTTTACTGTGTCTTATGGCAGCTAGGATTTTCAAAGGCATTTAAGTGAGTTTGTGGCATGTCACCCAGTATATTTCAGAAGGAACCAATTTTCTTTTGGTTCCTTGCACTCCCTGCCTAAACTTATAAATATAATGCTCATAACAGACACCTAATATTAAGGACAGTCAATATTATCAAACTGGTAAATGAAATCCTTAAGAAATCCTTAAGCAATAACATATTTGTTAAATATGGAGCCATAGTTGTTATATTAGCATTCTAGAAACAAAAAAGTCTTAAACTGAGTATCTATTAACTAAGAAATTATTTTGTTGTTGTGACCTGTATGAAAAAATAAGTAAAGTATCAGTTTTATAGTTTTAACCCTTCCCAATTTTGAAGAAGAAATTATCTCAGAATTGTTAGTTGTCAATGGTAAAATCATGTCACAATTTACCTCTTTCCTGCATCAGATACTGAAGGTTCAAATCCTGGAAAAGGTACAAATGTGGATCCACAGGGAACTAGCTTCAGGGACATACTGGTTGTTTTTTTCAGTGTTCTGCTGAAGTGACTTCAGTATGTTGTTTTATTCCAAACATATGTCCAAAGTGTGAAATTGTAGCAATTTTGTCCATCTCTTAAATATGTTTTTTATCATGTAAAGCATTTGAAGCTTGATTCTTCGTTTCTACTTTCTCTGTTACTGGTACCTTTGACTCAGGGCTGCCTGACAGACTATTAGGGAAATTTTTATGAGGCAGGAAGAGAAGAGTTCTGGTTAACATGATTATTTTACAGAGCACTGCACAATCACTACCAAATAAATTGTTGCAACATCTTTCTCTTCCTGTATTCAGTTTACTTGTCCCCTTGTTTTGTGAACGGAGTTTGACTTGCTTTCAGTTTATTTTTAAATGCATTTCTACATAATTGAGGTGTAAAGCATCATGGTTCAACAGTGTCATTGCTTGACTGTCATAAATTAAACACAATTGCATGGAGACAGCTAAATCAAAAATGTGCTAATGGGTCTTACTTGCTACTGTGACTCATTACAGAAGCTGCTTTTCATCAGAGTTTACAAAGTACAATGGATATTTATAATGTTTAGTTTACAGGCCTCCAGTTTATTTGTAACTTTCAGATTAAAACTAAACTGCCACTCCTTTCATTGCAAGTTCCATTACTTGAAAGCATGTTTGTTTCAGTAGATCTTTTTTTCACTCTGTTCTTAGAGGCACTTTTCTGGAAAGAAGTTTTACTGAAATGATCAAATATTGATAACAGCTACCAATGTGAACATTAGATGTTCTGGACAGACCTAACTCATGCTAGCACCGTTTGAATGCAAAGAAAAGAGCAGTAGCCATGAACATCAGTCTCACTTAAAAAAATGCCTATGATGATTGCAGTACCTACCTTTTGCATAATGGCTTTGTAGTTGTGGGTCTCACTCAGGAAGCAGGAAAACTGGGTTCTAGAATCTCCATACCCTAAAGGTATTTAAACCCACTTCTGGAAAGTGTGTTCATCACCATACTATGGGATACTTTGAATGGGGACACCTACCACTCATCCGGTCACCTTCCTGCTGCCTGTCATGGCAGCAGCAGCTAGCTCTGTTCCTGAGAACTCTTGAGAGGTGGTTGCAAGGAATACACTGGAGCCAGCAGCAGCTGAGAGAGCCAGCCAAAGGATGAAAGGGATGAGACTGCTAAACTAATCACTCCAGAGGGCTTCTGCATGGGTTAGTTTTACACCTGATGTTAAGGAATGATTTTGTCAATAACCTGGAGGTAAATATATAAAATCACAAATAAATTGTACAGATGACAGGACTATTAGAGGCATAGCAACTAGGAAAGACAAGGAGAACTGAATTTGGATTGATTGGTAGCCTGGGCCTAGTGAAACAATGCATTTGGCTAGACTGATTGATTGATTTATATGTTCTACCCCCAAAAAGTATCAACTTGCAAAGAAGTAACAAGTTGTGCAGGCCATGTATACAGAATGGTGATAAAGGGGGACTGTACCCTGGAGCATAAATGATCTAGGCCAAATTCAGCCCATGCCACTGTCATCCAGTCTTCTGGGCTACCTACGGGTCTGGAAATTTGGCCAATGAGGAGAGCTGCCACCACTCCCCTGCTGCGAAATCACTGGACTCTTGAGGAGTTCCAGGCCCTGCGTATGGGATCTGATGCCTGATTTCAGCCTGTAGGGCCAGGTGAGTGTGGTGCTGGGCCCCAGCACCCAATCGCGGCACAAGGGGGAGGGCACTGATGCAGGCTTACTAGTACCCACTCCTGGCATGAAGGCAGTGGGAGGGGGTGATGCCAGTCCCTAGAGCCCGATCTAGTTTCCAGGTGGGCCCTGCATCATTTGCCTGGCCAATAGGGCCAGAAGTTTGAGCATCACTAATCAAGGACCTCAGAGTAGACAAAGCTGAACATGAGCATGAGGGTGGCTAAAATTTGGAATGGGCTTCCAAGGGAGGTGGTGCTCTCCCCTGCCTTGGGAGTCTTTAAGAGAACGCTGGATAAGCATCTGGCTGGGGTCATCTGACCACAGCACTCTTTTCTGCCTAGGTAGGGGGTCGGACTCGACGATCTGTTGAGGTCCCTTCCGACCCTAACATCTATTAATCTATGTACCATTGGACAGTCAAGAATGTAAGAATAGTGGGGCCAGAGGGAGACAAAGTAAAAGGACATTCTTTGAGGGTGGAGGTGGGGAGGAGCCCTAAATTTCAGCTCCTGATGCCAGAGTTGTTTCTTTTTCTTATTCAATACACACAAATCACTTTTAGCATATTTTATAAGTTGGGATCAATGCTACTGTATTCTAATTGAGACACAGTAATTCCAAACACTCCTGTTCAGTCTTGTGCTCCATCTATGTTTCCTTTCTGATATTCTTAGCAATGCAGGACCTGATACTGCTATTTTAATAAAGGGGCTGCTGTCCACCCAGTAGCCCCTTTATTAAAGAAGGTAAATCACCTAGAAGAAGGTAAAAGAAGGTAAATCACCTAGAATTATCACAGATACTGCTATTTCACGCAGCAACAGGAACCTGGAAATCACCAAATGAGGCCTGTTCCTCTGTAAGAGGGCATCAATATCAAAGGTGTGAGCCTTTGATATAGGAACAATTGTCTGTGGTCAAAATGTGGGACGGTCTACAATACAGTTCCTCTGGCTGCCACTGTCATTTGTTTGTACAGCTTAACAAAGGGACATACTAGCAGTAAAAGTAAGCTACAATATGAGAAAACAGTATTCCAATATAAGAAAAAAGTTTCTATATAATGACCTCATCTGTGACATCTTTATTTAAAATGTTTGTTTCCCTTCACAAGCTGTAGCATAATCAAAAGATAATTAAACCTGTATTGATTTTTTTTGTTTTGACTCAGTTATACAAAGCAGAGCCAATGACAGCAAGACATTAGACAGTTTATACCAGTGTTTGATTAACTCACTAACTTTAAACTTAGGTTTTATTGAATTGGAAAGATACTAATCTTATTCAGATGAACACTGACATGCACACAATCATTCAGGCTCTAAAACAATGCTTAAATGATAATAATACAAAAGTACTTATTTCCAATATGCAGATAGAGGTTGTTTTATGACTTTAATAATGATTCAGTTAATATTAATCCTTTTGATATTATCTCGTGTTGTTGCTTAAACATACTTTTGAGAGATATGTGTTTAAACCTTTTTGAGGTTTCACATGAATGCTTGCCTTTCTGCT
Organism: Gavialis gangeticus; assembly: GCF_001723915.1. Classification (NCBI taxonomy): domain Eukaryota; kingdom Metazoa; phylum Chordata; order Crocodylia; family Gavialidae; genus Gavialis; species Gavialis gangeticus. The sequence continues at coordinate 76,994,969 of NW_017728993.1, forward strand.
TCTGCTGGCTGAAAAAAATGACACCCTGATTTAAAAATCAAAGTGACAAGTTTGGGATTGCTACTCTATATATGATGTGCATCTTTTATGCTTATAAAACTTTCCACTAATTGATAGCATGCACTTACGTATTTATAAGTAATTTTATATCTATTAGTATTAGGTTTTTTTCCTGTGTTTATATGAAGCTATAAATAAAATTACCAAGATGCTTGAGGCCTCATGTTAAAAAGTTTTAGTTGAACCTTGTACAGTCTTAGGACAGTGAATTTCACTCACAGTGTGTGGCACCCTGGGAAGCTTGAGATGCTTTCAAGGGTGTTGTGGGGGTACCATGCAATGTTAGTATTATTAGGTGGGCAAATATGCTTTATAAGATAAACAGAGATTTCAAATAGAACTCCATATTGCCAAAGCATTCTGACCTGTTGTGGTCTTCTGAATTATTTACAGCAGAAAAATTGTGCCATTATTTTTCTGTAGTCCAAAAACAAGTGAAAGCTAAGACTTGCCATCTTTTGAGGGCTGCCTTGAGCCTATCAAAAAGGGGGTTGAGTCTAATCAAGGGGTGCCTTGCATCTAAAAATTTTTAGAACCACACTGCCTTAGGGTGTAGAAAGACAGACAAATTATACTTTAAAAGGCAGGCAGAACTTACTGTACATCAACGGTTTCATAGTGAACGGAAGATAATGTGAGGCAACTTGTTCCTAAAGGCAACAAAGATGAGCTATCCTGGTTTAGCTTCCATTTACTGCAAGATAGGAACAGACACTCCGAACAAGTATTATGGTATTATGACACCCCATAATTTTCCCATCCTTCCTCCCTTCTCCCACCCACTTCTAGTTTAGTAAAATTTGTTCACTTTCCCATAGTATCAGGCTTCAAACCTATCTAGAGACATGTTTAGTAAGGTTCATATACTAGTCATGAGTGAGTGTATTAATGCTTGATAACTACCATATCAGGATTTGGATGCTTCAAAGTGTGTGTTTGAAATTTGTTAAAATTTAGAATGCTTTGTTCAAAAAAAGGATGCTGGAAGAACCTTGTCAGTGAGGTCTGAGCTATGAAATATCCTATTGGTCTATTTGCTGTAATCAAGTGAGCTATAAAGATTGGGGGTGCTGGATAGGTATGTTGTGGATGCTCTTTTTGAATTTCTGCAGCACTGCAACGCACCAAGGATTTGTATAATCTATTTTCTGTTAACAATAAATCAACATCTGAATTGCCACAATCAATAGGTTAATTAAGTTTGGTAAATTTAGCTTCTTGGACACTTTCTAAAATATCAGCATTGAAGAGTCATTCGGCTATTAAAAGAACTCAATGTTTTGGTAAATTCTTCACGTGTTTTTAGTACCCTCCATCCTTCTCTTTTTATGCATGCACTAATACAGACAATTTTGAGCAAGATATGATTTGTGGGTTTAATCACAATCTTCCACATTCACAATCTTCATTATCTTTTATGTGAGGAAGTATAATCTTGTTATAAAAGTTACTTTAGTCTCAGAACACACTTAGGAAATAGACAAGTCTTACCAAGTCAATACATTTGAAAATATGAGAAACTTATGAATCATCTCAAAATGGCTTTGTTGTCCCCATTTTATAGATTCTAAGCCTGGGACACAGATTTTTTTTTTTTCTTTACCTAAACAACACAGTAAATCTATAGAAAAATTAAATGGAGGGGGGGGGGCGGGGCCCCCTGCATGCTCCCCGTCCACTTCCAGTCCACTTCTGGGTTCACAACCGAGCACGTGGACGGCTCCCCTGCACTCCTGTGGGACACTCCATTCACCCCAGCATTGCAGCATTCACAAGCCATGCTGGTACCTCAAGGTATGTAGAAAAAACATTTAAAGCTGTATCTACATCTTCATATTCAGATTTGGCCAAATCAAGTCAGGGACAGTGATCCGAATCAATGAATCAAATCAATCCCTGATTTGGGCCGAATCTGAATCAAATATGGCTCACTTCACACACCCCTTATATTTACCATATCACTATATATTTCAGTCTACTACATGGAACTGCTGCTGACATATATGAAGATCCTAATTACACACATGATCTTTGTCACCAAAAATACGGTTGTCCTGATTTACATGTGTTTGTGTAGTGTACATAGAGGTGATAGTATAATAGCTTAAAATTAATTCTTACTCTTGCATATTGTGCGAGGGTGTGGGTGGGAGGGTGGGTATAGGTATGTGGGTATGTTCGGTGTGAGGGAAGGTGTCGTGCCCAGTACTGTGTTGCATGCATTTGTATAAATGCTGAAATACACGTCAGCATGCAGAAAATGGCAGCAGTGCACTTTTGAACTAAAACGCCTTTGATGTGTTTTAGTCCAAAAGCATGCCACCGCCATTTTCTCAGTGCTGAGACGCATTTCACCATTTATACAAAAGTTCGTGCCGTAGCACCAGGCACTTTTAAAAGCTGGCTTTAATTCCCCTGTGTGGCCATGTGGGGGTAAATAATGAAATCTCTTTTCCTGCCATGACTTGAAGTGATGGAAGAATAAAAAATGAATTCCCCAGTGAGAGAGGGTGTAGTAAATCACCCCAGAAACTGCATAACAGTAAATTGGTTTATTAGTGAATTTCACAAGTTGTGTGATAACCCTGGTTGTTCTCACAGTGCATGGTCTTCCTTCGCCCTCCACTGCCATGCAACCCACTCCCCTAAACCTGTCAGCTTACCTCCAGTCTCACTCTCTTTCCTTTCTTTGTAGGTATCAGTGGATTCTTCCTCTGTGGGACCTTGTCTCTGCCTGAGGATCAATCTGGTAAGCATCTCCTCTTACGCTCTCTCACCTCTTTGCTTTGTCAGTTGCCGTGGTTACCTTCACCTAGTCAGCCGGTCTTATCAGTGATCTGTTCCAGTGCTGGGTTTGCCGTGCCAGGCTTTCCCTGCTGACTCTCCTCATGCCATGCCCCAGGGGGCAAAGAAAAGCCCCCTGATGTGGTCTTTAATAGCTGCTGGCTCTTAATCAGGCAACATGCACCCCGGGTGTTATCCCTCTCCCCAACTGTGCCTACTAAGTAATTATCCTTGCCCTGTCCCTGACCTGAATCTCCCC
>NW_017728993.1:76998556-77003869 GCF_001723915.1 Gavialis gangeticus
CCCCGTCCACTTCCAGTCCACTTCTGGGTTCACAACCGAGCACGTGGACGGCTCCCCTGCACTCCTGTGGGACACTCCATTCACCCCAGCATTGCAGCATTCACAAGCCATGCTGGTACCTCAAGGTATGTAGAAAAAACATTTAAAGCTGTATCTACATCTTCATATTCAGATTTGGCCAAATCAAGTCAGGGACAGTGATCCGAATCAATGAATCAAATCAATCCCTGATTTGGGCCGAATCTGAATCAAATATGGCTCACTTCACACACCCCTTATATTTACCATATCACTATATATTTCAGTCTACTACATGGAACTGCTGCTGACATATATGAAGATCCTAATTACACACATGATCTTTGTCACCAAAAATACGGTTGTCCTGATTTACATGTGTTTGTGTAGTGTACATAGAGGTGATAGTATAATAGCTTAAAATTAATTCTTACTCTTGCATATTGTGCGAGGGTGTGGGTGGGAGGGTGGGTATAGGTATGTGGGTATGTTCGGTGTGAGGGAAGGTGTCGTGCCCAGTACTGTGTTGCATGCATTTGTATAAATGCTGAAATACACGTCAGCATGCAGAAAATGGCAGCAGTGCACTTTTGAACTAAAACGCCTTTGATGTGTTTTAGTCCAAAAGCATGCCACCGCCATTTTCTCAGTGCTGAGACGCATTTCACCATTTATACAAAAGTTCGTGCCGTAGCACCAGGCACTTTTAAAAGCTGGCTTTAATTCCCCTGTGTGGCCATGTGGGGGTAAATAATGAAATCTCTTTTCCTGCCATGACTTGAAGTGATGGAAGAATAAAAAATGAATTCCCCAGTGAGAGAGGGTGTAGTAAATCACCCCAGAAACTGCATAACAGTAAATTGGTTTATTAGTGAATTTCACAAGTTGTGTGATAACCCTGGTTGTTCTCACAGTGCATGGTCTTCCTTCGCCCTCCACTGCCATGCAACCCACTCCCCTAAACCTGTCAGCTTACCTCCAGTCTCACTCTCTTTCCTTTCTTTGTAGGTATCAGTGGATTCTTCCTCTGTGGGACCTTGTCTCTGCCTGAGGATCAATCTGGTAAGCATCTCCTCTTACGCTCTCTCACCTCTTTGCTTTGTCAGTTGCCGTGGTTACCTTCACCTAGTCAGCCGGTCTTATCAGTGATCTGTTCCAGTGCTGGGTTTGCCGTGCCAGGCTTTCCCTGCTGACTCTCCTCATGCCATGCCCCAGGGGGCAAAGAAAAGCCCCCTGATGTGGTCTTTAATAGCTGCTGGCTCTTAATCAGGCAACATGCACCCCGGGTGTTATCCCTCTCCCCAACTGTGCCTACTAAGTAATTATCCTTGCCCTGTCCCTGACCTGAATCTCCCCCACACTCACAACTTTGTAGCACCAAAGAAACAGGGCTGTTCCTTGCCTTGCTACACCCTGACTTAAGTGAAATAGCCCATTTGTATAGTGCTGGGCATATACTTGAGAACTGTTCTGTGAATGGACATGGCAGGAAATCAAATTACCAATCCCCCTTTCTGAAGACCACTGAGCTTTGTGACAGCAATGTTTCTTTGGTAATATTTTTTTTTGAACTAACTCTATTTTGGAAAGGTGTTAGCCAAGCTTTCAGGTGCAATGTATCCTTCCTTAAGACTGGGAAAGGAGCAGGAATAGGCTTAGTTCAATATTAGGTAAAACGATGGCATGTTTCCAATTAGAAGTGTAAAGGAAAATTGGCATTTAGGAGGTGAATTGTGGAATAAAAGTTATCTGATGTAGCTTCAAAACAAGAGCAATGCAATTGAATAGATAACTTGATTATGTAAATTGAGATTTGTGGAAATAAGTATTATACACAACAATGAAATACTGTTGACATTGAATATCTCTTTCAGTGCTTTTGTCAAGCATTTGGTTAACAAAAACCTTCATAGGAAAGTAAAGAAAACTCATAATATTCTTTCTGATGTTTTAAGCCACTTAGCAGTAATATTTAAAAAAAACAGAATAAATTCCGAGCCTGGGCTTCTCTTGTTAGATGTTATCACCTCTAAAAGATTAAAACCATCAGTCTTCAAAGATTCATTTAGCATATGAGTATTAATGGACACAACTTTCATTAAACTATGAAAACAATGAGAATGTACAACTACAGCAATAGTGGCCAACCTTTTTAGCAGGCATGCTACGAGTTCAGCCCCACACCCTCCCCAAATGCTGCTCTGATCCCCACCTCCCAGAAAGGTACCTGAGTACAAGAGGGCTGGAATGGAGGGGAGGATGGGATGGGCTCAGGCCTCCAGCTGCGGAGTGGAGGAGCCAGAACACTGCTGCAAGAGAGGGTTTCATTGCCAAAAGCCACATTAGCCTTTCCCTGGCTGCACAACCACCACAATTGTCTATGGCAAGTGAAGATCCAAAGCTACTGATAAATTAAAGGCTTTGGATCCTCACTTGCCATAGAAAATTGTGGTGGTTGCATGGCCAGGGAAGGTTACCCTGACTCTTGACAGTGACTCCTGACACCTTCTCTAGCACCAGCATTCTTCCCCCACTCCACTCCAAATGGCCAGAGACTTGAGTGCCTCCCTTTACTAAGTTCCCAGGACACACATGCCATACACAACAGCTGCCTATGCCACTTGTGCCATACATGTTGTGGGTTGGCCAACCCTGCTCAACAAGATCATTCTTTTCCACTCTAGTATGGCAGCTATTTATTGATTTTATTCTTGTCTTCTGGGCCAAGAATAGTAGGGAGAAGGTGCTGAGAAACCACACTCTGAAAAATGTCTCAAGTTTTCTTCCCAAAATTGGGCAAAGAAAATTACTGATCACTTCAAAAAATCCTATCCATAATGTTCTAAGACACCTTTCATATTGGTTCTGGTATTTCCCTCATATAAATTATCTTCTCTTTTCTTTTCTCAAGTCTGCACCTTTTCAAAAGCAGCAGGAAACATAAACAGGCGTAGAGATTTTGATGAGCCATATGTGAATAAATTACAATGTTTCATATAAGTAGTAGGAATTTACTTTTATATTTCCGCTGAAAAATAAGGCTTTAGGAGTTGAATCACTTTAAAACAGAGCTGTAGAATAAAAAGAGCACATGGATAGAAAAATAATTAATAAAAGACAGAAATATTGTGGATGAATCCAAATCTTCATCATATTTTTGTGTCAGGTGGTCAATTTTACACCTTTATTTTTAATGTTGGGATCAAGTATATGTTACTTTGAATACCATAACCTGTCTCCTTGAGGGGCTGATCCACTGCCCACTGAAGTCTTCTGGAAAGATGAACATTGTATTGGCCAAGAGATAGAAGAGAGAGGAAGTATTCACAGAAGAACTTTGCCTTATTACTATAAATCAGGGTTGTCCTGTGGCCACATGATACCCTTGAGTGGTTAAACGGTGGCCCCCTAGTCCAGGTGCTGCTCCCTCCTTTGCTTGATTGGTCTTGCTGCCAGAATTCCCAATCTCTTCCTCCTTCCTTCAACTTCTGCTGGCTGCCGCCTGAGGGAGCCCATGACTGGAGGGTTCAGGGGAACCCAGTGACAGCATGCAGCATCTGTATGACTATGGAGCTGTGGGAGTAATTTGCTGCACAGTGGAAGGGGGGGGGACTATGCAGCAGGACTGTGCTGTGTATCACAGCCACACATGCAGGGCACCTATGTGCTGTGTCACATCTATGTATCAGGACTACAAGGCATGTCATGAGCTTGTGTGGTGCATCAGGGCCTGTGCAGTATGGCAGTGTGGGAGGGGAGGGGGTCTCACATGGTGCATCAGGGCCTACATGGCACATGGGGGGCCATATAGCATGTGCCTATATGGCACATATAGGCACATGCTATATGGCCTATATGTGCCTATATGTGCCTATATGTGCTATATGTGCCTAAATGTGCTATATGTGCCTAAATGTGCTATGTGCCTATATGGCATGTGGGGGGCCCATGTAACATGCAGCCTGAGGGTGTGAAGTAGGCCTGTGCAAAGCAGCTAGTATTAGCTTCAGAGTCAGATTCAGATGATTCGGGGGACAGTGATTCAATTTGGTGATTTGAATCATAGTCCTAAATTGATTTGGCTGAATCTCTGAATCAAACAGACCCCATCCCTTGCCCACTCTCCCAGCCCCGTCAATGGCTGCTCTACCTGGCCCCAGCATCCAGCTTGCTGCCAGGTGGGGGGGCAATCCCCACTGCACCCCACTTCCCTGTGCTGTGGGGGGGGCTCTGCCATGAATGCCCATCCCCCACCTATTCTCTCAACCTCCCCATGTCTGCCCTGCCCAACCCCAGCATTGGCTCTTAAAAAAAAAAAAAGCCCTGCAGACACTGGCTAATGCCAGGCATGGGGGCAGGGTGATCCCTGCTGTACCCCACTGCCCTGAGCTGCATGGGGGGCTCTGCCATGAGACCCCAGAAGCCCTGATGGCTGCTGGAGAAGCCAGTGAGTGCAGGGCTGTAGCAGCTAGTGAATGAGGAGTTTGTTTGTTTGTTTTTTTAAAGAACTAGGAGCTGGGGCCAGGTGGGGCAGCCATAGGGTGGGGCTGGGAGAGCAGGCAGGGATGGGGCTCATAACAGAGCCCCTCATGCAGTGCAGGGAAGTGGAGAGCAGCAGGGATGGCCCTCTCACCTGGCAGGAGCTGGTGAAAGCAGGGCTTTTTTTTTTAAGAGCTGGGATTATGGGGCCGGGCAGGGCAGCCACTGATGGGGCTGGGAGAATGGTCAGGGGGTGCTCAGGAGGGCTGGGGGAGAAGGCAGGGGATGGGGCCTGGTGGGGGTCCCCCTACAGTCCTCTCCCGCCTCCTCCAGCCATCCCCCCCACACTTAACGACACAGAGTCTGGATCCAGCTCCCTGCAGTGGTGACTGGGGACTGTACGAATCTCTGAAGCTCTCTGAATCTTTTCTGAATTGATTCAGAGAGCTTTGAATCAATTCAGACCTTTTTCTTGGTCTCCCAATTTGAGTCAGATTCAGAGATTTGTCCACCAAATTGGGCCAGATCTCCTCCAAATCGAATCAGTACTCAAAGCTTCACACAGCCCTAGTGTGCAGCCACATTTAGAAGTTGGACAGCCCTGCTCTAAGTAGTTTCATAGTTTCATAGATTAAGGGTCGGAGGGGACCTAGTAGATCTTCTAGCCCGACCCCCGCCAGGGCGGGAGAACAACAAAAACCCCAAAAACAAGAAACGGGACTCAAATGAGTCCAGCCAGGTAGGCATCCAGCCTCTTCTTAAAGACCCCCAGGGTAGGGGCCAGCAGCACTTCCCTTGGAAGTTGGTTCCAGCTCC
>NW_017728993.1:77004696-77006041 GCF_001723915.1 Gavialis gangeticus
AAGGTCCGGTTAGCCCTGCCAACCATGACCTCGCATTGTCGGCCCATGTTCATCTTGGAGTCAATAATGACTCCAAGATCTCTTTCTGCCTCCGTGCTCTCAAGTAGGGAGTTCCCCATTGTGTAAGTGTGCTGCTGGTTCCTACTGCCCAAGTGCAGCACCCTGCACTTGTCCGTATTGTTTCACTGCTACTTTTCTCTAATAATTTTCCTAATATTAAACTTCTGAATTCTACTTTATTCAAAATGGAGAGAAGTCAGTGGTGTTTTTGTGCTTTTATATTTGTGATTTTACAATAGTCACAGCTTCCTTGTTGTTTAATCTTGCTTTATTATTATATCTGCTTGTATATTTTCTTGTTTTTCTCTTCTGTTTTAGTAACACATGGTGTGTCTACACATGCATTAACTTGCTTTAGTTACTGCATATTAAATCTAGTGAATCCATTGTCAGGTACTAGGGAAATACACATTAGCCTGTCTTAAAAAACATTAATTAAACAGCACAGTTTTTAAGTGATGCTTAATGTGCCGTAGGTATTTCAATGTGCATTAAATAAGTAGCACTGTTTTTTTTCAGTTGTGCTTTAATATACATTAAAATAGGCTAATATGCATTAAACTACATGTGTAGATGTGCCCATAGATTAGGTTCAAATTATTTGGTATTCTTTGTTGGTTCAGTCAATGCTTTCTCCAGAGAGAATGATTAAAGGCCTTGAGGACAAATCATATGAGAAAAGACTAAGGGATCTGGGACTGTTCAGCCTCAGGGAAAGAAGACTGAGTGGCGGCTTGGTGGCCAGATATAAGTATGTAATGAGTGAATATCAGGAGCTGGGAGAAAAACTGTTAACTAGGGTGCCCCAGGGGAGGACAAGGAGCAGTGGGCATAAACTGTTAGAAGATGGTTTCAGGTTGGCTATAAGGAAGAACTTATTTACAGTAGGGGTGACGAGAATCTGGAATAGACTTCCCAAGGAGGTGGTGGAGTCCACAACCTTGGAAGTCTTCAAGAGGAGACTGGGCAGACACCTTGCTGGGATCAAGGGAACAATCCTCGATGCACAAGCTCAGTCTGTTCCATCTCGGAGGAAAGATAGCAAAACGGCACAACAGCCCCCTTGGCTCAGTAGGGAACTAGTGGACATCCTGCGGCTAAAAAGAAAGGCCTACAAAGGATGGAGGATGGGATCCACCTCCAAGGAGGAATATTCCACACTGGTCCAGTCCTGCAGGGAGAGAACCAAGGAAAGCCAAGGCTGTGACAGAACTCCAACTAGCTATAAGTATCAAGGACAATAAAAAGTCCTTTTTCAGATACGTGGGGAGCCAGAGGAAAAGCA
>NW_017728993.1:77011041-77012873 GCF_001723915.1 Gavialis gangeticus
CCACAGGACACCCCCACCCATTACAGAACAGGGAGGTGACCTTGTGAAGGAACACCTTGAGAGGTTAGACACCTTCAAGTCAGCCAGCCCTGACAATCTACAACCCAGGGTACTCAAGGAGCTGGCGAGCATCATAGCCCAGCCCCTGGCATAGATCTTTGAGAACTCCGGGCACTCTGGTAAAGTGCCTGAAGATTGGAAGAAGGCCAATGTGGTGCCTATCTTCAAGAAAGGGAGGAAAGTGGATCTGGCAAACTGAAGGCCCACCAGCCTGACCTCTATCCTGGGCAAGGTCTTGGGAAAGATTATCAAAGAGGCTGTCCTTAATAGACTAGCTGACAGCAATATCCTGAGGGATACCCAGCATGGATTTGTTGCAGGTAGGTCTTGCTTGACCAATCTCATTTCCTTCTACAACCAAGTGACCTATCATCTGGACAAGGGAGAGGAGATTGATGTCATATATCTTATCTTAAAAAAAAAACTTTGATCTGGTATCCCATAATAACCTCTTGGCAAAACTGGCCAATTGCGGCCTCAGGTCCACCACAATCCACTGGCCGGGGAATTGGCTCTGTGGTCAGACCCAGAGGGTGGTGGTTGATGGAAGTCAATTGTCTTGGTGTCCTGTGACCAGTGGGGACCCTCAAGGCTCTGTCCTTCGTCCTATATTGTTCAACATCTTTGTTAAAGATGTGGACATTGGAGTCGGACGCAAACTGGCCAAGTTTGTCAACGATACCGAACTCAGGGGTAAAGCATCCACACCTGAGGACAGAAGGGCAATCCAGGCTGATATTGATAGGCTCAGGAAATGGGTGGATGAGAACCTGATAGTGTTTAATGCTGAAAAATGCAAGGTTCTCCACCTTGGGAGGAAAAACATGCAGCATCCTTATAGGCTTGGCAGTGCTATGCTGGCTAGCACTACAGTTGAAAGGGATTTGGGGGTCATGATTAGCCACAAGATGACCATGAGCCTTCAATGTGATGCTGCGACTAGTAAAGTGAGCAAAACGCTGGCTTGCATCCATAGATGCTTCTCAAGTAAATCCTGGGACATCATTCTCCCATTGTACTTGGCCTTGATGAGACCACAGCTGGAGTATTGCATCCAATTTTGGGCTTGACAATTCAAAAAGGATGTGGAGAAGCTTGAGAGAGTCCAGAGAAGAACCACATGCATGATCACAGGTCAGGAAAACAGATCTTATGATGACAGGCTGAGAGCTATGGGGCTCTTTACCCTGGGAAAGCGCAGACTCAGGATCTATCTCATGGCCACCTATAAGTTTATCGGGGGTGTTCACCAGGATCTGGGGGAACGATTGTACACCAGAGCGCCCTAAGGGATGGCAAGGTTGAATGGTTATAAACTCCTCCAAGACCATTTCAGGCTGGACATAACGAAGAATTTCTTTACTGTCCGAGCCCCCAAGGTCTGGAATAGTCTGCCACTGGAGGTGGTTCAGGCACCCACATTGAATGCCTTCAAGAGAAATTTGGATGTTTATCTTACTGGGATCCTATGACCCCAGCTTACTTCCTGCCCCTCAGGCAGGGGGCTGGTCTCAATGATCTTCTGAGGTCCCTTCCAGCCCTAATGTCTATGAAATCTATGAAATCATGGTTAGTAGGATCAGAAGGGACCTGAGCAGAACATCAAGTCCGACCCCCTGTCATGGCAGGAAAGAGTACTGGGGTCAAACGACCCCAGCAAGGTGATTGTCTAGCCTTGTCTTAAAGACCCCCAAGGTAGGAGCTTCGCTTGGAAGTTGGTTCCAGATCCTAGCTGCCCTGACAGTGAAGTAGCGCCTCCTGATGTCTAATCT
>NW_017728993.1:77017873-77048212 GCF_001723915.1 Gavialis gangeticus
GTATCACCTCCTTGGACCTGCTTGGGATGCATCTGTGGTTGCATGACAAGGTGCGGTTGGCCTTCCTGACTGCATCCCCACACTGCCGGCCCATGTTCATCTTGGCATCAATGATGACTCCAAGATCCTCTTCTGTCTCTGCACTGATGAGAAGGGAGTTCCCCAGTCTGTAGGTATGCTGCTGGCTCTTCCTCCCCAGGTGCAGCACCTTGCAGTTGTCAGTGTTGAATGCCATCCTATTCTCCTCTGCCCACCCCTGTAACCTGAAATGCATATGTAGATGCTGATTGGGGCATGCATTGTACCCAATCAGCCCAGTCAACCAGGGGCCTGCTCTGCCCTGGCTCAAATTGCTGGTGTGCTGGGTGCATGTGTAGATGCTGCACTCAGGAACAGTTCACTCCAGTTTAAACTGCTCTGGAGTCTATTACTTCACATTAATTGCATGTGTAGATGCACCCAGTTAGGAGTTAAAGAACTAAACTTTCTAGCTTGCAGTGGCTAATACAAAAGATAAGAGAGAGTCAGGTGATGTCCAAAAATTCTGCCTTCCCTCTATCCCTAATTTGCTTGGAGTTCTTGTATTGGAAGTGCCTGTATTTCTATTTCTGTGCATCTGTTAAGAGCTGCTGGGTAATATTTTGAAAATAAGCATGATTTTTTCAGAAAATGCAGTTTTGTTGAAACCAAAACATTCTTAAGATAGATGTGGAAACTAAGGGTCCATTTCAGTTTGTCTCCTGATTTAAAAAATGTTAAGGTCAAGTTTAAACATGCACACAATGACCCTGAATTTAAATTTCTTATAATTTTCCATGAATAGAATCTAATTATTGGAGGATCATGTTCAATATATACCCACCACTACTGCAGCAGGGAAAAGAGGTGATAGAAGAGTAGGTGGTAGGAGTCAGGTACTGGGAGAGGCCCTGGGCACCATGCAGGAAGGCAGCAGGTGGTCTGGGGATACAGTAAGGGGGCAGTGTTGAGGAAGTAATGAGGGACAGACATTAGAGGGGCAGGTAGTGTGGAGGTGGTAGGGGGATCAGTTTGGGGGGAAGTGGGTGAAGGGGAAGGCAACGTGCCCCCTGCTGCCTGCCCCCCCAACTTACCCCTCCTTGAGTTTGGCCCTGCAGCCTTCCCCTCCATCATCCTTCCTCTGTCTCCCCCCACAATAACTTCTTCCTTCTGCCTGTCCTTCTCCCCTCCACTTCTACTTGCTCTGGCATGGACAGACTCCATCCATGCTCCAACCTGAGAAATGGAGGATTGCCCCAGCCCAGCCCCATAGCACAAGGGCTTCAGTGGGGAAGAGGCAGGGGTACAGAGCCGACAGTGGGGCAGGTAACAGCTGCAGCCCTGGCCCCAACCCAGATTTGGTGTCAGGTGGACCCACAGCATATGCCTGCCCACTCCCCCCCAACACTGCCTTCTACTTAATTCCAAGACAAGGGGATTTTTTTCTCCATACAAAATGGGGAAAACAGCAATGTCTTGGAATTGACATATGGTAAAACAGTATGTATATGTGTGTGTGTGTGTGTGTGTATATATATGTGTATGTATGTATGTATGTATGTATGTATTATTATTATTATTATGTGGGGCCACTGCTCTGCTCTAAGCATTGCTGGTTCCACCTTTACTAGCAGCCTTCTTATCATACTTCCATTCTATTGTGAATAGTACCACTGCCTTGCTTTGCTACTGGTCATGGATTTCCAAATAGTTTCAGAGTAAAAACTTATGATCCAGTTCAGAGCAGAAATGGCAAAAAAGGTCAGTACTCACTGGCAATAAGAATAACTATGAAAACTAGCACATAAATTGGTCTAGCCTGTACTTTCAGGAAGATAGCAACGTCTTGCCTCAAATGTAGAAGGTTATCTTCCTGATGATAAGGTTTATGAACCAATTAAAAAATAGACACCTGGAAATTAGGTGTAAAATTAGGCACATATAGCAGATTGTTTTTAAGCCATCTGGATTTTTAATTCTCATTAGGAAGTTTTATTTTTCTAGAAAATAACTATAGTTCATCCCGTTTTCTGTGTTAATTAAAGTAACCATGTTAATAGTTCAGACATTATGCAGTAGTAATTATGTCTATAAATTAGCTTATAGCTTCCAAACAATTAAAAACCTGATATGCAGATAATTATCCCATCTGTCTAGAAGTAATAACCTTGAGGTATTAACATTTGAACATATAATAGCTGCAAACAGTCTAGAAATTAAGATTCAACATTAACCCCAATAAAATACCTCTTCGATTTACACCAAAGTAAATAGAAAATTCCATTAGGTACCAATATAGTAGGCCTCTGAAACCGGTTCTCAAAATGGCCACAAGAACAATGCTTTCATCTTGCTTTGCAACAAACCAAAGTCAACTGTGTCATCAGGGTGTGAAATCCCGGTCCCTTCCTGGCAATGGCAGGGACTTCAAAGGAATTTTATCTTGTACTTTTAAAATCTGTAATGAGAATCAGCTCAAAACCCTTACAGGTTTTCCCTTCTCCCTCCCCAAAACTAATGTTAATAATGGTTGATGCAAACTTACATAACAAGGAGCAGTGGGATCTGTAACCTTCAAACTTTTAGGCTTGGAGTTTACAAAGATTTATGCTTTTGCTAATTTTAGGCAAACTAGACATGTCTACATGTGCATTAATGTGGCTATTCTAATGTGCATTAAAGTTAGTACATCTAATTTGAGAGCATTTGTACACATGCCTGTGCTGTAACACTAGCTGCTTTTAAAAGCACCCGGAGCTGCATCACATGCATTTGTATAAATGGCTAAATGTACATCAGTGCTGAGAAAATGGCAGTTTTAGTTCAAAAGTGCACCACTGCCATTTTTTATGTGCTGATACATATTTCACTGTTTATACAAATGGATGCGACACAGCACTGGGCGTTTCAGCTTGTGCGGTCCACAGACTCGATTAATCAAGTCTACTCCAACACGCTGGATTTCCGGCATGTCGGAGCAGACAAAGGTATGTGTATAAATGCCCTGAGGTAATAAGTTAATGCACATTAAGTTGTGCTAATGCACAGTAGCACATTTGCATGTATTTTAGTGATGCTTAATGCGCAGTAGACTATTCTACTAAGTGTTAGAGTAATGTCACGGTTTTTTATGTGACACTTTAATGCACAGTAAAATAGTCTACTGCATATTAAAGCAAACTTGTAGACATGATCAGTGACTAAGTCACTTTGTTGATTTCAGTAGCACCATTCATAGTACATACACAGCCCTCTGTAGTTATTCCCACTCTAATTTCACCTCTTGAATGTTTCCCCCCTTAAACAAAAAGGTAACATTTCTTTTCTTCCTAAAGAGTTTTGATAGCAATAATTAGGCAGAACTTTTTGTTTTATTAAAATTACATGAACCTGTTATGGAGTAAATGTAAAGACTGTGGAAATAAGGTTTTCAATTAGAACGTTTTGTTTACACTGAAATGGTTCAAAGTCTTTTTTTTACACAAGCAGTAATAATAAAAATATATTGGTGTTTGTATATGTATAAATTACAAATATTGCATGTGATGGTAGACCCCCACACAGAAGCATCCCAAAAAGGTTAGTAGAAAGGTTAATTACCTCCCCAGCTATAACTAAGGAGATAGTTAAAACCAGATGCTCTGAAAGACTTTAGCCTAACAGAATGGAGGAGCAGATGGAGAGGTTAAAGTCTGCCTTAAGGAGCTTTCAGAACTACAGGTTTGGAGAAGCTGATAAACAGGAAAGTTAGGTTATGTAAGAAATAGTCCTTCACAGCTTAATATAGTGTCCCTGGGCTAGAATGTAGAGGAAAGGGAAAGCTTAGGGGTTGCTTACTTCTGCTCCTCTGAATGAGAGAAAATGCAAATGCCCCATCCCCTTAAGAGTGGTCACATCTTATAAAACAGTACAGAAAGAAGCAGTACATAATTGAAAGGGCTATACAGAATTCAGCATGGTTAGCTACAGCCGTCATTAGTATGGGTTTGTGATGACTGCACTTCTCATGAGGGAGATATTTTGATTGTCTTTAATGATCATTAATAAAATCCTTATAACTGCCAAACCATTTACTGTAGAACCTGGATCATTTGTAGCTAGGTAGTCCAGAACCTGCTTAATTTGCAGTGTGTTGTTGAATTCAGGATGAGCTGTTTGGCTGTTTGTTGCAGATTTTACTTTCAAAGGTGCTGCATCTATGATCAGTTGGCTCATGGTTGCAAAGAGCTGTTTTCCATGAGTGTGTACCCTCCTACTTGGTTTGGAAGCCTTCATCTTCACAACAGGATAAGGGGAAAAAAACATGCTGAAAATCCGGCTTCTACTGCATTTGAAACATTTCACGTGCCATTGGATTTTGGGGAGACTATTTTGGAGTTTAAGATCAGTTGTCATAACTCAAATGTAGGGCTCAAAGTAAGAAGGAAATGAAACTAAACTACATAAATTAGCTCAAAAATGAACTTGTGCAGTGTATTTGCTGTTCCTCCTCCTTCCCCCCACCCCCCACCCTCCCATTGTAGAGGGGCTTGTAGAGTCCTTTTTTTTTTTTAAAATAGGACAGTTATTTAATTAAGAACATGTGGTTAACTACTCCTCATTCTTCTCCATGATGCAATTCTAGGACAATTCTTGGTAGCCACCTCTTGCAGACAGTGAACTTTGATGAAAATATCCACCACATGATTTGGTGCGCAAGTGCCTCCTTTGGGAAAATTTTTATGGCATGTCTTTATTCATTGTGACCTCTGGAAAGACACCAAGATCTAGTTCTACAATGCAGTTATCATCCCCACTCTCCTCTACAAATAAGAAACATAGATGACCTACCACCATCATCTCAAGAGTCCGGAATGGTATCACTTGGTGATGCCTCCAGAAAATCCTCTGCATCAAAAAGGAAGATCACCATACAGACACTGGTATCCTTGCTGAAGCAAATATTACCAGCATTGAGTCAGTGATCCTCAAGCATAAATTTCATTGGACCAGACATTGTGTGTATATGCTCAGCTCTTGATTCCCAAAACAAATGCTCTACTTCCCACTTAGTTGAGGCCTTAGATCTTATGGCAGTCAGAGAAAATGCTACAAGGACACTTCAAAGGCATACCTCAAGAAAACAGATGCTGGCTTTAAGAGCTGGGAAGAGCTGTCTACTAACCAATTCCAATAACACTGCAACCTCGCCCAAGTAGCAGCCAGGTTTGAAATAAAGTGTCTTGCCCTCAAAACAGAGAAGATAGAACAGAGGAAAGAAAAGGAGAGGAATCTTAGCATACACTCCCCTATGGAAAGACCTGAAACTTCTGCAGATGAATCCCTGCCTCAAGAATGGGATACTTAAGTCATTTCAAGACCTATGGTAGAGATCATCCTTAAATCGAGGATTGCCAATGACTACAACTAGCTTGTTTATAATGCTGCATTCAGAATGATTGTCATTAATATCACCTTGTATATTCATTCAGAGGCCTTGTGATAGGCCTTTTCCTATATATAAAATAAAAGTAATGTACATGTGGTATTTTTTCAGCTTTAGGAATTTCAAAGAATTGATTGTATTAATATATCCAGGAGATGTTTCTATCTACTATTCCAAAGTTCACATAAACAATGTATACATTTTCATGGACCTACTTGACCATAGATTTTGTAAAAAACATGGGATCCCAGAAGTTTATAAACATACAGAGGGCTGTGTTTTATTGAAGTGCAACAAAAGTATTTCCAAGAGGAAGAAAATGGTATAGGTTATTTTGACATGTTTATTGTACCAATGGAAGTGTTTTCCATTTATTATGGAGAAGCAATAGTGTCTGCCACAGCAGAGTTGTATAATCCATTTAATCTGTGCAGATTAATTCTGTAAAAGCACTATTCTATCAAAAATATGTATCCTTTCTTAGTGCCTGTCTAACTTGTTTGATTTCCCCACATTCATTCTTGCAGTTTCTTTTACACTGCCATCCATTTTGCACTGATCCATTCAAGGATTAGTTTTCAAGTGTTTTCTTGAAAATCTCTCTTAAGATTACTCTTGTACAAGGACTAGAGAAAACCCCTAGATCAAGGAGTAGTTGAGTATAGCTGAAGTAGTGTTATGTAAACCTTAGCTGGGAATCATGTCTTCAGTCAATTTTGCTTATTCTGATGTGCTCCTAACCTTGACTAGGTCTTCTGGGTGGAATCTAAATACAACTATGTACCAGAAATGAGGGTTCAAAGAAACATTTTTGGATCTCCTTCCAGTGACCTTTCCCCCTTCAGTTTTTCTCACTTCCTCTCTTCTCTCTCACCCCTCAAAAATGCTCAGCCTTTAAAATTCCAATGGTATTCTTCAGTCATAACCTCCAGAGTACAGTCATGCTCCCATGTAAGTTGATGTCCTTTAGCTGATATGCATGAGTTCTCAGTCATGTCTTCAACTTGTGTAGAGTTCTGCATGCTGTGTCATGCACACAAATATTCCCACACACTTACTAATTAGATGCTAACAGCAGGCAAGGGGACTAAAGTCTCATGGATGCTATAATATTTGATGTTACAAACTGCTTAGCATAATTGTGCTTTATGTACTCTGGCTTGTGTGGTTAATTAGCTCTAACATTGCTAAAAGGCTCCAAGGCTTAAAGGTTAGACTGAAATGAAAGACATCAAATTTGTATATTCCATAACCACTGAATTACAAGCACTGAATACAGATTCCAAAATTGCATAAATAGAGGATAACCATGACAACAGGACAACAGAACAGCTCTTGCCATTGGTACTTGGGGTTAATGATAGGAAACTAGGTCATAATAAAGTCAACAAGAGGTAAAACTTGGGTCTTGCCAAAGGCATTGCTTATCAGATAGACCTGTATGAGAATAAAATAGGAATGGGAAAAAGGACAATCTGTAGCATTCTGTCCATTATGAAAAAAACTGGAAAAAAAAAGATGAACATCATGTGCTTACATTTTTACAAAACATGTTGATAAAATTCACTAGATATTGATAGAGGATCTGTAGAATAAGGGAAAGAAGTAACCAAACATGTCTGGGAATGGAGAGCAATGTTCTGGAGTTTATAGAGGCCATTATCTTAAAAAAGATAAAATCATAGGAAAATGTCATTCAATATATAAAATCTAGAATATGTGGATAAAGACGTGGACAGTGCAATGTAAAGGAAAGCTAGGATAAAAGTCAAAGGGGACAAGAATAATAAAACTTGGGGGACAAGATGATATAATGTGGCAAAAAGGGGAGACAGTAAAAAAACTCTTCATACTGGATATAATATTCTAGGTGGGAGATCTATTGTGTCACCTTACATAAAGCTCAGTAATGATCATATTTACACAAAGGCTTCTAGTGTGACGTAAAAATATTGTTTCTGAAAGGTCTGTCAGATAGCCCATGCTCCCTGTATTCATACACTCGGTAAAGCATAGCCATAATCAGTAAAAGATTCTTCCATGTATCTTTATAACTGTGCCTCAGCTAAGTGAACTGCATCTTAGAAACGAATGTTCATGTTCTATATCTATTAAATCCCTCTTCTTTCAACTAAGATTGATAGAAATGTATTTTCTGGGACTGAACGGAATAATGACTTTTCTAATGGACACAAGATTAATGGAATCCAGACAAGCAAATAATTTATTAAAACTGGTCTTCTTCAGGCATCAATATTTCTATCATTGAGCAATTGGGCTGAACTGAAAGATCTAAAAGACTCTGGCCACTGCTACTCTAGCATTTTTTAAATATTTAATTGCAATACATATACTTATTTCAACACTGAAAAGAAAAACCATGTAAAATCATAGAGGGATCTGTTTAGGAAGAAAACACACACTCACAAATACCTTTTGCTTGCTGAAACTGCCTTAATGAAGCCAGTTAATGCTTTCACAACACTACCCATAAAACTTCGCCACATATACTGACAAAGCTATGAATATAAATTCATCTTTAGAATATTACCTAAGGGTGCAAAATGTATGTGTGTTCTGGAGTGAGCTGGTACAGCTCAGCTGACAAAAACCTACATAGGTAGATAATGAGGCCAACAATAATGAATTGAGACCTTAATGATAAATCTCCATACATAATTCATGAACAGCTTTATTTATCAAATGAAGTTTAGCAGCATAACCATATAGTACCTCACTTTCAGTAAACACGTTTAGGATCAATTCAAGGCCAGCATTTCTCTGGGACGGGAAGGACTGGAGTAGCCACTGCTCCTTATGGCTAGGGACAGAAGTTACACATAAACCAGTTTAAGTGACCAGAAACTGGTTTACCTGTAACAGAACATAAGCTCAGTGCACATAAACCAGTTTAAAAATGACTGAAACTTGTTTAAGATAAATCTGGTTGAATGTAATATTAGACATAAGAGATTTGGGTCAGACCTCTTGGGTAAACATTTCTGTCTCAGATCCCTTCCTGGTTCAAGTTAAATCACAGTCACCCAGCATCCCAACATGCTTTGTAGCCCAGGCTGGGTTCTGCTGTCTCCTCCAGAGAGCAGAGGTAGCCCCACCCCTCTGCTCCCAGCTGGAGCAGTGAGGGCTGGCTGACAAGGGGGGCAGGGGGCAATCCCAGCTGGGGATGCAGCCCAGTCTGCAGGGGACGGGGGACTGCCCCCCAAGAAAACCCTGGCTCAGGTCTGGGGCCAGGGAGGGGGAGTAAATACCCCTTCCCCTGTTCAAAGTTGCTGCTGGTTGCAACTGTGGACTACAAATCCCAGAGTCACCTGGAAGCAGGAAGAGAAAGTGATAAGAAATCCTGCAGAGTCCTGCTGCTGTAACTTTGGAATGCAAATCCAAAAGACCTTGGAAGCAGCAGGAAGAGGAAGCGAACACACAGCCCATGCTGGCTATGTGCCAGAGAGCCATGCTCTAGCATCCCCCTGAGCCACTGCAGGCACGTGACTGCATTTCTTGAATCAAAGGTAAATAAATATCTGTTCACTTCTGCTGCAGTTTAATCTGTGCAGCTTAGACTAACCTTCAAAGACTGAATCAATTCAGCCTTGGGCTTTTTGACTGTTTGTACTTAGCCTATGTGCCCCTTAGACTGAAATCAACCCATCCTGAGGAAGGCATGAGAATCAAGAGAAGAGGGGCAGTTGCAGGCTGAACACCTGTACTGGCCCCTTTCCTGAAAACATTTCCAGTGATGGAAAATTTCCACTGCTAGAAATGAATACCTGTTTGTGGCCTGTGGTTTAAAAATGAAGTTTACCAGCAGAGCTATAAGGAAAAAGTTCTATGCAGATGACATCTCCATCTACTGTGTATTAGACATATGGTGGTGAGAGACTACATTTAAAAAACAATAACCTTACATGTCATGATTTCTTCCTAACTCCATTCATATGTATATATATAGCCAATAATATTATTTTCACAGAAGGAAAGATACTATTGGACTTCATTTCATTTGTTGACGTGTATAAAAAAATACTTCCATAACACAGTATTTGTGTAAAAATATATTTCAGTCCAGATATGTGTCCTGTATATTGCTATAAACTGGACTGAATGTTAAGGCCAAAAATGACCCCCACTCTTCTTTTTAATTGATCTTTTAGTTTTCTTTTTTTCTCCTGAAAAATCCTATTTGTCCCACTTCAATGAATTTATTCCAAAATAATGATTTTTGCACTTCTCTGTCAAGGTTCTTCTTCAATTACTAAACAAAAATAAACAAGCCAGATCTCACAACCAGTGAGTCAAATACCCTTATCCCCATTTTCATAGTTTCATAGTTTCATAGATTTAGGGTCGGAAGGGACCTAGTAGATCTTCTAGCCCGACTCCCCGCCAGGGCGGGAGAACAACAAAACCCCAAAACAGGAAACGGGACTCAAATAAGTCCAGCCAGGTAGGCATCCAGCCTCTTCTTAAAGACCCCCAGGGTAGGGGCCAGCACCACTTCCCTTGGAAGTTGGTTCCAGCTCCTAGCCGCCCTAACTGTGAAGTAGTTTTTGCAGATGTCCAATCTATACCTCCTCTCTGATTTTCTGGAAATCAGTGGCAAGGTATGATGAACTTATATTTTTTCCTGTGTTTAAGCATCAAGACTTTCTTCCATTTTGAATGAAAGACTCTGTAACACCACAAATACCAGAAGTTTAAATGATATTAGTGACATCACAAATTGAGCTGCACAACCTATGTCCTGCTGAGATACCGGAAGTCCATAGGAAGTACCAATAGGAATTCACATTAGAGGGATTTTATGTTTTTAGAAGATTATTTACAATTTAACTTTGTGGTAAAAGTTACCTATTCTGGGGCCTTGCAGCTTATCTCACCAGGCTTATTTCAATTTTTATTTGTGTTTTGCATTTCACCTCCTAAAGAAACTTGGCATTTTGCATTTTCAGACATACTCCAAAGTCCTGTGGGATTTAGGTTTGCTCACAATTTATGCAACTAGTTTTATAAAGACATTATCTGAAATAGCTACTAATAAAAAGAATAATTGCTTCTATGAAATTAAATCTGACAGGATGCAAGGATATAACATCCAAAACAGCAAGAGCCCCACCTGTCTGGGGCTCATCTTATATTTGCAATAGTATTTTATAATATTAAAAAATTTTAACTGTCTCAGTTGTGCTATTTACAGGATAATAAGGAATAGGTTTAGTAGTGCTATTGCATAAAGATATACTTTTACTGACAACTAAATTGTCAGAAATAGAAAGAAAATTAACAGAAACTTAACAAAAATCTGTAGTGTCCTTGAACTTTAACTGGTAATTAAAGGTGACCATGTGAGAGGTGGGAACCCTTTACAACGAAATCTTGTTACTGATGCTGGAAGCTCAGACCTAGAACTTTGTTACACACTAATTTTAGGCAGCTCATGATGTCATTTCACACATTATGATGTGAAACTAGTTTTAAGCATCCTTTAATCATCTTAAAAGTTACAGCACTGGAGGGTAGGTTTATCTGTGATGCAGTTGGTGCATCTGCCACTTCATGAGGAGAAAGGCTGAAGAAAAAGCTGTCTACAGGGGTGGCAGAGACCAATTAAGGAGAGATTTGACCAGAAGGGGGCTGGTCTTCAGTCATTTAAGCCCAGAGCCTGAGCTGCTTGGGCAGTCTAGCCCTGGTAGCCAGAAAGAGAGGAAGTCCTGGCAGCAGGGCTCCTAGGAGGATAGTTGAGCTGGGGAAAGCAGTACAGAGCCTGGGAACAAGGGCAGGTGAGCCCATAGCTTGGAGGAGAGACAGAACTTGGAAGAGAGGGGCCTGGGAACAGAGGCAGATGAGCCTATAACCTGGAGAGGGGCAGAGGCAGGACACAGTCTGGGGACTGGAGCAAAGCAGCCCAGAGATCAGGGCCAGGAGCCTCTAGCCCAGAGAGGGGCAGACCTCTGTCTGGAGCCCAGGTGGGGTGAGTATCAGCAGGGTCATGGACCTTGAAGGTCTCACTGACCCAGGAGCAGGGCCAGGGCCCAGAGAAAGGTTGAAGACCAAGCAGGTCCACAGCTAGAGACTGGTGGATCCAGAGGAGGCCAGGAGTCTCACTTGGCCTAGGAGAAGAGCTAGGGTCCATAGAAAAGGGCCAAAGACCAGGAGTCACAGCCAGAGATGGAGGGGGGTGAAGGAGCCCGCCATAGCCCAGGAGGTGCAAGGGCTGGGAGCCCATAGCCCAGAAATGACATGTGTCAGCATATCATCTGTGAATGAGTATTGGGGAAGATGGAGCTCATGAGAATGAGACCAGGCTTGGGAAGCCCTGGGGCAGCCTCCCCTTTAGTTAAAGATAATAACATCAAGGTGTGACAGGAGAAAGGGAGATCGCCCAAGGAGAGTCACAAGTTGGCAAGGGCTGAGTGGCCACCAAGGAGTATTGTGACCACCTCTGGGATGAGCATTTATTACCAATCTGTGTTACCCAGATCATATTACACTAATATGTAGCCACTCTAAGCTACACTATCCCACCAGTTCCCCCAATCCCTCCCCCTGCTGACCCAGGTTGAACTAGTTGTTTCCCACAAGGCTAGATCAGGCAAGCCATCCCAGATCCCCACCCTTTCTCCCCCTACAGCTCCTGGTTCACCTGTGGCTGCCAGTGTTGTCATGAGGGAATAGGCAGGGAAGGGGAACTTACCTACCTGGCCACCACCACCACCATTGCTATTGCCACCAGTGCCACTATCAGGAATGGTCTCAGTATGAAGAGCAACTTTAATTCAGTGGTGCTGGTACTGGCAGCCAGACAGGTGGGCTCCCCTTCTTTACCTGCTCTTCTAGGAGAGTGTCTGCAGCCACAAGTTAGATGGGGGGATGGAAATAGGAGGGATATACAGGTGAGCCATAAGGGCTGGGAGGAGGGAGGAGGGGGGAGCCCTTGGGAGCATGGAGTGGGGCGTGGGGGAGAGCCCAGAATGAGAGGGGCAGGGACAGGAGTGGGGGGATTCTTACCTTTCAGTCCTCCAGGCCCCTGATTCCCAGGGGAAGTCACAGTTATGCAGCTCCTGAACAGTCAGAGAAGATTTTTAGCCTGAACATATGACTGCTCTAAACTCTAGCTTACACTAACACTGATTACCACCAGAGCACTTAGGCACACCAACAGCTACATCAATCTACTTAGATTTCAATCCTCTCCTATGGCACCCTGCACAAAGGAAAGCAAGACTTGCAGGGATAATCTGAGAGACAGAGGGTCTACCATCCTGAAAGAACAGAGGCCATTGCTTTAGATGCAGGACTGGGCACAGTGTTGTCCATGGGAGGAACCAAAAATTCCTCCAAGCTGGGGAGGCACCCTTCTAGGTTCAAGGGGGTAACAGAGCTCTGAGAAGAGGAGCCAATGAACTGTTCTTTTGGGGAGACTGTAATGGGGAGTGTGATGGAAAAAAAGACAGGCTGGGGCCACAAAAAGAAAGGTAAACACCAGCAGATGGGAGAGGTGCTAAATGTCACTTCAGTTTCAGAAGGATTTGGGCAGGGATTTTTAGGGGTAAAAAGGGTGCCACCTGAGACACTAAGTGAGCAGAATCATAGAAAAATAGAACTGAAGAAAATCAGGGTTAGAAGGGACCTCAGGAGGTCATTTAGTCCAACCCCCTGCTTGAAGCAGGACCATCCCAAACTATACCATCCCAGCCAAGATTTTGTCAAGCTAGGTATTAAAAATCTCCAAGGGTGGAGATTCCAAAACCTCCCTAGGTAACCTGTTCCACAGTGCTTTAGTAAACTCCTTGTGAGAAAGTTATTCCAAATATCTAACCTAAGCTTCCCTTGCTGAAACCTGAGACCATTGTTCCTTGTTATGTCATGTGCCACCGCTGGGAACAGTCTAGCTCCATCCTCTTTGGAACCACCCTCCAGGTAGTTGAAGGCCTATTAAATCCCGCCTCCCCTCAGTCCTCTCCTCTCTGCACTAAATAAGACCAGTTCCCTCATTGTCTCCTCGTAAGTCACGTGCCTCAGCCCCCTAACCATTTTCACTGCCCATCGCTTCACTCTCTTAAATTTGTCCACATCCTTTCCGTAGTGGGAGGCCCAAAACTGGACACAGTATTCCAGATGTGGCCTCACCAGTGTTGAATAGAGAGGAAGAATCACTTCCCTTGATTTGCTGGCAATGCTCCTGCTAATGCAGCCCAGTATGTCATTAGCTTTCTTAGCAACAAGGGTATACTGTTGGCTCATATCCAGCTTATTGCCCACTGTAACCCACAGGGCCTTTTCTTCAGAGCTGCTGCTTAGTCAGTCAGCCCCCAGACTGTATCAATGCATGGGATTGTTTTGTTCTAAGTGCAGGACTTTGCACTTGCCCTTGTTGAACCCCATGAGAATTCTTTTGTTCCAATCCTCCAATTTGTCCAGGTCTCTCTGAGTCCTAGCCCTACCTTCTAGTGTAACTAGCATTCCCCACAACTTTGTGTCATCTGCAGACTTTCTGAGGGTGCTCTCCATCCCATCTTCCAGGTCATTGTTGAAGATATTGAACAAAACCAGCCCTACAACTGACAGCTGGGGCACTCCACTTGATACCAACTGCCGACTAGATATCAAGCTAGACTATTACCCTTGGAGCTCAATAATCCAGCCAGTTTTCTGTCCACCTTACAGTCCATTTACCTTAACTTAGCTTGCTTGTGAGAATGTTATGGGAGACCATATTAAAAGTTTTGCTAAAATCAAGGTATATCACATCTACTGCTCATCCTGCATTGACAGAACCAATCATTTCATCATACAAAGCAATCAGGTTGGTCAGGCATGAGTTTCCCTTGGTCAATCCATGCTGGCTGTTCTTAATCACCTTCTTCTTCTCCAAGAGCTTAGAAATGGATTTCTTGAGAACCTGCTCCATAGTTTTTATAGGGACTGAGGTGAGGTTGAGCCATTTGTAGTTCCCCAGATCCTTCTTCTTCCCTTTCTTAAATATGGGCACAATATCTGCCTTTCTCCAATAGTCCATGACCTCTCCTGATCACCGTGAATTTTCAGTGGTGATGGCCAGAGGTTCTTCAATCACAGCAGCCAACTTGCTCGCATCCTGGTGTGCATCCCATCCAGCCCCATGGAATTGTACATGTCCAGCTTTTCTAAATAGTCTCTAACCTGTTCTTTCATCACTGTTGGCTTTTCACCTCCTTCCCAAACTGCTTCCAAGTGCTGTAATCTAGGTGCTTACCTTGCTTTGGAGACTGAGGTGAAAAAGGCATTGAGTACTTCAGCCTTTTCTGCATCCTCTGTTACTAGGTAGTCTCCCCCATTTTGTAAAGAACCCACACTTTCCCTGATCCTCCTCTTGTTGCTGACATACTTGTACAAACCCTTCTTGTTACCCTTCACATCCCGTGCTAGCTGCAACCTCAGTTGTGCTTTGGCCTTCCTGATTTCATCCATGCATGCCTGAGCAATATTCTTATATTCCTCCCTAGTTCCTTGTCCAAGTTTCCACTTCTTATAAGATTCCTTTTTGTGTTTTAGCTCACTGAAGACTTTCCTGCTAAGCCAAGCTTGTCTTCAGCCATACTTGCTAGTATTCTTGCACATTGAGATGGTTTGTGTGCCCCCAATAAGGTTTATTTAAAGTACAACTAGCTCTCCTGGACTTTTTCCCCCTCAGACTGACCTCCCAAGGGATCCTGCCCATCAGTTCCTTGAGTGAGTCAAAGTCTGCTTTTCTGAATTCCAAGGTCCGTACCCTGCTGCTCTCCTTCCTTCCTTTACTCAGGATCCTGAACTCAATAATCTTGCGGTTGCTGCTGCTCAAGTTGCCAACCACTACTATAGCAGTTCCCAATCTGTGGTATGTGTGCCACCATTGGTACACAGACCACCTGTCAGTGGTACACATTAATAGATTTATTATAATTATTTTATATGGCAAAAAATTGCTGGTGGTGCTTAAGGTTGTATCATTTGAAATTGGCAGTGCAAAATCTGTCATAGTTTGGGAACGGATGCATTACTACATTCCCCACCAATTCTTCCCTGTTTGTGAGCAGCAGGTGACGAAGAGCATGGACCCTAGTTGGTCTCTTCAACACTTGCACCAGAAAGTTGTCCCACCACTCTCCAAAAACTTCCTGGATTGCCTGTGCACTGCTGTATTATTCTTGCAGCAGATATCAGGGTGATTGAAGTCCCTCATGAGAACCAGGGCCTGTGATTAGGAAGCTTGCCTTAGCTGTTTGAAGAAAACCTCATCTAACTCATCCTCCTGGTCTGGTGGTCTTTAGCAGATACCCACCATGACATAACCCTTCATTCTCTCCCCTCTGAACCTAACCCAGAGACTTTAAGCAGTCCTACCTCCAGTCTCATACTGAAGCTCTGAGCAATCATATAGACCTTTTACATAATGCACAACTCCTCATCCTCTTTGCCCTTGCCTGTGCTTTCTGAACAGGGTATACCCATCTGTGACAGTGCTCCAGTCATGTGAGCTTTCCCACCAAGTCTGTTTTTCTAAACACATCACAATTTTTGTGACTGCGCAAGGACTTCTCATTCTTCCTTCTTGTTTCCCTTGTTTCCAATGTATGCATTTGTATACAGACACCTGAGGTAACTAGCCTATTGCCTTACTTTGTCAGGAAGAATGATAAGCTTTAAACCAGGGGTTCTCAATCTCTGGGCCACGGCCTGGTGTTGGGCTGTGGCAGGTCGGCTGCTGGTCCACAGCACAGTCAGCTGCTGGACTGGAAGTCACCACAGACTGGCAAACCATGGCCTCCCAGAGCCACATGGAGAGGCCACATCTCCTTATGCAGGGCCCACAGCAGTGAGGGGTTTGGCCCACCTCACTGAAGCTGACTTCGGGGGGAAGCCTATAAAAATACAAATGATCAGCACTAGTGCAGAAGGTCGCAGTGTGTGAGGGGACTGGGTATGGCACCTAGCTTGCAAGAGTTACCATCCTTGGTTTCCAGTTGTCTGACTATTCCCCTTGAAGTTACCAGGGACTTGCAGACTTCACTGGAAATTTAAATTTTAAAGTGGGCTGGAGAAAAGTAAAGAAGGGCTTCAATATGGCAGAACTGAAATGACTGTACAATGAGCATACACTGAAGTAGACAAAACTGGCAAGAATAGAGGAAGAGGAATAGTGGTACTTAATTGAGTTGTAGAAGCAGTGTGACCAGTGTCAATGTTCAATGGACAATTTCTGTTTGGCAGATCCACGTGGATGAAAATGGATGTCTACTCACTTCCATGTAAAACCCTCCCAGGCACCATAGCTACCCCATGACATATGAGGTGTTGGGTCTGGGACCATAGGGACAACCCATTAATGAGACCCATGTAAATAGAGGTCTAAGAGTGAGGGCTGGTAGAAGAGGAGAAAGATGGGATGCCTATGATTCTGCTAGAGGGTGTAGGTGCTGTAGCACACCTGAGTGAGGCAGCAAGAAGTCGAGGGAACAGTTGATTTCCTAGTCACAGTACATGAAAAATGGCATCCTGTGCTAAGCTTGAGAAAAGGAGTGGGGCTCTATAACAGGGGTCACTGACCCCTGATACTAGGGGGGATAGAAGGCATTATTAATGAGGCAGAGCAAGTGCTGATTGCAGGAGTGCAGCCTGCAGGGAAACGAACTGAAAAGGGCAGTGTGTGCAAGCAGCAGAGTAAAAGGGCTACAGAGCCTAGGCTCCAAAACGCTAGGCTGCTAATTTGGGTTATTAGTAGCACCAGGGCTGGTTGCCAAAGAGTCACAAATAATATGACTGGAGAGGGGTCATATAAGTCTGACTCCAGGGCTAGAGGTGGTTTATCCCAGAAGACTTAGAAAAGAAGTACATATGCAAGATTAAAGAAAGAGGTGAGGCAGAAAGTGAAATTTGTTTATGTGTATTTGAGTACTATTTATATATAAGGGCTGTTAAAATCCATGAGGCATGGGTGTGGCTAAAGAGGAGGTTTAAGGCACAAAGGGATGCCAGGGAGAACCCTCAACGCTTAGAGTAGTGGACTTAGGACCCAGGTGAAACCACTGAAGATGTTCCACAGATGGACTTAAATACTAGGGCTGTGTGAAACAGCACGATTTCATTTCAACTCCCGTTTCAGCATTTCAAAGGGACAGTGTTTCATTTCACTGTTTTGAAGCACTGTTCCGTTTCGTTTCATCAAAATTGTTTCGCTGTTTTGATGCGTTTTGACGTTTCACCCATAGACTATAATGGGGAATCATAAAAATGCCTATAACTTTGTCATTTCATGAGTGATGAAAATTGCAGGGATGGTAGCCCCTTCTGCGGGGATGAATCCTGCCGTGTTTCAAGGAGATAGGTACAGGGGTTTCTGGGAAACTGCACCTCAAATTGCTGACAAGCAAAACTCGTGACATGCGTGACTATGTGTGTGTTAAGACACACTGGGGTAAAAACTGCAGGGATGGTATCCCCTGCTGAGGCTATGAAGCCTGCCAGGTTTCAAGGAGATAGGTTTCAAGGTTTCAAGGAGCTAGATGCAGGGATTTCTGGGAAACTGCACCTCAAACCGTTCAGAGCAAAACTCACTTGTAAGTGTGAAGGCACAGAGAAAGCTCAGTTCAAACAATGCTTTTTATGCTGTTTTTCCATCCCTCCCCCAGAGCACTGGGGTTGGAAGGGACCTTGGGAGGATCACAGTCACTGGCCAGCTACACAGTCAATATCAGAGCAGTCCTTCCCCTCTTCCCCCTCCCTCTCCTTACTTTCTGTTTTCCTGCAAGCAAGCACAGCTTTGAAACTTGAAACGTTTTGAAACTTGAAATGTTTTGAGTGCCCTCATTTCATTTCAAAGCTTTTTCAAAGTCTTTCATTTCATTTCCATTTAATTGTTTTGAGCTCTAAATGCATCGAAACAGCTTCAAAATAAAACACCTGTGGAAATTTCGCACAGCCCTATTAAATACATTCTTAAATTGGTGGGCTGCCAGAGCCCCAGAGGACTGTACAGATGGTGCAAAAACCTTGAAACAATGTGCAATGTCAAGTAGTGTATTTAAATCCACATCCCAGTTATCTGAAGGCAGCCTCCCAATGTTCCTAATAACCAGGGATCACTAGAGGCCTGCAAGTGATGTGGGGAAACTGAAGCCTGTGATAACAGTATTGAACTTTACTGCATTATTTTAAGCCTTTATTATGGCTCTATAATGTTATACTTGGTGGCTTTGTCACTGGATAATCACATCTTCTGGGCAATGAAGACTTCCCATAAAAGGGGTGAAAGCTGAGCTATAAGAAAAAGATCATTTTTTAATTACCCTATCTAAAATGCTTTGGTTTTAGAAGCCCCTATTTACCAATGAGAAATAATAATTTTGATAAAAGAAAAAGAGGCTTTCTTCCCTGCCTCCCAGGATCCTGTATTCTCATATTTTCAAGTTAGGTGTGAAAATTCACATTAAACAAGCTCAGGACTTCTCTCAGTTACTTCCAGGAAGACCTGATTTGACATTTTCCCACATTACTAAGATTTAAAAACAAAGTAGCAGAGTGTTTGAATGTGTGGGTTCATTTTTTTTAACCTACAGAGGCTTTTATTAAAAAAAAATCTTATGTAGGTCAACTTGAATTTTCTTTTATTTGCAAATGATGCAGAAAGCTTAGTGCAAGCATTTTTTGCTTTAAAATGATCTTCTTGCCAAAATACTGAGGTGGAGATCTGATTGGTTTTCAGAGATTTCTTTAAAATATTACAGTCCCCAGACTTTAAAGTTGTTTCCAATTCAGTTTTCTCAGAAATTGATAATTTCTCAGCAAAAGTATGAGCCCTTCCAACATCTTAATTGAGTTTGCATTCATTGATGACTACAACTTAATTCTTAAAACCTTTCCATTTCCAATTTAACATGTTTATCTTGTATCTGCAACAGCTTTTACTATTTCCCAGTTCACTTACAAACCTCTTGGGTTTTTTTAGCTACATTAGTACAACATTTATTTACTTTATTTTCCCAGCTGACATTGGGCATAGTGAAAAATGCGATATTTTTGTGTAAGTGTGTTGCTAGGGGACTCTGGACTTACATTCTGGACCACCATTCCCAACACACAAAAAGGTTTTATTAATGGGTGCCTATAAACATGCAGCAAGGCTGCTCTACTGTGCTGTAATCACAGCACATCAGAGCAGACTCGATTTACTGAGTCTGTCAAAGTGTGGTAATTACCATGCTCCAGTAGATTCCAGCATCTCGTGTATCAGTGCCCCCACACTGAAAAATGGTAGCAGGGCACTTTAACTAAAGCTTGTTCGATAAGCTTTAGTTAAAGTGTTCCTGCCACCGTCTTTCAGCATGAAGATGGTGATACACAAGATGCTCTGGGCTCTTTAATTAGAATGGTTCTTGGAGCTGCTCTAATTAAAGCACCCACTCTCCCCCACTCCTGGAGAATGTGTATAAATGCCCAATATGTCAGAAATTGCATGAAAATCTGTTTCAGATAGTAGAAACAGATGATGCCTTTCATTGCCTTTGTCCTGCCATAGTTTTTTTTTTATGGCAGCACAAAGCAAAATCAAATAGACATTTGTCAGGATACTATGTGGTTGCAACAAAGGGTCATAATAACTTCTGCCAATTAGATTTCTGCCACAATGTGTTTATAGAGGGAGAGTGTGAATAGCCTAGAGCTGCCCACATTCTTCAGCTGCCCCAGGCAGGTGCTCTGGTGGCTTGTCAGGCCCAATTCTGTGCACTTGCAGAATTTCAGGGCAGCATTCATTCCCTCCAAGCGCTAGTAGTACCTGCTCAGCCTTTAATACTTTCTCAGATGTGGTCTCCGGGATCGCTAGCAATCGAAGTTCCCTTGCCTACTGAGATGCACCCTGGAAATCATGGCAACACATCTCAGTAAGTGGGGAAAGCTAAGCAGGCATTGCCAGGGCTTGAGGGGCCTGATGTTGTACAGGAATTCCCAGTGTGCAGGAACTGAAGCCCCAGGATCACCTGTTGTCCCACCTATTGATGGTGCAAGACAACAGTAACACATGCTTTGCCCGATGAAGGGGATCAGCTGTGCTGGGATACATTCATTTTGCAATGTACCTCTACCCCAAAATGATCACACTTCCCCCTGATAACCATGGGAGTTGTGGCAGCTCAGCATTTCTTAGGATCTGGCTTGTATTGAATACTGTCAGACAAATAAGAGAATTATTTACTAGATAAACAGATACAGATAAGACAAACATTTAGGCCAAGGTTAACAGAATACTGCTTGAAATCTAAGCCCAGAAGTAGCCTTACAAATAATTAAGCTGACATGCCTAAAGTTTCAATAGAGGGAGTTGGCAAATGAAAGAAAGGAGCATTTGGGCATTATTATAGAGTTAGTCTTAGAAAGGCATCTCTAATTTTCAGATAAATCTCCCTTGTTCCTTTAGTATAACAAGCAAAAGACTCTCTTACATCCAGCATCATAGTGCTAATGAATAGAATGAACAATATTTGTAAAGTAAAACATTTTGAATAAAATGTATGTATGGCTGAAATATAGCTGACTGTGAGAATTACCCTTTCTCATCAAATAGTCTACTGCACTGGATATATGATATTATGCTTTTTTAAAAAGTTGTTTCACTATAAACAGAAGTCCCCTGATTAACCAACTTGTTATACTTATTTCCCATAATGACATGGCAAACAATAGGAAGTGCTATTCTGGGATTTCATATAGATAGCAGTCAATTTACTCTGAGCCAAATGAAAAATATGTATTTTTAAGAAAGATAAAGAACTAGTTTCTACCACATTTGCTCGCACCTGGACTAGAGCCATTAATTATTTGTGATTATTTGTGTTGCAAAGTGCCATGTAATGGGAATAAAAATGGCAGGACTAGATTCCCAATTTCTTATTTTTCAATATAGTAAAGAAAATTTGAAAACTGTCATGTGACTTTTACCAATCTGGTATACTGAGCAAGGGTTTGCTCAATGAATCAGGCAGTCAGATAGTAGTACATCTGAGTACTTCAGTGAACGTAGATGTGGCCTTGGATTTTTGTGGCAGTCGCTACAAGAACAAAAAGAAAGAAAAGTGGAACTTTTAATATCTATCTATGGGAACCAAAAGTGTTTTTATGTTGAAGGACAGGATAGGTGCCCCTCTATCATCTAGAAAAGAGTAACCTCATTGTTAGGCAATTTAAGGAATGTGACTTGTATGAGGGGAGATCTGCATTCATAATTTTCAGGCAATATGGTTGCTGAGTTGGATAAGGAAGGTATGCAGTATGTCTAGTAATGCCCTAACTGGTGTCTGGGGATGCAAAGGAGCACAGTAGCTCCTCTACTACTGTTCTCCCTAAAATTTCTACTGCTACTCCAAGGCATTTTTACACATGCAAGCACTGCAGTGCTGGGTGCTTTGAAGAGCTGTGACACTTGCAGTTGTATAAGCAGTGAAATATGTGGCAGCACTGAGAAAATGGCAGTGTTGCACTTTTGCACTAAAACACATAGAAGGTGCTTTAGTTCAAAAGCATACCACTGTCATTTTCTGATGCGCTTTTC
Organism: Gavialis gangeticus; assembly: GCF_001723915.1. NCBI lineage: Eukaryota > Metazoa > Chordata > Crocodylia > Gavialidae > Gavialis > Gavialis gangeticus. The sequence goes on from NW_017728993.1 coordinate 77,039,893, forward strand.
TCTGCTAATACAGCCACATGTGGCACAAAGCAGGTCGCACCAGCTCACGTGCAAAGCAGACTCGATTAGTTGGTGCAGTGGATCTCTGGTGCATCATGGGACAAAACAGTATGTGTATAAATGCACCCCCCCACCCACTGCCTTAATAGGAAATGAGGCCCAAGGATTTCTAGGCACTCATCCTTAAACCATATGGGACTCAATCTGTGCCCGCTAAGACCCTATTTCATTCATAGAGCTGAGTCTAGTTGAAACTAAGGGTTCTGTCACAACATAGCATTCAACACTGCTCTTGCATGCCCTCTACCTAGAGTCCATGGAAGTATTCCATTTACTGGTCACTTTGATAGCTCTGCCTCCTCTTAGTACTGTCCTCTCGATGTACAATAGTTTGCCAACTCCACAGTGAAGACCTGTTCTTACAGAGTTTTAATAATCAGTCATACTGGTCAAGGAGGCGATAAAAATCACTTGTATTTCAGTAACCAGTGATGGCCATAATTCAGTCATAACAAGCCAACACGGCTTCAATTTACTTTGTCTGCCATATCTTCATGGACTCTGGACTCTGATCTATTAAGTTTCCAAAGTCGAATAACAAGAGTTACCATAAGCTGAAAGTAATTGTAACCTTTAAAGTGAATTCAATGTTTTTGAATGAGGTTTGGATAATTTCATATGGTTTTAGCTGAATATTTCATAATTCTCTAAAACAACCATTTGTCAGTTTCAGTAATCTTCATACAGCAAATAATTATCATGCTTAAATAGATTGTAAGGTCAATGTTTTAATATAATTTGTAAATGATTCATACTGCATAAAATTCAGTTATCTTTCCCAAGAAAGATAACTGTCCTTGTGTGATTAGCTTCAGTCTCGAGACATTGTAGGGCTGGAATACCTACATGAAGCACTTGAAAGTCTTTATAAAAACTTGCCAGTTTATCAATGTTCTGCACAATATGGAATATTTTGTTCTGTTTTCGGAGTTGTCTTGGTCAAATGACTGCAAAGAACACAGAATACCAATTAAACTGGAAAACATCTGCAAAAATGCCTATTTTTAAATGTTGTTATTCTTTTGACTCAGACTGAATAAACCATTTGAATAGGAACTCAGATGTTGGAAAGCAGCATGGTACAATTGTGGTTTCCCTTTTTTTAATGTGAGTTTATATAGCAAAGGACAATAACAGTTTCTATTAGTCTTTTTCTGTGTGCCTACTGTGCTCAAATAGTGCAAGTTGCTGCACACTGCGAAGTGCCAAGTGCCCTTAACCTCTATTGAAATCAGTGGGAGTTGAAGGTATTGAGTATTCTGTGAGGATTGAGGAATGTACAGTGTGTTAACAAGGATTGTAGAGTAAGAAACAATGTGCTCATAGTTCAACAAATGTTGCTCTTTTTCCATTTGCAACTCAGCTTGTTCTTGTTTCTTTGTGTTGTTTTATCCCCTATCTGCATTTCCTTGATGTTTGGTTTTGTTCTGTATGGAATTTTTTCTCTAACTCTGGTGGTTTCAGGGGTGGAGGGAGAAACAGAGAGGGGAGGATTAAAGTGTGGAAAATCCCCTGGAACTTTTAAGACTGTGTGTTTGGACAATGAAAAAGTGGAGTTATTTTAAAGTGTACACTCAATACATATTTAAACAGACATTGTATTTAAGAAGTAACTTCTAACTTCAGAAGAGGAAGCCCTGATTTGATTAATTTTAGTACCTTCAGTAGCTATGGGCCAAATCCTCTTCCCTGCAAAACCCCAGAGACAGGCTTAGTTCAGGACACCAAATCCTTCTGGCAGAACTAGCTCATGCCTAGCAGAGCTTCAGTTACTCACTGTTGGTGATACATAATTGTAGCTACCTATGAGGGCTGTATGACACAGCACTGTTTCATTTCAACTTCTGTTTCACTATTTAGAAGGGACAGTGTTTTGTTCTGTTGTTTTATTTCATTTTGAAGCACTGTTCCATTTCATTTTGTCTAAACTGTTTTGCTGTTCTGACACTTTCTGACGTTTCGCCATAGGCTATAATGGAGAATCATGAAAATGCCTATAACTTTGTCACTTCATGTCTGATTCAGATGACAATTGCAGGAATTGTAGCCCCCTTTGAGGGCATGAAGTCTGCCAAGTTTCAAGGAGATAGGTGCAGGGGTTTCTGGGAAACTGCACCTCAAGGTGCTGACAAGCAAAACTCATGTCACTTGCTGGCAGCGGCACCCTCCTGTCATCCCGTGCACAGATCTAGGGGCCCGCACTCCCTGGGAGACCTGTGGGGCTGTGCCAGACTCCTCCTGGGGGTGCAGGCCCCTGGATCTGCACTTGGGATGACAGGAGGTTACCGCTGCTGCCTGAGACCGGTGCTGGGCGCCGCTTAAACCCAGCGCCGGGAAGTCTAGTGCTGCTGCTGGCCCCAGGCAGCAGCAGCAGCCTCATGTCATCCCGCGCACAGATCTAGGGGCCCACACCCCCAGGAGATGTCCAGCAATGCTAGGAGGGCAGGTTGAGCTCTGCGGGGCTAGCAGAGCCAGTTGGAGCACAGCCCTGCCTCTCCCCTGCCTCCTGCCACTGGTCTACTTCAAAACTCAAAACATTTCAAAACTTTAAAAATGTTTTCAGTTCCTTATTTCATTTGGAAGCTGTTTCAAAGCCTTTTGTTTCATTTTGATTTTGCTGTTTTGAGGTCAAAACAGCTTTGAAACAAAACACTCATTGAAATTTCTCACAGCCCTTCTACTTATACAGCTAGATTCACCATTAACTTATGCTTGGGATTTTGGTCAATAGATCTGCAAAATTGTTGCTGTTACCACATTGTACCTAACTCCATCTCTCATTGCTGCTGCAGTATAGTGTGAGGATTACAGGATGCATGACTCTCCACAACTTGCATCTTGCCCCCCTCCCCGCCACTAAACTACATCAGTTCTTCTTAAACATACCAAGGAGGCAGGATTTGTTCCTCAGAAATATTTACTAAAAAAATTATTTTAAAAGTATTGCTAAAATTATTGCTATAAATATAAAAGATTATTTTTGTTATAATGAAAGCTTCTTCTTTTATTACTACTACTTCCCACTCAGAAGTTGTAACATGAAAAAAGCTAAAGACTAATCCTCTGGATAGTACTTAGAGTGGCAACAATTGATCCTCCTGGATCATGGTGCATGCATGAGGGCCACCCAGACCTTTGATGCATAAGCCTGGGCAGGAATTTTTGAAGGAGTGGAGGCTGCCTATACCTTCCATCCCCCCTTTAGGCCACTGAGACAGTATCTGAAGACCAGGCTGAGTCCATGGCTGTAGCTGTATAAGTGTCTGGGAACTGAACCCACGTCCCCTGTGTGGTAGACAAGGAGTCTACCACTGAATCACAGGGGACGTCTGGATAGTACTTACTTGATCATATATTCAAGCAAAGACAGGTATGGAATGCTTTTTCTTTAATCCTAGTGGATCTGCACAAGCTGACTCCACAAAAAATCATATAAAACAGTATTTATGAAAGAACAATGCACAGAAACTATAGGATTACCCCAAATGTGTCTTTCCAAAAGTAATAGGTAGTGCTAGAATCTTTGAAATGTTGTTAAAATGGTATATTAATAGAAAATAATTAAGCTCTAAAAAAGAAATCATGGAAACTATTTGAGAAGTAACTATATCATGACCCACCAGACTGGTACAGTGCATAGAAAGGAGAAAAATATAAGGGAGCTGTTACACATGATCCCTGGGCTATACTAAGTGCTGTAGATGGCTGAGCAGTGTTAATGCTAGAATGAACTTCGAGCAGTCACAGGTTAAGGCATAATATCATTTCTGACCTGCAGAACTGTGACTTCCCACTAGAGGGCTGGTGAGCCAAGATGACTGCTGCAGGTGAGGGTTGGTAAGAGAAGTGGGCTGTGGGGATGGAGGCATGGAGCTAGGAGGCAGAGAGGCATGGGGCAATGGGAGCTGTTGTGAAATGAAAGAAGTCAGCTACTGACACAAAATAAAAGAAATACAAAATAAAAAAAATAAGAAAAAAATGTGTTATGTGTTAATTGAAACTGGACAGGGGGACTGGGGGACTGATCAGCAGGAGTCATATCTCCTGGGATGGGAGGGAGAGTTGGCTTGGTGCTAGCACAGTTCATAATTTTATCGGTGTTGATACAATATAGATGGATTTACTGGTGCACCTCTACTATGGGGGGCGGGGGTTGGATTTGGTTCCTTTGGCAAAGAGAATGACAAGCCAGAAGTTGGTATGATGCTGTACTAAATGCACCTTACAAGATAAATACCCCTGTAATCCCTTCTTCCCCTGCTTCATGCCCTCCTTCCCCCATCTCCACCCCCAAACCCTTTCAGCAACCAGTGGAGAAATTGGGTTCAGCACTAGATCTTTCTCTATCTATAATATGGAGCTAAGAACAGAATCTTAACTCTATTAGGAAGTGAGACTCAAGAATTTTCCTGAGGATATCTGTCATCTGTCATGTAAACACAGCATGTGCTCAGCCTTCAGAAAAAATCCTAATTTTCTCCTCTGTGTGGGGGTGACATAGTGAGTGGGGTGTTTGATTTCCATGTGTCTCTGCATGGTAAAGTTCTCTATAGAATCTTTATAATGCAACTTATTTGGGTTTGTGGCTTCACGGCAACTAATGGGAGGGGGAAGTATAAGTGAGGTGTGTACAGTAACCTTTTCAAAACCATCTCAAATCTCCATCTGCTCCCCCCACCCTCCCCAAAATGACTTGGGCATTTCTTGAGTAGACTGGAAGTTTTCTACTGAAATTCAAATTTTGAAAATGGAATTTAGGCTTCTAAGTCACTTGATTTATTTAGGAAATTTTTACTCTGTGACACATCAAGATAAACTACCCAATAATTGCTTTGGTCATCTAAACTGTTTAGCATATATTATAGAGAAAAATAATTAATAAATGTGAATGTATTCTTTTTTCTGAAGCTAGGACTGAAGCATTCTTGAAAAATAGTTTCCATCTGAGGAAACTACAGAATTGTCAGTTTCACGTATGCTCAGGTATTTTTAATCCATTGATTCAAGGAAGTGTGGGTTTTTCCATCCCCTTTTACTGTAACAGTAACAGGTACTTTCCTGTTAGAACGGTAAAATGGAGAACTCCACTGATTCACACAGTGACAGATCAAATGACTTAAAGTGCATTCTGGGGTTTACATAAAGGAGCTGCTTAGTGAAAGCCATCAATCACAGTGACAGCCAGCAGTGCAATTGTCCAAGTAATTTGCAACACCTCCGCACATCATTTGAATCTTTCATTTGTAGATAGGTGGTAATACTCATTTATTTAAGTAGTAAGCATGCCAGAAAGGAAACCTGATTTTAATTTAATCCTATATCTTTGTCTGAGAACAGTACGCACACTAGCTAATATTTCTCTCTCTAACTTCAGCATGGAAGTGGATGCTGTATAAAATTTACTTTTCTCTTTTCCTTAATGTATAAAACATGTGTTGAATGTATTAATATAATCTACTTATACATCCTCAAATGTCTTGTTACCAAAAAAGGGAGGGTGAGGGAATTGGGAAATGCAGACTTCTGTACTATTTTTACAGAAAGTACAAAACATTTATTATTGTAACAGCATAAGAAGGAGCTCTGAAACACTTCTGCTGCTGTTTCTAGTATTTGGAACTTTTCCTTTACCTTACAGAAGTGACACCCCAGCTCTGAAAGTTTCTAAAATCATGCAAGCTCTGCATATGCATACTGACAAAAGCACCAGAATAAAATAGTAGTGCAAAATGAAATGACTGCTATAATAAAGTGTCTTGCTTCGAGTATTAAATTAGCAGTTATGCAGCATAATGTGCACTTTACCGTATCTTAGTTTTCATCTTCAGGAACCATTTCTGATAAAAATTTACCCACAAGTGTACAATACATAGAAAAGGTTCAGCTCTTTCATACACTTAAATGGTTTTGGTGCATAAAGAGTGAAAAGTCTCTTAGGAGCACACTGGGGTGAATTGCACCCTCTTCTCTGGTCCCCTGACAAATGCCACTGAGAAGTATAGCCCTACCCACCTGCTTCCACTCACCAGTAATATAATCCAGAAATAAGTCAGTGAAATAGTCCTGGGGGTACTCCTACACCCTACTACTGTTCTTGGCCTTTCTCTCTCTGGTGTGCTTGGGAGCAGTGATAGAGGGCATATTCAAGCTGAAGTTATATTTATTAGAATTAGACCATATGGCTAGGGACAGAAATTACATATAAATTGATATAAGTGAGCAGAAATCGATTCAAATGTGTAACACAACAGAAGTTCACTTGCATCTCCCCCAAAAACTGCCTGTTCCAGGGTGGGTGGGTTAGCTTTGGCCCAAGCTTTCTGCTCCTGCCAATCAGGGAGATGTGCTCTAACACCCAGCCCCTGGCTTCTGGCTTGAGCCACTGCAGGCACGTGCAGAGCCCCCACGCTAAGGCATACTGCACTCCAGCCAGCTGCTGTGCCCCGCACTGAAGCATTTTGTACCTCAGCAAACTCCCCCGCCACCACCACCACCATCACCATTCCACATGGACAAGCAGGACAATGTACCCCACTGCAAACCACATAGGTAGGGGCATGCATTGCAGCACAAACTGGCAGTGCAAATCTGTGCCATTACTATTTGTGCTGCTGCAAGCATGCACTCCTGCTCATGTGGTCGTGGCCCTAGAGCCATTTAAAATGTAAACATCCATGTTAAAGCTTGTTAACTCATGCTAGGTGTTCTCTGAGCATCTGAATTACTCCACTTCAAGCAAACTCTGGGCTGTGCTACCTAGCTCATGTTAGGTGCCACAGACATAAAACAAGCAATTTCCAGTCCTCTAGCATCCTTCCTCCCCACCCAGAGAAAGATTAGAGACCAGGAGTTCTGGCTCCTAGGCCATACCCCTGCTTCCAGTCTTTCCAGCAAGAAATGGCATTAACCCTTAATGTGCATCTGCTCACAGCATATTCTAAATTTAACACTGCTTAATATTCTACCAATTTTAGTATAATCTAGGTATAACACAGGGGCAGGCAAAATATGGCCCATAGGCTGGATGGAGACCACCAGGCCTTTCTATTAAGTTTGTGGGGCCCCTAAAATTTTTAGAAAATTAATTTTTATCTGCCCCTGTCTGCCTGTCAAAGATGATAGGCAGCCAGCGGCAGTAGGTCCCAGGGAGACACTTTGGCAGGACCCAGCGGCTAAGGAGCAAGGCCAGCCTGGCTCTACCCCACCATCAGCCCCCCACCCCTTCCCATTCCCAGCCCCCAACAGGAAGCCTTTGTGGCTTCTGGCTTGGTGACCCTGGAGCTGTGCCCTGCCGCCCTCTGTCCAAGTGGAAAGTAAGATAAGATCAGACAGAGGGAGGGAGGGAAAACACTGTGAACTGCCCAGCAGCTGGGAGCACCGCGGTGCTTGCTGGGCTAGGTTGGAGCCAGAGCAAGAAGCAGCAGGTGGGGAAAGGGGGTAGAGGGAAGCAGCACTGGAGGAGGGGATACAGGCAGTGGCCGGGGCTGTGGGAAGTAGCACAGGAAGTGGCGGGGGTCACAACCATGGCTACGGGGAGCAGCGAAGGCTGTGGCAGCAATGCAGGGAGTGGCAGGGGCAGCAGCCACAGCATGGGGTGTGGGAGGGGCCACAGCAGCAGCACAGGGAGTGGCGGAAGCACAGCAGCAGCAAGTGGCAGGGCCTGCGGCAGTGGCGTGGGGAGCAGCAGTGGCTGCGGTGAGCAGTGGTGGCGGGGGAGGTGGCAGGAAAGTGTGCAGAAGGAAAATCAGGGAAACAGTGGCAGTGGGTGGGCGAGGAGCCTGTGCAGGTGCCCTGGGACTAGCAGGGACGCAGGGTAGGGCAGCAGAAGCATGGACCCTGAGTGCAAGGTTTGCCTGGCTGCTGCTTTCATGAAGTTTGCAAGAGCCGTATGCAATGGAGCCAGCAGCCTGGCCCCACCTCTCTCTTTATCTCCCATCCCAACCACCATACCTACATCTCACCACACACACACACAGAGTCACACACTCCCCAACCACACCCCACCACATACACCTCCTTACTGCCCATTCACAACACAGAGAAGTACTGTATTTTGAGCGATTATTCAATCAGCTCTACATACACTTTGTAAACACATAAATCAGTACAAAAATATTTTAAAATAAAATTAAAATAAGTTATAGTAGATGTTTTATTTTTGTATATGATTTGGGGTCTTTTTTTTCCACTCTCAAGATTGCAGCACCCTTCCTCCCAAAAGGAGTACTGCCGGGGAAAGAGAAGGGACTTCTGGTGGCAA
>NW_017728993.1:77053212-77054348 GCF_001723915.1 Gavialis gangeticus
GTATATGATTTGGGGTCTTTTTTTTCCACTCTCAAGATTGCAGCACCCTTCCTCCCAAAAGGAGTACTGCCGGGGAAAGAGAAGGGACTTCTGGTGGCAAAGGTCATGGGTTAGGGGCAGGATTTTTGGTTCCAATATGGTGATGCGGGGCGGGCCAACTGTCAAGGGGTGGGGCTACCCATGTGGCCCTTAACAGCTCCCCAAAACTCAGTAAGTGGCCCTCCACTCAAAAGAATTGCCTGTCCTTGGTATAACATGTAACTTCACTCCCAAGGTCTGCCATGTGTGGAGCACGAGTGGATGGGGAATGCTTTTCAGTAGTGTCCTCAAAGCCTAGGAAATCAATTATAGCATTCTTAGTAAAAAATGCATTGTTTAATAACCATCCATGTACTTTCTTACCACATACCTCTGTTAAAGTTGAAAACAGACTTACTTTTCATGTACTTTTATATGTTCTTCTATTACAAAAATATTTTTAAAAGAAATTATGAACTTAGCTGTGAGCTTTCACTTGTATCATTAGCTATGGATGAGGACTGCATAGTATAACTCAGGAAGAAGGTCAGGCTTGTCCTCACACTCTGGTAGTAGGTTGTTCTGTCATAAAACTCAAGTAGCTTATAAAAATGCTTAGAAACATAAAGGTCTGTGGATGGAAGTTGAGAAGAGAGGATGAAGAGATTTCCACCCCCACCATCCCCAACAAGAATACAATACAAACTGGGGCAAAACTTCTGATGTGTCCAATGTGGGGAAATACTCCATAGCACAGTTTGTTCTACTATGTTGACTTATATAGAAGATTTTGGTATATATTTTATAAATAATTGTCTGGCAAAGTTGCTAATCTGGAGTTGAATTCTACCTTTTTTTTTTTTTTGGAAAACTCAGTAATATCTGTAGGATATACAACAGTATTTTGTGTTTTCAAAATGTTTACATTTCATATCATCTTATTTGACCATTCTTTGAAGTGTACATGGAGGCAAGCAACAAATTTCTTACTAACAGATGCTTTACCATGCTCATGGACTAAGAAGGGAGCAAAACACTTTCCTTCTATAAATCATCAGGCCTTCAAGGTGATGTTGCACCTAGTAAAGTGAGCAAAATGCTGGCTTGCATCTATAGAT
>NW_017728993.1:77054359-77055841 GCF_001723915.1 Gavialis gangeticus
CCGCTGGAGGTGGTTCAAGCACCTACTTTGAACACCTTCTAGAAATATTTGGATGTTTATCTTGCTGGGATCCTCTGACCCCTGCTAACCTCCTGCCCCTGGGGCAGGGGGCTGGACTCCACGATCCTCCAGGGTCCCATCCAGCCCAAATGTCTATGAAATCTATGAAATCAGCTTTATAAGCATCACTAGTAGGTGCTGTAGGGCCTTGACCCCCTGACATGTCAGAGTGAGGTCCAGATTTGGCACCACTTACATGGTTTGGTTGCTGCTCCTGCTTGTCTGCCATGCCTTAGATGTTTTTTTTTCTTGGGATACAGTTCCTGGTAGGTGGCCCATGGGATCTCACACCTGGCTTTATTCATGGGGCTCCCCTTTACCCTATCCTTACCACATCCACAGCCAAGGCGGACTCCACTCTCCGCAGGTCTCGCTCATGGATGATCCAATGTCATCTGCACCACCCACTTTCAAGGGTCAATGACCTTCTAGCCATCAGTCCTCTGAAGGCTGTCCTTCATCTATGGACCATGGCCTTCACAACTAAACATGCCTCACTCTTCAATTAACCATAAACTTAACAGTATAATGAACTGAAAAGGTCAGCATCTGGTGATGGGTCCCTGGGATCTTGTCTCCTGGGCCTGCAGCCCCACTTGAAGTCTCTCAGCTCCCCTTTGATCAGTAGTTGTCTGGGAGGTGAGGCAGCTCCCTGATAGGCCCCTTGCAGTTCTCTTGTGGGACCCTCCTCTGGGTCCCCGCCCCTTCCCAACTCAGCCCTGTCTGACCTGAGGCTGGGTTGTCTGGGTCATACCAGCCAGTGTGCTCATCACTTGCTTAGTTAGCCTGAGCTGGCTCCCTGTTCAACTCAGGTCCCAACCTGTCATAGCCCCGCAGCCTCACCTCACAGCTGGGCTCACTACCTGACACCATCTCCAGCCTTCACCCCTCTTCAGGGTTTCCCTGCCAGTGTGGTGGGGCAGCAATGCACTGCCCACACTCCTTTGTCCCAGTGCTGCCCACCTCGCCTTTTCAGAACTCTGTGGTTCCTCTGGCTCATTTCTCCAGAGAGCTGCCTAGTTGTTTCTCCCTCATTGCACTCCGCAGCCCTCCACCTGCCGCACCCCCTGAGAGCACCAGTGCCTTCTCTGGGCCATCCTCTGTGGCATCTCCCAGGTCTCCACCTGCAGCCCTGACCGCCCATGCCAGTGTCCTGGCATGCGGCTTCCCCCTAGTGGTGGCACCACCAGCATTTCCCTGCCACCACTCAGATCTCTCCCTCAGTGTCCCACCATTGTGTCTTTGGCTGCCTTTTGAAGAGCTCACGCTTCTCTGGCCACACCCCCTTTCCCCACTGATTTGCAGGCTCAGGCAGCTCTGAAACTGCTGTGCCTGAGCCTGCCATCTCGGTGTCTCCCCACAGCTGTTGCTTCTTGCTGCACCTGCAGTGAGTATCAGAGTGAGGTGTGGGGGGAACGGGGC
>NW_017728993.1:77060841-77061915 GCF_001723915.1 Gavialis gangeticus
GCCCTGACCGCCCATGCCAGTGTCCTGGCATGCGGCTTCCCCCTAGTGGTGGCACCACCAGCATTTCCCTGCCACCACTCAGATCTCTCCCTCAGTGTCCCACCATTGTGTCTTTGGCTGCCTTTTGAAGAGCTCACGCTTCTCTGGCCACACCCCCTTTCCCCACTGATTTGCAGGCTCAGGCAGCTCTGAAACTGCTGTGCCTGAGCCTGCCATCTCGGTGTCTCCCCACAGCTGTTGCTTCTTGCTGCACCTGCAGTGAGTATCAGAGTGAGGTGTGGGGGGAACGGGGCAAGTTGAGGGGGTGGGCTTTCTCCTTCCCTCTCACAGCACTACATTTGGATGTTTCACTAAACTGGATGTTTTCAGTTCTTAAGGATGTTTTTGCAATATACTTAATAATACTAAGGCAAGATGACTAGCAAATTTTATGAAAACAGTACATTATCTAATACAATGTTTTTGTTATGCTGAGGCTTGAGTGAAACCTCACAGTAGCTGGTGGGTGTTAAAACTGTATGAATAATTGTTTGTGGTGTGTGTGTGTGTATGCATGGTATGTTTCCCCAGCTTAGTGGCTGAACCAAAAAAGGGAGAAAAATGCTTCATTTTTCCAAAAATATTGTTTTTCCAGAAAATTGTTATCCTGAAAACAATCTCTCAAAGAATAAATGCAATGGACTGGATCTGGGTGCATTTACAAACCCAGTGAGAAGTAATCAGTGTTTGGGAATTCTTCCATGCACCCCCTTCTTTCTTTACGCCTACCCACTTTAACTCCCTGACTATAAACCCCCCGCTCCCCGCCCCCCCACTACTTAGGATACTTATTTGCAATTTGGGATGTAACACACACACATACCTCGGTAGATAGTTATAGTAGTGAGTGTATATGGATGCATGTACATGTATAGTGTGTGTGTATGTGTATAATTTTTTTGGTGTGTACACACACACACACACACACACACATTGTATGTATACATATATACATATATACATACATATACACACATACACACACACAAACATAGTTATAGTTTCTAGGGTCGGAAGGGACCTGAGCAGATCATC
>NW_017728993.1:77062327-77077645 GCF_001723915.1 Gavialis gangeticus
CCACCACCTGACTGCTTGCCTTTGCTACCTTGCGCTGAACCACCTGACTGCTTGCCTTTGCTACCTTGCGCTGATATACACATGATATATTGTGTGTGCATGCATACATAATAAATAGGTAGGGTTTCTACCTAAATAGCAGGGGGATTTACTAATTTTTGCAGGTTGATTATGGCATAAAGGTTGAATTTCATGGTCATTTTGTGGCAGTCCCACCCCTGAATGCTGATTGGGAAGGAACAAGGAGGCAGCTGCCTTCTAGATTGTTGACTGTCCTTCTGTGTGGCCCTGCCCCTTGGTGCTGATAGGTGGAGAGGCCCTGGTGGGAGGGAGAAAGAGGGGAGGAGGCAGCACCCATCTTGTCTGTTGCCTTTCATGCCATGTTCATCTGCTTCCCTCATCTCCAGCAGGACCCCACCTGCCCAGAGCAGCACAGCAAGGGGCAGAAGGAGAGCAGCCACTGGAGGCCAGGGGAGCACAGTAGCACCCAGCTAGCTGCAGCCACACCAGGACCAGCCTCACTGGAAGCTGCAAGCTGACTGGGGCCAGTGTGGCTGTTCTGCTCCCCTTGTCTCCAGCTGCAGCTCCTGCAGCATTATATTGTACCACATCGCTCAAGGCGGGTGGGTATGAGATTCCAGCTCTAGCTCCAAGCTGACTTCCACCCACTCCTCCTGCCTGCAGGAGCTTCTTATCAAGCCAGGTGGGTGGAGCAGGTAAAAGTCAACCAGGAGCTGGAGCCAGAGCTTCATGTGCTGGGTAGAAGCTTCCTGCTGAAGCTTCCCACCCAGCTGCCCAGAGTGGCACAGCATGGCAGGAGCAGTGCAGCAGCAGCCCCAGGTAAAGGTGAAGCAGAACAGCCTCACTGGCCCCAGCCAGCGCACAGTCCAGGCTGGCACAATGCAGTTATGGCTGCAAGGCTGGGGACTGCACATTGTGGCATGGGGCCAGCCCAGCATGGCCCATCCCCTACATGCAAGTATCAAATTTATGCACAAATGGCCTAAAATCACCATTTTAAAGGAATATTAAGGGCATAGATGTGTAGACTGCTGGTTTTTTGGACTCCTTCTCTCTTTCTCTCGTTCCAAGATGGAACACCCCCCTCCCAGAAAGAGTATTTCCAGTGGGCAAGGGGAGGGACTTCTGGGGGCAAAGGCCAGGGTTAGGGGCAGAACTTCTAGTCACAAGATGATGACCAAGGGGTGGGGCAACTGTCAAGGAGCAGGGCTACTCATGAGGACCTCAAAATATCACCAAACCTTGTTAAGTGACCCTCCAGCCAAAATAATTGCCCACCCCTGGTTAAGGCTGTGGAAGTAAGATGTATACCTTCTAGACACAGGAGGCAGAAAAGAAGCCACAGACCAGCCAGAGAGAAATCTGGTTGGAAAGAAACTTGGAATTTTGATGTCTATTATGTGCAGAAAAAACCAGAGCTTTGTATACATTCTTTATAAATAAACAGAATTGCTTCAAATAAATGTCTATTTCTTCTCCTAATGGGAAAACAATATATAAAATGCCAAAATTAAGTAACTGCCCAGTACAGCTGTGTGAAATTTTGCCAAGTGTTTCATTTCAAAGCTCTTTTGATGCACTTCAAGCTTTAAGCAGCAAAATCAAAATGAAACAAAAAGCTTTGAAACAGCTTCAGAATGAAATGAGGGCACTCAAAATGTTTTGAAAGTTTCTAAATGTTTTGAGTTTCAAAGCAGCCCGGTGGTGGGAGGCAGTGGATAGCCAGGGCTGCACTTCAAGTAGCTCCACCACCCCATGGAGCTCAGACTGGTGGTGGGAGATGGAACGCATCCCTGGCTCTGTCCAACTCCCACCGCTGGGCTGTGCTCTGTGGGGCTGCAGAGCCCTAGGGAACCCAGACCGGCAGCAGGAGGTGGAGCACAGTCCTGACTCTGTCTACCTCCCACCACTAGGCTGTGCTCCGCAGCTGCGCTCTGCCTCCTGCTGCCAGCCTGAGCTCCATAGCTCCTGGCACTGGGCATGGGCTGTGCCCAGCACCAGTCCCAGGCAGCAGCAACAGCCTCCTTTCATCCGGCAAGATCTGGGGGCCCACACCCTCAGGAGGAGTCCGGCACAGCCCCACAGTCCTCCCAGGTGTACAGACCCCCGGATCTGCATGCTGGATGACAGGAGGCTGCTGCTACTGCCTGGGGCCAGTGGCACCATCAATCCTCTCCGATGCTGGGTGCGGGCTGCACCCAGAGCCAGTCCTAGGCAGCGGCAGCAGCCTCCTGGCATCTGGCATAGATCCAGGGGCCCACACCCCTGGGAGGAGTCCAGCATAGCCTCGCAGCCTTCCCAGGGGCACAGGACCCCAGATCTGTGTGCAGGATGACAGGAGGCTGCTGCTGCCGGCAAGTGTCAGTTTTGCTTTTTTCATTTTGAGGTGTAGTTTCCAAAAAACTCTACACCTATATCCTTGAAACTTGGCAGTCTTCATGCCCTCAGAAGGGACTACCATCCCTGTATTTTGCATCCACATCAGGCAAGAAATGCAAAGTTATAGGCATTTTCATGGTTCCCCATTATAGCCTATGGGCAAAACATCAAAACGCGTCAAAACAGCAAAACAGTTTTGACGAAATGAAATGGGACTGTTTCAAAATGAAACAATGAAATGAAACACTGCCCCTTTTAAGTGGTGAAATGGATGTCAAAACAAAGGTATTTCGCAGAGCCCTACTGCCCAAGGCAAATAGAATAATTGTACCCTAAGCATAAAGTTGCATTGATCTTTAACCTTAAAGTCTTACACAAATATTCAATAAAGCATGTCATTTAAGCACAGACTTAATGATTGGCCAGTGTAGGGCTAATGGAAGAATTGTCCCATCCCATCTCTACTCAAGGGTGACTTTTATGCCTTAGAGATGTACAGGAAAGCAGTTCCTTATGCCTTTTTGTACATGTGCATCTACTTCAGACTCAGACGATCATAATATATCCTTTTAAAAATAAATAATTCACTGATTATGATTGACAAGCATCATAATCAAGCATCATTGCCTTACTTAAGCTGGACCTGTACTATATTCCCCTCCCCTTCTTCCCTCCCATGATTTTTCACAACTGCAACTACCATTTGTACCACCTCTAATAGAAATGGCAGGAGCTCTAGTGCAGAAGTGCTGCTACTGCTGTTTTAATCACTGGACAATATAATTAGTAGGTCTGTGTTGTCGTGATACCATCTCAGTATGAGGTGTTATAGAATGATAGTTTACTTATGTATAAGATAATGCCTAAAAACTTGGAAAATTCAGGAAGGGCCTTAGGAAAGTATAGTAATTTATGAAGGAAGCAACAAGGCTGAATTTTGCATTGTTTAAGAGTAGCCAGACATGTGAGTGGAAGAATTCCTGATCATGCAAATTTATATGGAAGGGGGGATTGTCTACATTGAGAGATTGTCACAGTGTTGGCATTGGCTTCACTACCATGATTCTAAAAATGGCGAGAGCTGTGATATAGCTTAGAGTCATCTAAACTTTTGTTAGTGGGTTGATTTCAATTGGGTGAGGTTACATCTGGCTTTAAAAGACATTTGCTACTCACAGCCTTAGTTTCCAGGATGTTTAAAGGCAATCATAGAGGGATAACCCTAGAGTGGTTTCACCATTGCATCCCTGGGTTTGGTTCATGCAAGCTTGAGTAGGAGGACAGGGTACACTTGGATTTATGCCTTCCAGGAAATAAATGTAGACATATACAAAGTGCTTGATTATAATCATGACTTCCCACCATTTTTATTTAAATATGCTCAGCTTAAGTTACAGCACTGAGATCTCAAGCATCACTAAATGCCTTGCGGGGCAGGATTCAGCACATTCCTGTTTGTAAATATTAATACTTGTTTTCCCTTTCTGGCAAACAATTAAATTACTTTCCTACTCTATTTCTGAATTTTTTTCTTCTGGTTGTCCGTTTTAAGTACTTCTTACAATGTATAAGAATCTTGTTGTTTTCCTTTTTTACTTACACATTATTTCTTTGGCTTATATTTATTAATCTAGCAATTTGGTTAACGTCATTCTTACATCCTCTCTACAAACCAAAAAACAAAAACCAAAAAAAAAATCACTTCCAAGATGTATCCAATGTATTTAGTCTGTTACTTCATTTATTTTCATAATACTTGTGCCATGCACTTTCACATGGAGTTTTAATAAACCAAACATTATGGAGTATTTTTTTTATGAAACAAAATACAACTGAAAAAGCATTCTCCAGTCTACTGTATAAGACTCCATTAGCACCACACAGTACTCTGATCTTACCCAATGGATTTGTGCAAAAGAGTTGTGCCATATGTATGCCAAGGGTTTAATAAGTCCATACATGTTTTTCAGCAAACGTTGCTGGCTTTTCCAGAACCTAATCCAAACTTGAACCAAATTTCAATTGTTGCAGTTCAGTGGAACACTATGGAAATCAATGGAGATTTGGCAAGTTACAACAGTTGAAAATCTAGACCCAGGAAGTTATCTGGTAGTGAAAATAGTTTAGCTTCTATAAACCATTTCCTTCCCCAGTGTGTGGAGAAACAGAATTAAACAGTGGAATGGCCATACTTTTACCCTGTAAAGTTTCCACTGGCATGAGAAGAGCAGTAGGAAAAGTTAAATATATTTCTCAGAAGAAGAAAAACCTCAACAATGCATTAATTCTGAAGCTAATATCTGGTCATCTAAATGGCAGCATTACTAAAGGATGTAGCCTAAAAATAACTAGTCTTCTATGTTGTTTTTTTTTTAATCCTGTGAGCTACTTATTGAATATGCTTTCTCTCATTTGTAATACTGAAGGCTTGTGAATAGTCCTAAAATTGTAGCAAAAACTATTTAAATGCCTTTAGGTGACAAGAATGAAACTCAACTGCCTTGTAATGACTTATTTTCTTGAAAACTTGGTCCAAAACCAGACAATCAATTACGTAAGGTGAAAATTGCTGACAGAATATTTAAGAAATTCATTGTATTTACATACATTAATTGTGAAGTTCCAAATGGTATAAGGATATTGTGAAAATGTCATTTTTATAGAAAGGAAACTAAATGCACTGTGATTCTTTTTTTTTGTTCTGTATATTCAATGACTTATATTCAATGTTTGTTACTCTTCTTAGGATCTGAATATGTAGCTTTTTCTCTGGCTAGAAATCACACAAGGAAAAACTAGTGAGTATGTAGTATTCAACGTGATCAAGGTCTGTAAGAGTAAGAACTGGGCCTTTCATGCACTCATTAACGTAATAACATAAAATAAACCTGCCTGAAATTACCTCTCAGCTACACGTCACAATATAGTTTTCTAGACCCAATTTTAAATTCAGTCTCATACTCACTGATTGTAATGAGCTATGGCCTTCTTCCTATAATTTCTGGGGAACCTTTTCATGCTCTTGGCATTCCTGTTATTGCAGCCCTTCCTTCTTATACGGCAGGCTTCCATCTAGTCCTACAAGGATTTAAACCCTATTAAATGAAAATTGCAGCCATTTTAGCTCAGCCATGTAAGCGTTGCTATACACACACTGAAATTATATCTGAAAATAACATTGTTTCTAAGTTGCTTGCCTATGCCAGACGGTGACAGTCCTTTCTTTCACAAAGAGCAGATTTCTTGATTTCCTCCGCTCCCCCCGCCACCCCCAATCAAAAAAAAAATTAAGCTGCTGTAACACCAGGTCAGAGACCAATACAAGCCTATCTTACACAGAACTATGCCTGTCATTCTAGAAGACTTGATTTCTGCTGGTTTTCCTGTAGGAAGAGGTATCTCCATGTAAAGGGGTCTAAATTGGACCCTTTTATTTTGTGATTAAAATACATTTTTTGGCCTTCCTAATTTGCTTTCAGCCCTACTCCTTCATTTGTCCTGTTTTTTTTTAATTATTATTATTTATTAAAAACAATTTTCTCAAGTTATTTATGGTTGCCTGGCTCCTTTTTTTAAACAGCACCTAGTCTGCCTTGCCAAGTTCTACCTTAGTTTTTAACTTTTAAGAATCACTTTATCCTGAACCCAGTGAGCTATTCTTTTAACCCCATGGTCAGTTGCTCTCTTCCTCAGTTCTTGTCAGACTTTTTGCAGAGCTGTGCTACCCTTTGTTTTTTTGCTAGCAGTTTCATCCTTTGAGCTACTATCAAATCATTTGTTAAAATAGTAACGTTGCAACCTCAGCTGCCTTGCTTTGAGCCTGCAACTGCTGCTACAGCACTGAAATAACTATGGGCAAATATGTCTCAATCCTGAACCCTTTAAGCCATTACTACATATCCCACAAAGACTTCCTCATGCTTCAAGATTTTTCTGCTGCCATGAACTTGTATTTAAATGATCCTTTGGGGTGGGTATGTACTTTTTCCTCTCCCACCCCCTACTTAGCAACCTGTTCTTTTACATTCTGCAAATCCTGATTCTCTTCCCCTTCCTATGGCCTGGAAAGAAGGTCTTCTTAGACATACCTAAGTAAAAGTACTCTGGGCGCCTATACAAGTGCAGCAAGGCTGCTCTGATGGGCTATAATTACAGTATGTCAGAGCTGACTCAATTAATTGAGTCTGCTGGAGCGTGGTTATTACCACGCTCCACAAGACTCCAGCATCATGTGTATCAGTGTCCCTGTGCGGAAAAATGGCAGTGGGGGTGCTTTTACTAAAGCTTGTTAGAGCTTTAGTTAAAGTGCCCCCGCCGCCATTTTTCAGCATGGGGACACTGATTCGCATGACACTCCCAGCGTTTTTAATTAGAGCGGTTCTTGGAGACTTTTGAATTGAAGTGTCATCCTCTTCCCCCGTCCTCCTTCCTCCCCCGCCCCCAGTCCTGGAACATGTCTCTAAATGCCCTTTGTGCCCAACAACATATTTAACATGTCTCCCAACCATACAGTGGTTCAATAAAAGATATCACCAAAAAAAACCTGACTTCTCATACATTTCCTAGGCCATCAAAGCTATAACAACACTCCAATAGTACCCAAGGCATTCAAACAGTTAAGTGGTCTACCAAAGTGGAGCCTTCATCTCTCTTTCTCAAATAGTTTGGATCAGAATGATCACTTATAAATTGATAAGTGCAAATCAATGTTGGATTCACTGCCTTCAACTAACCTAAAGTCTAAAGACTACATGCCTCAGCAAGGTCTAAAATAAGTAACATATGTAGAGATGTCTTTAAATATAATTTCAGTTACAGAATGCAGCTTTAATAAATATTTAACAGAGGATATGTACAGACATTACACTTAGATCTAGCTAACCAGGATTAGTTTGAACTAAGTGCCAAACTATACAAGTTTGGAAGGGTAGATCAGTGGGGAAAAATGACTGCCCACTCTAACTTATTTCACCCATGTATGGATCTTGCACTTAGATCAACCTAACCAGGGTTAGGTCAATCTAAAAGCCATCTGTACACGCATTCAGGAAGGTTCGGCTGGCCTTATCTAACTTTGCTTCTCCTAGTAAGCTACATAGCTCAGACTAACCCATTCCCAATCTAGTCTAAATGGGTTTACCAGTGCAACCCTGAATGGAGAACACCCAACCCCTCCCCTGACAACTGTGAATGTGCTAGCTCTTCCTGAAGACTAACTAGCCCCATCACCAATTGCTCCCCTCCCCACCCACCCCAAATTAGATTGTGTTCCCAGTGCAACTCCCAGCATTGACAAATGTATGTACACTCAGGACCACATCTACAATCACACAGCTTAGTGAACTGTATGATTGTAGATCAGATCCTGGGAATGTATGTACATGTTTACAGTGTGGCGGTGGGTCTGGGAAAGCTCAGCTGCCAACCCCAACCCCAGAGCTGTGCTTTTCATTCCTCCCTCCCCCCACGCCGGCCCCCGCCCACCCCAACAGGGCTATCTTTAATCCTCCGACCACCCAACCCTGAATGAACAACCTCGCTACAGACCTGTTAGTTCTTCTGCTCCCCCACACACCAGATTACTTAGATCAGGCTCCTGGTGAATGTCTGTACAGCCAGCACCTGATCTACAGTCATGCCACTTAAATAAACTGTGATTTGTAGATCTGATCCTGGGAATATCTGTATGTGACCTGAATGTGTTGTTTTAGGATGATGCAGATATAAGAATAACCTTTTTATTGCAAATTTTTAGGGAAAAAAGAGGTAAATATTTTGCAATACACCTTTGAGTATTTTATCTTCTTAATTCTGCTTTAAGCCATATCCATATCTACTTGACAATATCCAAGTCTCTCTTGGAAACAAGTGATTACTAGGGTTTCCATGATTCCTCCCGTACACCAGCAGACACTGAGCATAGATACACAAAGCTCTTTGAATGGTTTAAATTCAATTTAAACCCAAAGCAAACCAGCATACAAATCTGTTAAACCAGTTTAAATCATCCTGAAATGGTTCATAAGTTTCCGTGGAAAATTAAGTACTATTCTGAACTGATTCGTTGTGACCTGGTTCAGTGTTCTACCTGGACACCAAGCGTTCTGTGATTTGGGTCTGATCAATCCTCCCTACATCTTGCACTGCATTACTCCTCTGTGCATCTCCCCTGCGGCAACTGGCTGCTCTGGTACACAATCGTAACTCTATGACCCCCTTCTTTTCCTCCCCCCCTTTTATTTCTTTTTTGGCTTTTCTTTCTTTTTATCAATGAGCATCTAATACTGCTTGTTCGATACAAGCTGTCTAATAACCACCTGCCTCCTCACTCGGTACTCAGTTGCAAACCCTCATCATGATACCCACCCAAGCCCTGGGAATGGAGAAACTTGGGTGCAAGACCACTCCCAAGTCAGACAAGCATACTGCAGACTTCCATCCTTTGCAGACTATTGCATTTTATTAAACTTGTGTTTAGGAAAAGAAGGCAAGCAGAAAAGTGAAAATGTCCCTAGACACAGGTCACCCACTTTGTGGAATCCCCAAAGCACAAATGTAAGCACTCTCCTAAACTTGCCCACTGCAAAAAATGCTTGGCTAGGTGCTCACTCTCACACTTGTTCCCAAACAGTGATGTTTATAGAGGCTTCAGTAGTTGTGTGTCTGCACCCACTACGCTGTTTCCCTAGAATAAAGATAATATCATCTGTTCTCAGCAGGCATTTTTACACATGCAAGCACTGCAGCGCTGGGCACTTTGAAAAGTGCCTGGTGCTGCGGCGCTTGCAGTTGCATAAGTGGTGAAATGTGCCTCGGCATTGAGAAAATGCCAATTACGCACTTTTGAACTATGACACATCGGAGGTGCTTTAGTTCAAAAGCGCACTGTCGCCATTTTTTGTGCACTGATCTCCAGCGTGCCGCAGGACAAAAAAGTATGTATATAAATACCCAGTGTTCCTTCTGCAGTTGCCTAGCCAGAAAAGAGATAGCATCTTGCCAGTAAGAGCAGGAATGAAGGGGAGAGATAACAGGTGGGTTGATGGGGCGGGGCTTGAGGATGACAGCACTCAGAGGATCGAAGTGGATGACTAGCTGGAAAGAACAGGGGCTCAACATACAATGGTGGTTGAAACAAGGGAAGTGTTAGTCAGGGAGCAGAATAGAAGGACAAAGTCCTCTTGAGTCCCTATGTTGTCTCCACTCTTTTTTTCTCTGAAGGGATTCTTAGGCCACTTTCCAGTTTCAGTATAAACAGGAATTTTCACTTTTAGATTAGCAGTGCGCACAAGGCAGCCATACATCATCAGGTTTTAGTAAAATAGACAAGCCTATCAACTGTATTTTAGTATCCAGATATGCCATGATCCAGGATAGGGTGGATCCAGGATTTTGCAAAAGAAGGGGAGGTATGGAAGCAGCTACTGGTGCTGCAGGGGTGGTTATAAACCCTGGTCCCAGTTTCTCCTCCCCACCACAAGGGCATATCATGCTGTGAAAGCAGCAAGCAAGGACATTTTTACGTCCCCAAATCAGGTAGGAATTTCCCTTCCCCCTCTGGTTCTCCCCTGCCTTGTCCTCTGTACTCAGTGGTGTGACCCATCCCCTCCATTCCCCTCTCCCTCTTATGCTGCTGCTGTTCCCACTGTCTCTAGGGGCAGAAGGTAGGGAGTCTCCATAGTCACTCTTGCCCCTGCTGCCCTCAGATTGCATGTAACGCCCAGCTCAGCCAGTGATTACAGCAGTGGCGGACAGGTTCTCTTCCCCTATGGCTGCTCCTGAGCTTGCAGGTAACAGCTTGGGGATTGAGCAGGGAGAAGGAACCCATTTGCTGCTACTGCAATCTCTGATTAATCCAAGTTTGCCACAGAAACCAGCAGGAGTGGGGCAGGAGGGTTGTGGAACCCACTGCCCAGTCAGAGGGGTCAGCAGTGGTAGCAGGGAGGTGAGAGGGGATGGAAGGGGATGGGATGTACCGTGGAGGGAACAGGAAACAGGGAAATCTTACTTCTTTCAGGGACTTTTAAAAAAGCCCCCAGCTGCTGTTGCTTTTGCAGAGTTGACTGAAAAGAGAGGTGCATCAGGCCCACTTCTCCCCCGTCTAGTTCTTGTTAGCAGCTGGTATGCTAGAAAAGACCTATATGAACATTGTGAGTATAGAACCATTTAATTACTAATCTAATTAAAAGAAATAAATCACAATTTGCATGCTCCTAAAACTTCATATGATATTTTAGATGACCTACTGACATTCAAGGAGGTTGGGGATGGGGAGGTTAGAGCACATTAAAATTGGCCACCCTATTTAACTTAGTTCACCCAGGTGTGGACCTTACACTTAGATACCTGGTTAGGTCAGTCTAAGCACAAACTGTACAGAAGGTCAGGACCATTAAATTGGTCCAAAAATGGCCAAGCTGATCTAAGTTAACTGCATCTTGGAGGTAGTCTAACTTAGATCAGGTTAAGTGAGACCCCTGAGAATTTCTGTAAAGTAACTACTAGAGCCCCTTGGGAAAGCCAAGCCACTAGCCCACCCCACTTTCCCTGCCCCTCTCCTTCTCACTGCCAGCACCAGTCTATTTTTAAACATTGTGGCCCCCTCTCCCCACCCCACCAATGTATAACTTCCCCCACATCCCACAAGTCGCTCCTGATGCTGATTTTTACAGGTATTTGTGGGTGCTGGGATCCAACTGAAATAACAGTGGGGGAAGGGGCTGGCAGGATTGGGGGGTTGTTCTTTGCAGGGTAGGGGAGGGTCAGAGGGCTAAAAATAACCTGTGTTCCCAGGAGATGGAGAAAAAGCCTCCCATCCACCCCAGCCCCTCTGCAAACATTGTGAGCCCCTCCACTATTCTGCCAACCCCCACCCCAACTCTGCTTGCCCCCCTGATCCTCCAAAGTCCCCCACCCCGCTAGCCCTCCCCATCCTAACTGACTATAAATCAGGTGGCCATTTTTAACTCAATCTAACCTCCCCAAATGTCTATATGTACCCTTTGGGTTGTCAAGTATAAATATAAAATTATTACACATTGATTGTAGCTTCCTGAATTTAGCTGAAGCATATGTCTGGGAATGTGTCAGGAGTGGGAGCCTTAGACAGAAGTGAATAGTATATGGTGAATTCAATAACAAATAAGAAATATGCTCTCTCTAAAATAAACTCATTTGTCATGTAGTACTACAAGAAAAAAAACAGACTACATTCACAAATAAGTATGAAATATTTTGTGTACTATCCTTCTAATAAGAAAGCAGCCAGTAACAACATTGTCTAATGTCCTTTCATTAAAGATTTCCAACTCTTGTTCTAAATGTATTTGTAATATTCCAAAAGTGTCCATATAATGCAAAAAACATGCACACCATTCAAGTAATAACTAGGGCTGTGTGAAGCTTCAGGTGCTGTTTCGATTTGGAGGAGATTCAGCCTGATTCGGCGGCTGAATCTCCAAATTCAAATTGAATCAGGAGACCAATAAAAGGTCTGAACCAATTCAAAGCCTCTGAATCAACCTGGAAAAAGATACGAAGGAGATTCGGGCAATCCCCACTCGCCACAGCAGGGAGCTGGACCTGAATTATGTGCTGGTAAGTGGGGAGGGGGGGGGTGGAGGCAGGGGGAGAGGACCATTGGGGAACCCCTGCCAGGCCTCATCCCTTGCCTGCTCCCCCAGTCCCTCCGAGCACCCCCAACCCTGCCCGCTCTCCCAGCCCTGTCAATGGCTGCCCTGCCCAGCCCCAGCATCCTGGCTCTTTAAAAAAAATAAAAAGCCCCACACACACCGGCTCTTGCCAGGGGGTGGGAGGAGATCCCTGCTGCCCCCCACTGCTCTGTATTGCACGGGGGGCTCTGCCACAAGCCCCCATCCTCTGCTCGCTCTCCCAGCCCTGTCAATGGCAACCCCACCCGGCCCCAGTGTCCTGGCTCTTTAAAAAAAAAAAAAAGGCCCTGCACTTGCCAGCATTGCAGCAGCTTTCAGGTCTTCTGGGGGCTGGTGGCAGAGCACCCCCATGCAGTGTGGGGCAGTGGGGATTGCCCTTCTTCCTGGCAGCAGCTGGTGAGGGTGGGGCTTTTTTTTTTTTTTTTTAAGAGACAGGATGCTGGGGCTGCGTGGGGTAGCCATTGATGGGGCTGGTAGAGTGGGTGGGGAATGGGGCCTGTTTGATTTGGCAATTCGGCCTATTTGGCGGCGGCCAAATCGCCGCATCAGATTTGGCCGAATTGATTTGGGACAGCGAGTCGAATCACCGAATGGAATCACTGTCCCCCAAATCAGCTGAATCCAAATCTGAAGTGAATACTAGCCACTTTGCACAGGCCTAGTAATAACATGTAAGTACTAATATGATTTATTTATGGAATTGAGCTAACCTCTTAGCAAGAAAACTGTGCACGTTTCCTCCATTTCCACATGATCCTTCCTTTTGGAGGAATAGTGAGGTTCTGTAACAGGTTACCAGTGTATGTGTGGTGGGGGTGATTGACAACTAGTTTTAATTCTTTGTGGGAGGTGACATGCCATGGTTACCTGCAGTAACAGGAGAGGGGAGACAATGACCTAGCAGAGGAAGAGGAGCACAGGATTAGAAATTATTTTCCCAGTTAAATATTCCAGGATCCCATGTGTATGGTTGCTTCTTTTTTTTAATTTTTTTTTGGGGGGGGGGGGGGTTAGTACATGCATGTTTTGATTTAGTATTTAAAACTGATGAAATAATTGAAAAGAACAATTTCCTTTATAATAATCCAAACACATACACACACTATATTATTATGTGTGTTTCCAGTAATAGTGCCATTTCTTCGACAAACCTAAAAACAAAAAAACGTAGTTCTAGTGCACATACTTTAAAAAGGGATTTCTATAGCTCAATAAGTACTGTGGTGTGTGAAGTGTGTACAGGAAGCCCTATATACTACTTCCTAATTGATATCAGATCCCGTTTACCTAAAAGTTTTTGGAATTGTCAATGACTAAAGAACAAGGCAGACTGAATATTTTGCCATGCCTAATTTGGTGGGGGAGAATTAAAATAGAGTTGCTTCATTTTTTTTTAAGTTTTAAATTTCAAATAATTTTGTTTTACAATGTAAACCTGCTTTTCAATTTTAAATTAGCAATCTATAAACCACTAACCTTTAATTTTATTTATCCATTTCAAGATTATTCATTTAATTTAAATAGTACATATTTCTGCTAAAGCATTATATAAAAATCAAATCACTAAATTAGAGAAGGTTGTGGATAATAAGCTCAAGGGAACCAGAGTTTGAAGTGTTAAGTCAGCTTTTAACAGCTTTCAGAAGGAGAAAAAATATTTTCTACATTTCAGTTTATAAAACAAGTTCAGCTAATGATTAATTCACTAATATATTAGAAGGGAAGTGGAAATTGACAGCAAAAGGAAAAAAAGTAGTAAAGCTTGGTTTCATTTTATAAATAAAGACCTAGCAGTGAGATGCTAAGATGTACTAGTTCTAAAAGCCTGAAGGCCAAGGTAACCAAAAACAATTAGTTCAAATAAGTATAGACAATGCTGTTTTTGTCTTTAATAATCCTATTGGTTTAACTAGCAAACTGATTCTAATAATCATTTTCCTTTTTGATATATTTAATAAGACAAACAGAATTATTTTCTTTTTTCACTGAATTCCAATTTCCAAACTGCAGTTGATACATATCACAAGGGGAAAAGACTTGTAAATAAGAAACTTCACTCACCATAAACAAATGTGAAGATACAGAACATAAGTGTATATAACGTATCCTCCTGCTTATCAGAAAGTAATGCTTAATTGCTAATTCAATAATTATTGTAATTAATCAATGAGAACCAGGCTCTTTTTTAAAAAGGTACAAATGTAAAACATGAAAATGTAAAGACGATAATTTAATTCAAGATTTCTCAATTGCTAGACTCATAATTAAAATTGGTCATTTAAATCAGTCTCTGCCAAATAAAATCTGTACTTGTCTTTATTTGATGACTATTACATTGGATCAGTAGACTTATGCTATGGTGGGAAGAAGTTATTACTATTACTAACTAATGCATTAAAGAAGTTGCCTGGTGGAAAAAAGGTGATTTCCCTGTTGATGACATCTGGAACAATGTGTTTAGTGTGTTATAATGAAGAACACATTACTGATAATGCAGAATAACAGAAATTTTAACAAGTACAACAATGTTACTTTCTTACTTAATTTAACAAATGTAAAGGTCCTTTTTAGAATTAAACCTACATTTGTTTGTTTTTTTAAAAACAATTTAGGAAACCAGTTCTTTAAACTAAGCCAAACACCCAGATCTGAAGAAACAAGTGCACTGGCACAGCCATGCATGTTGAATCAAGATATTGTGCCTATCATCAGCAATCAACCTTTCCTGGTGTGAGCCCATTTTTATCATAAGAAATAGTTCTGTAAGCTTGTTTTCGATCTACCCATAAAACAATGGTTTCAACTCCCTACAGGCTGTGACAGTCAAGCTGAGACCAATGGACCACACCATACTGTATTAATATTAACACAGAGGAATGATCCTGGTGTTTCCACAGCTGTACACACAAACCAAATGATGCAACTGGCCAATCACAACACAGGCATCCCTTACAGTTGTTACATGAGAAGACAACATTGAAGAGCTTTCACCAGGTCTTTTTAATGTAGGAATGTCCAGGCTTATTACTGGGAAAACGGTAATAATGACTGAAATGTCAAATACAAACCCTGGGACTTCCTAATGTCACGCAGACCAGATTTTTTTTCTTCTTTTTCTTGAAACTTGACAAACTTGAGTGTGTTGCTGTGAGTTTACTTAAATAGGTGAGGTCTTGAAGGAATCAAATACAAAGTAACTAATCTGGGGTAGTGTGTGTGTGTGTGTGTGTGTGTGTGTGTGTGTGTG
>NW_017728993.1:77077833-77078885 GCF_001723915.1 Gavialis gangeticus
GTGTGTGCGCGCACGCCTCCCCCAGGAGGAACCCAGAGGCACTATGAAATTGCAGTGAACTCTACATGTCCTAGGTGTTAATATTTTAAAACAGTTAGACTTACTACTAAAACTTAGGCTTTCACCTTCACTAGGGATCAGGGGCTCTGGAGGGCTGCGTGTGTTCCTCGAACAATGCGGCTCAGGGAGCAGTACAGAAGCAGGCAGCAGAACTGGGGTGCTTGCTGTCCCTGCACCAGCCTGTGAGTGGGGGGCAGGATGAAGGACAGATCGAAAAGACTGGGTACCCCTGTGTGTGTGCATTTGTGTCCCTGTACCAGCTTCTGAGTGGGGGGCCAGAAGAACAAATCAAGAAGACAGAGAGAGAGAGTCAGGATGAAGGACAGATCAAGAAGACTGGGTACCGTGTGTGTGTGTGTGTGTGTGTGTCTGTGTGTGTGCGCGTGTGTGTCCGCGCTCATGTGCTGTGGAAAGATGCGAGGCACCAGGAGCAGGTCCGGCCCGGCCGGCAGCACAGGAAAGGGCGAGTCCCGCCGGCCCCGGCCCCACCAGCCCGGCGGAGGGTTGCGCCGCCTCTCCGACTCACCTGTCGTCGTTCTGCCAGCCTTGATCTCCCAGCAGCAGATCCCGGAACCGGTACCTGGGAGGCAGAGGAGGCACCTCGCTCTCCAGATCCACCATCCTGCCCAGCTGCGGGGTTGGCGGGGGGGATGCAGGAGAAAGCCCACTGTCCTTTTCTCCCTCCCCCGCCCCGCTGGGGGATCCGCAGGCAGAAAGAGCAAAGTGCTGGCACAGCCACGGGCAGAGGCGCAGGGGCAGGGATGCTCCGCGGCGGCCGAGAGGAGCGATCGCTTCAGCCCCCCGCGTCCCCGGCGATGGCGGGAGCCCCTGGGGGCGCTGAGCCTGGCGGGCACCGCTCCGCCCGCAGAGGGGGCGAGGACCGCGCCGCAGGCACCCGCCGCCCGCCGGGCTTGACAACAAAGAGCCGCCCGCCGCACACCGCCATGCAAATGTGATTTGGAGCTGCCGCTGAGGGGCCAGCCAATGGGATA
>NW_017728993.1:77078895-77080357 GCF_001723915.1 Gavialis gangeticus
CAATGGGATAGGCCCTCATTAGCATACCCCAGTGACGGCGCGGGGACCTCTCCTTGCCAGCAGCCAATGGAAGTAGCCTCCTTAGCATAATGGGGCTCTAGGGGTTTCTCAGTCCCCCACAGGGGCATGGAGCTGCGATGGCAGGCAGGAGGCAGCCACATGCCTCCTGGCCAGATGGGCTCGAAACTCGTGGCGCCGGCTGAGGTGATATCTTTCCTTAAACGAACTAGATATTTGCAAAATAAATAAATAAATACATTCTTTGGGGAAAACAAAACCAAAAAGAAATCAGATCATGTTTTTTGAGATTTCTTAGCTGGTCCAATAAAAGGTATCATTTCTGAACCAAGAGTTCTAGAGTTTTGCATTTCCTTCTTTGCAGGCTTTTGGGCACAGGCACCCTTCATCACAGGGATCCCGGTTTTCTCTGATTTAAAAAAAACAAACAAATTTCAGTTGAAAATGTAACCCCAAATCCACATTTTTTCCATGGTGTAAATGAAACACCACATACACACACACACACATATATTCATGTATGTATGTATATTATATATATGTATATATGTATATGTATCTACAGAGCTGACCTGAGCAGGGAATGGGGCCCAGGGCAGGGTGCGGGGCCTGCTCCGATCTGGGCCCCAGCCCCAAAGAAGCTGCCGCCACCAATGCCAGCAACAACATCAGCGGTAGCGGGTAGGGAGCCACAGGCTAGATGTGGAGCTACCACTCTGCCCGGCTCCACACCGCCATTGCTCTGTCTCACTCTGCAGAGCCTCCCAAAAGCATGGGGCCCAGAGCGGTCGCCCCAGTTTGCCTCCCTCCATGGACAGCCCTGTATATATAATATATATATATGTGTATATATATATATATATATATATATGTGTGTGTGTGTGCATACGTGTGTGTGTGTGTATATGTATATGTATATATGTACAATCTATCTATATCTAAATCTAAATCTAGTTTTATAGTTTCTAGGGTCAGAAGGGACCTGAGTAGATCATCGATCCTGACCCCCTGCCATGGCAAGAAAGAGTACTGGGGTCAAACGACTCCAGCAAGGTGTACATCTAACCTTCTCTTAAAAACCCCCAGGGTAGGAGCCAGCACCACTTCGCTTGGAAGTTGGTCCCAGATCCGAGCTGCCCTGACTGTGAAGTCGCGCCTCCTGATGTCTAGTCTGAATCTCCCCTCTGCCAGCTTGTGACCGTTATTCCTGGTCACTCCTGGCAGTGCTCGGGGGAACAGGGACTCCCCCAATGCCTGCTGATCCCCTCTAGCCAGTTTGTAACAGGCCACAAGATCCCCCCTCAGCCTTCTCTTGTGGAGGCTGAACAGGTTCAGGTCCCATCGCCTCTCCTCGTAGGGCCTGCCCTGCTGCCCCCTGACCATGCGAGTGGCCCTCCTTTGGACCCTCTCCATGCTGTCCACATCCCTCCTGAAGTGTGGCGTC
>NW_017728993.1:77080367-77083530 GCF_001723915.1 Gavialis gangeticus
ACTGGACGCAGTACTCCAAATGCAGCCTGACCAGCGTCTCATAGAGGGGGAGGATCACCTCCTTGGACCTGCTTGAGATGCATCTGTGGATGCATGAGAAGGTACGGTTGCCCTTCCTAACCACGTCCCCACACTGTCGGCCCATGTTCATTTTGGCATTGATAATGACTCCAAGATCCTTTTCTGCCTCTGCACTGACGAGAAGGGAGTTCCCTAGCCTGTAGATATGGTGCTGGTTCATCCTCCCCAGGTGCAGTACCCTGAACTTGTCAGTCTTGAATCCCATCCTGTTATCATCTGCCCACCCCTGTAACCTGTCTAGGTCCAACTGCAGCCTATTCCTCCCTTCTAACATGCCCACATCCCCCCACATCTTAGTGTTATCTGCGAATTTGAACAAGGTGCTTTTTACTCCCTTGTCCAAGTCACTGATGAAGATGTTGAACAGTGCGGGCCTGAGGAACAAGCCCTGCGGAACCCCACTGCCCACATCCCTCCAGGTCGAAAATGACCCGTCCACCACCACTCTCTGGGCGCAGGCCCTCCAGCCAGTTAGTGACCCATTTGACTGTACGTGTCGACGCCACAGTACCCTAGTTTTTAATGAGAATGGGATGAAAGACAGTGTCGAAGGCCTTCCTAAAGTCCAAAAAGACTAGGTCTACTACTACCCCTGTGTCTAAGATCTATATAGATCTATCTATATATAGAGATATAGAGATTTACATTTATATCTATATCTATATCTACATATAGATAGTTCTATATCTATATGTAGATAGATAGATAGGTAGATAGGTAGATAGATAGTGATGTTTCATTTACATAAGGGAAAAAATGTGGATTTGGGTGTGTTTTTTTTAACTGAAAATTGGTTGTTTTTAAATCAGAGAAAACCAGGATCCCTGTTCATAAGGCACAGAAGATTGCAAGGATTGAAAGTTTTAGGTAGAGATGAGAATCTGGAATTGCACTAGCTATGTCTGTATAGGACATTGGTACCCTTCTCACTCAGGCCAGGACTCACTGGGGTACAAGGTTCTTCTTAACCCAGGCTCCAAAGCCTAGCTCTTCCAGCTGTGTGTAAGTCCCCAGACTAGCATCACAGAAAATTAGGGTTGGAAGAGACCTCAGGAGGTCATCTAGTCCAACCCCCTGGTGAAAGCAAGATGAGTCCCAACTAGGTCATCCTAGCCAAGGCTTTGTCTACCTGGTCTTCAAAAGAATAGAGTCCACAACCTCTCTGGGTAACCTGTTCCAATGTTTTACTACCCTCCTAGTGAGAAAAAAATCATACTAATAACTAACCTAAACTTCCCTTGCTGCAAACTGAGCCTATTGCTCCTTGTTCTGTCATCTGCAACCAGCACTGTGGACAGTTTAGCTCCATCCTCTTTTGAACCTTCCTTCAGGTAGTTGAAGACTAGTATTAAATCCTGTCTCAGTCTTCTCTTCTCTTGACAAAATTAGTCCAATTCCCTCAGTCTTTCCTTGCCTTCCACAAGGGTAAGACAGACTAAGGGTCTCTATAGCTGAGACCACTGCTTTTCAACCTTTTTTGCACTTGTGGACCACTAAAAAAAGAAGATGCAGACCCTGTTTAACTGTAAGTGTGGGTATTCACATGCTTTTGATTGATTGTCATCATCTTTTACGGATCCCTTAGACATAGCCTGTAGACCTCCAGGGGTCTACAGACTACAGATTGAAAACCACTGACTTAGAGAAACAAGGGACAGTTGGACAGACCTCTGCCTTGGCAAAGTCTCTTACGCCCTGTCCACATGAGCATGGGCATTTATTTCCCCAGGGACAAGAAGCAGCGGTACACCTTGTGCTGCTGCTACTTGTTCCTGGGGAATGCCCATGCCATGTGCCCTCTGGCACAGTGCAGATTACCCCAGGTGGGGTAAGAGGGGCTGGGGCCAGCAATTGTGCTGGCCACAGCAGACTTACCTACAGTTCTGGGGGCCAGGGAAGCTACAGCCATGGCACTTCTGCTGCTGGGAGCCTGGCCAGGAACCAGAGCATGGCTCCAGCTGTCTAGGCTCTGGTTTTGGATAGCGTGCATTGCCACTGTGTGTGCTCTGCTGCTTTTTTTCCACATGGTGTTTTTTGACCCCAGGATCTCCAGAAAGGGCCTGAGCAGGAGCAGACACATCCTGCAGATCAGTGCCTGAATGCGCAGGTGGTATTGCCAGCAGCGTTTGCCTTCATTGGCCAACAGGATGATGTTCCATGAAGAAGGATTGCTGGGAAGAGATGGAATCCACTTGATGAGGAGAGCAAAGAGCATCTTCGCAGACAGTCTTGCTAACCTGATGAGGAGGGCTTTAAACTAGGTTCACCGGGGGATGGAGACCAAAGCTCTGAGGTAAGTGAGGAAGTGAGTGACCTGAATGAAGAGCAAGCAGGAGGAGGCAAGATGGGAGGTGTTGCTATTCTTCCTGAGAAATCAGGGCAATTGACTAATTATCTTAGATTCCTGTACATGAATGCATGGAGCCTGGGAAACAATCAGGAAGAATTGGACATCCTTGCACAATCATGGAACTATGACATGATTGGAATAAAAGAGACTTGGTGGGATAGCTCTCATGACTGGACCACTGTCATGGATGGGTATAAACTGTTCAGGAGGGACAGGCAGGGGAGAAGAGGAGGAGGAGTTGCATTTTATGTAAAAGAGTCATATGACTTCTCAGAGCTCCAGTATGAAACTGGAGATAAGCCTGTTGAGAGTCTCTGGGTTAGGGTCAGAGGACCAAGCAACATGGGTGATGTCATGGTGGGGTTCTCCTATAGGCCATCAGGCCAGGTAGAAGTGGTGGATGAGGCTGTCTTCAAACATCTAGCAGAAGTTTCCCAGTCACAAGCCCTAGGTCATATGAGGGACTTCAATCACCCTGACATATGCTGGGAGGGCAATACAGTAGTGGGCAGGCAATCCAGGAAGTTTTTGGAGAGTGCGGGGGACAACTTCCTGATGCAAGTGCTGGAGCAGCCAGTTAGAAGCCATGCTCTTTTTGACTTTCTGCTCACAAGCAGGGAAGAACTGGTGGGGAATGTAGTAAGTGAATGGCAACTTGGGCAGCAGCAACCATGAGCTGATTGAGTTCAGGATCCTGAGGAAAGGAAAGATGGAAAACAGCAGAGTAAGGAC
>NW_017728993.1:77084623-77117316 GCF_001723915.1 Gavialis gangeticus
GGCTTAGTTGGCTAACATTGTATTGCTTGTAACCTAGTCGCATGCCCCTCCTCTCCCCCATCCCTCTATTGTTAGTCCCTCACTCGGGTGCTTTGTATTTCCATATCAGCTTTGTCATCTTTTTTCTGGATTCCCAATCCAAAACATCTACTAATATAAGTGAATGGCAACTTGGGCAGCAGCAACCATGAGCTGATTGAGTTCAGGATCCTGAGGAAAGGAAGGATGGAGAACAGCAGAGTAAGGACCCTGGACTTCAGAAAAGTAGAATTCAGCTCACTCAGGCAATTGATGGGCAGGATCCCCTGAGAAGCTGGTCTGATGGGAAGAGGTGTCCAGGAGAGCTGGCTGTACTTCAAGGAAGCCTTACAGAGAGTGCCAAAACAAACCATCCCAATGTGCAGGAAAATTAGAAAGTATGACAGAAGATCAGCTTGGCTTAGCAGGGAATTCATCAGTAAGCTAAATCATAAAAAGAAAGCTTATAAGAAGTGGAAACTTGGACAAACAACTAGGGAAGAGTATGGGAGTATTGTTCTGGCATTTAGGGATGAAGTCAGGAAGGCCAAAGCACAGTTGGAGTTTCAGCTGTCAAGGGATAAGAAGGGGAACACAAAGGATTTCTACCAGTATGTCAGTAACAAGAAGAAGATTAGAGAAAGTGTGGGTCCCTTACTGAATGGGGGAGGCAACCTAGTGACAAAGGA
Source organism: Gavialis gangeticus (assembly GCF_001723915.1). NCBI lineage: Eukaryota > Metazoa > Chordata > Crocodylia > Gavialidae > Gavialis > Gavialis gangeticus. The sequence continues at coordinate 77,085,331 of NW_017728993.1, forward strand.
TGCAGAACAGGCTGAAGTACTCAATGCCTTTTTCACCTCAGTCTTCACAGGCAAGGTCAGGTCCCAGAGTACTGCTCCAGACAGCACAGTTTGGGGAGGAGGGTAGCAGCCAACAGTGGTGAAAGAACAAGTTAGGGGCTATTTAGAAAATCTGGACTTATACAAGTCTATGGGGCCAGATGGGGTATATCCTAGGGTGCTGAGGGAGTTGGCTGATGTGACTGCAGAGCCACTGGTCATCATCTTTGAAAACTCATGGTGATCAGGAGAGGTCCTGGATGACTGGAAGAGGGCAAACATAGTGCCCATATTTAAGAAAGTGACTAAGAGGATTCAAAGAATTACAGACTACTCAGCCTCATCTCAGTCCCTGGAAAAATCGTAGAGCAGATCCTCAAGCAATCCATCTTGAAGCACTTGGAGGAGAAGAAAGTGATTACTAGGAATAGTCATCATGGATTCACCAAGGGCAAGACATGCCTGGCCAACCTGCTTGCCTTCTATGATGACATGACTGCCTCTGTGGATGTGGGGAGACCAGTGGATGTGGTATACTTTCATTTTAGCAAGGCTTTTGATACGGTCTCTCACAATATTCTCGCAGGCAAGCTAAAGAAGCAAGGGCTGGATAAATGGACTGTAAGGTGGATAGAAATCTGGCTGGAACATCAGGTTCAGAAGATAGTGATCAATGGTTTGATGTCTAGTTGGCAGTTGGCATCAAGTGGAGTGCCCCAGAAGTTGGTCCTGGGGCTGGTTTTGTTTAATATCTTCATCAGCGACCTGGAAGATGACATGTACACTCAGCAAGTTTGGAGATGATATCAAACTGGGTGAAGTAGTAGATATGCAGGAGGGTAGGGCTAGGATTCAGAGTGACCTTGACAAATTGAAGAATTGGGCCAAAAGGAATCCATGCTGGCTGTTTCTAAGCACCTTCTCCTCCAAATGCTTCAAGATGGATTCCTTGAGGATATGCTCCACAATTTTTCCAGAGACTGAGGTGATGCTGACTGGTCTCTAGTTCCCAGGATCCTCCTTTTCCCCTTTCTTAAATATGGGCACTATGTGCAAGGATGAGTGCAAAGTCCTGCACTTAGGATGGAAGAATCACATGCACCACTGTGGATTGACTGGCTGGGCAGCAGCTCTGTAGAAAGGACCTGGGGGTTACGGTGAACAATGAGCTAAATATGAGCCAACGGTGTGGCCTTTATGTGGAGAAGGTTAACAGCATACTGGTCTGCACTGGTAGGTGTGTTGCCAGCAGGGCAAGAGAAGTCATTATTCCCCTCTATTCAGCACTGGTGAGGCCACATGTGGACTACTGTGTCCAGTTTTGTGCCCCTCTCTTACTACAGAAAGGATGTGGACTGATTGGAGAGAGTTCAGCAGAGCAAAACAGAAATTGTAAGGGGACTGGGGCACATGACTTATGAGGAGAGGCAGAGGGAGCTGGGTTTATTCAGTCTGGAGATGAGAAGAGTGAGATGGGATTTAACAGCAACCTTCAGCTACCTGAAGCAGGGTTCCAAAGAAGATGGAGCTGGACTGTTTTCAGTGGTGGCAGATGACAGAACAAGGAGCAATTGTCTCAAGTTGCAGCAAGGGAAGTTTAGGTTAGATATTAGGAAGAATTTTCTCACTAAGAGGGTAGTAAAACATTGGAACAGGTTCCCCAGAGAGGTAATGGAATCTCCCTTGGAAGTCCCTTTTACCCCAATAAGTCCTGGCCTGAGCTAGGAGGGTACCCCTGACATATACAGACATAGCTAGTGGAATTCCCAATTTCCATCTCTACCTAGAATTTTCCCAATCCTTGCAATCTCCTGTGCCTGATGAACAGGAACCCTGCTTTTCTCTGATTTAAAAAAAATCCCCAATTTTCAGTTAAAAAAACAAAACAACCCCAAATCCATATTTTTCCATGATGTAAATGAAACATCACTATAGATAGATAGATAGAGATCTATATCCAGATATAGAGCTATCTATCTATCTATCAGTAGTGTTTCATTTACATCAAGGAAAAATGTGGATGTGGGGTTCCTTTTTTTAACCAAAAATTGCGTTGTTTTTTTTTTAACAGAGAAAACCAGGATCCCTGCTGATGAATGGTGCTTGAGCTCGAAAGTTTGCAAAGAAAGAAATGCAAAACTCTAGAACTTTTGTTTCAGAAATGCTACCTTTTATTAGACCAGCTAAGAAATCACAAAAACATTATCTTTTTTTTTTGGTAAAGAATTTTTATTTATTTATTTATTTTGCAAATATCCTTGGAGGTTTTTATGACCCGGCTAGACAAAGCCTTGGTTAGGATGATCTAATTGGGAATGGTCCTGGCATTGAGCTGGGGGGGGGAGGGGACTGGATGACCTCCCAAAGTCCTTTCCAGTCCTAATTTTCTATGATTCTCTGATTTCTGTCTGGAAATGATTAACTTATGTTTAAAAATAACACTTAAGACTATAGTAGTTGCACAAGAGCAAAGGAAGAAAAATCTGTATTCACATTGTTGTACATTGTGCAGACATGTCTGGTTTTTTGCCATTGGTGTATGCCTGTACTGATTCTGTAAAATCATGCTTAGTAAAAGCAAAGTTGAAATGAAAAGGCAGCAGTAGGCAAAGCAAAAAAGAGGACAGGAAAAGAAGCCTGAGCTTAGTGGATAGTGTTGTTATTCAAACATCTGCACAAAAACCCCATAACAGTGAAAAAAGAATCCTAGGTGCATCTACATGTGCACTTTACTGTGGAGTAGTCAAATTAGCTCTTAAGTAAAGCGTCACTGGTCTACAGGTGCACTGGTATTAGGTCACAGTAAACTAACTCCCCCATAAGATACTACTGTCAGGGACAATATTATTAATGGTGGCGTAATTTGAACCAAGGCATACCAGGCCCCTGGCTGGGTGGGCTTACTGGAAGCATGAATAACTGAGAGTAACATCTTACAGCAGAGTAATTTACTGCATTGAAATGCATGTGTAGATGCTGACTATGGGCATAAATTGTGCCTGGTCAGCCTAGCCAGCCTGCTTTGGCTTGATTCAGATTGCTGCTGCCTCAGGCACACACGTATGATAATGTGCCCAGGAGCAGTTTATTCTAGCATAAACTGCTCCAGAATTTATTGCTTTGCATAAGCTCCAGAGTTTATTGTTTTGTAGTAAAAACAACTGAGGGGTGTGAAGCTCCCAGGGCAAAGGCAGAAGAGCAGAAAGCCCCAAGCCCACAGTGAATGAGCTTTAGTTCAAACACTGCTACCACCATTTTTAAACACAGGGATGCTTTTGAGCAGAGCAGAGCCAAGCGGAGTGACTGCAGATGCAGGCTGCCCACTGTGGGCTTGGGGCTCTCTGCCCTGCTGCCTTTGCCCTGGGAGCCCCACACCAGCTGTGTGCCCCCTACCTGCCTGGTGCGGGGAGCACAACTTGTTGCCCTGAACTGCTGCCAGGCAGGCAAGGGGTATACAGCCAGAGCAGGGCTCCCAAGGAAAAGACAGCAGAGTGGAGAGTCCCAAGCCCACAAAGGGCAGTCTGCATCTTCCCTCCACACAAATCTGGGTGGGCATATCCCCCCCCACAATGCTTCCCCCAGGTGGTGTGCACAGTGGTGGGAAGCCACCCTCCCACACCTCCTGGACAAGCTACCCATGGCCATAGGTGGCAGAAGTGGGGGGTGGGGGGGGCTTACAGGGCTTAGCTCCCCCAAACATGGGGCAGCAATAGGGCTGCAAGGCAGCCCAGCCATGGGTTTCATGCAGCTGCAGTAGGAGTGGGGAGGGGCATGTGTGCAGAAGTGACAAAGAAAGTGGGCCTGGGGCAGAGGCAGGCCCTGTACATCCAGGGTGGGGCATGGGACTAATCCCCAACCTGCAGCTGTGACCCACCCTGCACTGCACGCAGATCAAGGGGCATGCACCTCTGGTGCCCTCCCAGGGTGTGCAGCAGTGGAGCCACCACCCCCTCCCCATGCTGGGCACCCCCTGAATGAGCCACTTGAGGCTCCATCCCACACCCTGCCCTGCCCCATCCCAGCTGTACAGGGTGTGCCCCTGCCCGAGCCCCACTCCCTCCCCTCATCCCTTCCCCCACAGACTTACTTGCTGGGAGCAGACATGAGCACACATGCTAAGCCCCCCAAATAATTTTTTTTTCCCTCCAGCTCTGTCCTGCTCCCTGCCCCACCAATTTAACCAGAGTAAATCGGTTATTGGATTGGCACCAGTCAATATGGTTGCTTGACAGTTGGCTATCAGTATCAGCCAAGAAAATCTTTATCTATGCAGCCCTAATTCTTAATTACATCAATTTTACACAGTGTCGGGACCAAATGAAGGCCCTAAGGTCACAGTGGGCCGGGGTTGGCGATTGGAACACAAACAGGTGGGATTTGCGGCAAGGAATCTGAGTGGCATGGAAGCGTACGGTTTCAAACAGGTGGATTTATTGACTTACGCTTTGAGGTGTAGGCAGAGCTGCTTTCTTGTTCAGTTACAGCGTTAACAAGAACGAACAACAACAAAGGGGTCTGTTGGCCCACAGGGTTCGCGAGTGAGCCCTTGCTTTCTACCCCACGAGGGATAGGGGCGGCTGCCCACTCGCTAGTCCCAGGGCTGGTCAACAGCTCATGAGATGGAATAACAAACTAACGAGAAACTGTAACGCGTGACGCCAGTCCAGTGATGGACAACGAAGAGAAGAGATGATAGTAGCCGATGCTGAGGTCAGATGCCAGGTAAGTAGAAGACAAAGCTGTAGTCGAAGCAGTAGGGGTGATCCAAATTGAAGTCAAAGTCGAAGGCAAAACAGTCCGGTAACCAAAGGAATCAATATGAGAAGAAATGATATCGAGGAGCTAAACCACTGTTTGAGGTTATGAGGAGAACCGGGGGTTTGAATCCCAATCTCTCTCTCTGCCTCACAGTCCCTGCTAAAAGCAGCCTCTATCTGCAGATCGAGCACGGTCTCTCAAAAACACTCACACCAACGCCTGCATTCCTAATGCCCACCAACTCCAAATGCCCTCCCACCAAGGTGGGGGCTCACTAGCCTTTTATAGGAATTTAGTGGCCAATCAGATCGCTTTGTATATAGAAATTTCTGGTCAAATTATGTCATGCTTTTGCCAAGCTCTGTGTAGTAACTGAGCAAGTGCCTGTGGAGAAAGTAGGTCAGTGCTGGGTGAGCCCTGGAATTTTCCACTCATAGAGTTGGTATCTGCGCATGTCAGTGTCAATCTTCTGTGTTGTCAGCATACACTTAATATTTTCCCTGACATGCCCCCTTGCTGTCAATACAGAAGTTCTGACGGCCGAATCACACCTCCTCCTCGGCGTCATCTCCGTTCCGGAAATTATCATAATTTTGAACGGTTGAATATACATAAACAGACAAATTCGAGACCTTACATTTCAAAATCTTAAAAACACAGCTAACTATAATAATAATGATAAGAAAAATGAATAAAAATGATAACAAAGGTGTCAACAGGTTTAACAACCAAGAGGATGGGTTCCACCCAAACCACTTGAAAATCCAGGACAGCCAGCCCTGTCCAACACCGGCAATAGCATTTACATCTTCCGCTATCTTTCGAATTTTGATTACCTGATCCTGTAACAGGATCGAAACATTGGGTATCGCTATGAAGCACATAACCCTTGAGAGGTTTAGGTACTGACATAACCTCCCTTGCTGGATTAAGAGGGCGTCTAGTGCCAACCAATTCTGAATCGTTATATGGGATGTGGCTTGAAGTTGCTGGTCGACGAGTTCGAACCCGGTGGCGGTGTGGTTCGCCTATACCTCAACCTGCTCAGCTAGTTTGGCAAGGGAATTCGGGCTTTCCCTATCGCGAGGCCCCAAAAGAACAGCCCTTCGAAGGCCCAACTGAGGCCTTGTGCCATTTTCTCCCCACGTGTAAGGGAACTCCACACTGGGGTGGTAGATCAAGTGTTGCGGTGTGAGATTAGGGGACTGGGGAGATGAGCCGTATTAGCTAATAGCGGTGGGCAAAATAAAACCGAACTTAGAAAACATTGTACGTTCGTCAGGGTGGCAGGCAGGGTGGTATATAGCCGCCCATCTGAACATGCCCAACCTAACCCAAAAGGTGCAGGCGTCGTTAGTTCATCACACCGGCTAGGAGGAAGGTTGGTATGTTTAGACTGTTCTTGGGTTCCATATTGCTTAGTAGGAAATTTAGTACCATTGCACACTGCACTTGCTAACACTGCCTATAAGGTGGAGTAGTGGAGTGCGAACCATGGGTTGCTTCCCAGAAGATTTGGGTCGGTAAAGTTGTCTAAGTTGGAGCATATGCCTGGGTAAGGGAATGCATGCCTTGCTCGTTCAGATGGTCCATATTGCGTTACGGGGAGCTCAACGCTGTGGCATGCGACACTTAGTAATACCACCTGGAGGATACGGTAATAGAACCCGTACCACGAATTACCCCCGTACAGCCCCAAATAAGTTAAATTAATAACTAATTCTTCATTCCATTTAACCAACGGTATGGCTTCAATGAGAGGCGATAAAACGACTATCGGGGGGACCCTTTTCCCATGGGGACTCAAATTGATATACCAGGGCGGACTGATGGAGTGCGGGTCCCACTGTAATGATGCGTCGGGTTGAGACCACTCAATGCCTTGAGGGTTCATTCCCCACGGAATGGCGGAGCATGCCAATGGGGTTTTCCTCCTAAAACACTTGTATGGAGGCTTAGTAGAAAAATCTGTTAAAGTAAAATTCCTAGGCAAGGAATAACTAGTGGAGCTGTAACCCCCTTCCTTCAAAGGTACGGAGATGTTTATGGACGTTTTTCTACTTGTTGAGACTCCCAAAAACCACTCAGTGACATTAAACGGTACTAAGTACAGGACGAGGACCAGTTCCTCGATATATAACGGTATTCACAGGCATGCGGTTAACCCGTCCTCTGTCTCTCCACAAGGATAGCAAATGAAGCACTGAGTCTGATGAGTGGTCAAACTCGGACATTTTTACAACGTATATACAATATATACAACAAAGAATAACAGTCACTCGATAGTCTCTCAGTCTCGAGGCCATTGTGTCAAGCTGGTCCGGGTGCAGGTATTGAGCCGGTCTGGGTGCTGTGTCACCTCAGGTCGAATGGGATGTGATACCCCCTCGGTAAGTTAGATGTGGGTGGATCTGAAACAATAAAACAAAAATGGGACAGAACAAATCCCAGGGTAAAACTATTTACAATTTTTTTGGGGGGGCCTGTGTCTGCTGTGTTCACCAGCACTTAACTAAAGAGGACAATTACATGCCCCCTTGCTGGGAACACAGGAGGTTTATTCTATCGAGTCTGTGATGGCTCTTCTGGTTAGCCAATTGTGATATACTAAAATGGTCCTTTGGCTTTCCCTGAGTTCAGCTAAATACGTATTCGGGTATTTTTCAGCAGACTTTATTACGCCTTTTAAGACTCGTGGGTGTCGGTCCTTGGGGTCCGGTAGAGAGACCCATACGAGTTCTTCTATCTTGAATTTTTTCTTCCAAGGTTCCGTCGCTTTCACGTGGCTTTCAATCCAGAGGCGTTTTTCCGCATTTAGATTTGTAAGGACTTCATGGTTTACTTTGGTCCAGTTTTTATATGTCCCATGATTCTTAATACGTAGCACTTACTTATACAGGTCTACGGCCCGTTCTGCAACCCCGTTTGACTGAGGGATTGAGGTGTATGGTCTTGGATCATCGTCGAAAAGTTTTGTGTAATTGGCTGCTACTATTGTGTTTCGGTTATTTTTTTTGTTACTCCCAACTCCCTCCTGCTCTCCTTCAGTTGAAAGAGTTACGGTTGCTTCGAGTTTCGTTTTCCATTTGCTTTGTCGCAATTCGTTTTGTTTTGTTTTGTTTCGCTTTAATTCAGTTCGGTTAGGGTTGCATTGTTTCAGTTCGGTTCGTTCGTTTTGGTCCAGTTCGTTTCATTCAAGTTCACTTCGTTTTGGGTCCCGTTTTGATTCGCTTGGTTTCAATTCGTTTTGGTCCGGATTATATCATCAAGTTTCATTTCATTCGAATTCGTTTCGTTCAAATTCGGTTCGGGTTGATTCAGCTTCCTTTCATCTTGGTTCGTAAATAGTTAGCTCACTTCGTTTTGGGTCGTTACGCTTCAGTTCGGAGTCGATTGGTTTGGATCGTATTTGTTCAGTTTGTTTCAGTTGGAAGTCTGTTTTCCGTTTGTTGCTTCATTTTCTAGAATCGTTACAGCCGCCGGTCACCGGACTCGCGCCGACGGTGGTCACTCGTTTTTTGGCTCATGGTTGTACTTGTTAAAGCCTAGGGCCTTCGCGAGGTTTCGTTGTCCATTGTCCCCCAACAACCAGAGTTTCTCTTTTGTCAGGCCAGATGTTGTCAGGAGGAAACCAAACATAGCCTGCTCCACCGGGGTTCTCTGCGGTGGTGAGTACTTAGCTTGGTCTGATCGGTGTTTAGTCCACGTTGGAGAATTATGGGATTCATAACGTTTAGTTGTGGGGGGGTTCCGGATCGATTGTCTTTGGTACACTCTATTCAAAGGATTTGGTTTTCGGTTCGAGGAGTCTTCAATAGGATATGCTTGCTTTGTCTCTCACTCTCCATCAGTAACGGAGTACATGATTTTCTGTGTCTTGGGCTTTTCCATTGCCCCTTGTAGTTGGTCTAACAATCCTAACGTATGCATCACCGGACCGTTGATGGATGAGCTGAGCAGTAGCCTTGCTGTTATACTTTGGCTGCCGCCATAAATCTCGGTTGCTGCCTCGATGGCCTCGGCGAGGCAAGGCATGTCCCCAGGTGTGGTGGCATACAGGTGTGGCCATGCTCCTTGCACCTGGGCTGGCGTGAGATTCAGAGCTCGGTGCGTAGGATTCCAGAGCGCATACGATGCTCCAATTACTGTGTGAATTAACGTCGTAGCATTCGCCCAGTTTGCAGCCCCTTTGTGCCAGCTATGGACCTTACGCTGGGTATTAGTGTTTACACTTGTGGTTTCGTTGACTTGTATTGACATCGTATTGGTTACATGGTTTCTTTCTTGATCATTGTTTACAGTTGCATCGGTTTCAGTTACACTCGCGTCCTGGCTTACGGTTACTTTGTTACCTGCAGTTCCAATGGTTGACACATCCGCTTGGTGGTTGTGGTTCTCCCGCACATCCTCCGGGTGGCGCTGGCTGATGTACGGGGGCGGTGACGTATTCACCGTGGGTGGCGCTGTTGCGAGAGGCGGGTTCCAGGGGGGTGGAACCATGGGCGGTGCCTTGATGGAAGGTGGGCTCAGGACGGGTGGAGACGGGTATCTGCGCATGTCAGTGTCAATCTTCTGTGTTGTCAGCATACACTTAATCTTTTCCCCTGACACACAGGTGTAGGTTTATCACACTATTATCAACAGAGAGTATCTGTCAAGCTACAAACATTACATTATTTCTTTAAAAACAAGATTTAAAAAATAATTTGAAGTTCTTTTTATTTTCCTTCTGATGTTTAATTCTTTATGATTCATATGATTTACATTTTCAGTCTTTCTTCCTTATCCCTAAGGGCTGGATTCAGACACAAGTAATACAGAGTGAATCAGTGGGCCCGGTTTTGTCACTTCATGCCTTTATTCAGTGTGATTTGTAAGTCCTTTTATTAATGTGAGAGGAACAGAAGGCCAATTTAACTGCTACATGGAGCAATATTTGTGGGAAACTAATTGCATTTGTCCTCTCAGAACTTTTAATGAGGCCTGTTAAACAAAGCTGGTGATTTCCTAGCAAATTGACTTTTGTTTATGTTTATCTATTCTGTTTTTTTCATAATGACAATATCATCCCAAAACTCAGTGATTTCAAGCAGCAGGGTTTTTTAAGGTATGCCATGTGAGATTTAATAGCTGTAGACTTTCTAGAAGGGTCATGAATATGACAATTTAGTATGCCTCATATCTGATTATTATTCCTATGTTTTTCTAGCTAGGTTCTACACTGGGGGAGATGGGTCTTTCTGTGACTGCTTAGGTGAATTCATTGATGATTTTTTAATCTTTTTTACCTTTTCCATCACTACAATCCATCTTTAATCATTTAGACAGTATTTGGGTGTTCATTTTAGCTTTTGAGACAGGTATTTTTATGACTAATGCTACAAACACTTAAGCACATGAATGACTAACTCCTTGAGGTCATGAAACCTCATATCCTAAGAGGTAATCATATAGTCAGGAACTGATCATTTTAACATAACTAGAAGATTATGGGCTCAGTGATAAGACAGCTATCTTGCAACTACAGTCTCACCCCAATTTGCTTATATTTTTTTAATAGATTACTTATATATTGTACAATATGTATTATTTAGAGGGATTTTAGTCAGAATAGTATGTTCTGAAATTAGCCAGTGTTAAAAATTAAGATATGGTAAGAGTGATGTTGTAGGTGTGATTATGCAAGAGGCAAGGATTTCTTAGAATGATATCGTTTATTGACATTCTTCAGCAGGTCTTACTTGTTTTGCATTGCAGAATGCCTTGCATTTGAAGCTTGTCAAACTTTTTCCCAGCTATACAGTTAGTCCAATAAAAGATATCACCCCAAAAAATAAGATTGAGAGTAAATTTGTAGATATTTCTTACTTTTTAATATTGAAGCCATGAGAATGTGATCTGGGAACAACTGAATTTTCTGAGAGCAGGGGCCAGACAGCAGGCATCATTGAAGGCTGTCTTAGTGGGCATAGATAGTAGATCTCCTAAACACTCTAACGGGTACAAGGTATCACCCCAGGGGTGACGCGTAGGGGGTGCACGCATGGTAGGGCACCCCCTGCAAAAAGGTGCTTGCGAGCCCCCCACCGCCAACAGTGCCAGTGTCATCTGTGGGAGCTCCCCACTCAGCGCCACCAGGCTCCTGCCACCACCAGCGCAGCCATGCCCCCCCCAGCTGCCGGGAGCACACGTCGTTCATGTATCACCCTGATTGCAAGTTGGTCTCCTCTAAGCCAGGACAACAAACTGTGAGTGAAAGACAAGTAAGGGAGATGGCAGTGGCTGGCTGCTGCCTCATTTTTTTTTAGAGCAGCAAGCTCATTATGGACTATTGCTAGAGGACCACAGGAGTAATCTTAGTTACTGGTAATTTTTCATGGAAAAAAAATTAATAATTATTAATTTTTCTTTCCTAGTTATTAATAGCCTGGTTTACTAACCTCATCACCCCCTCAGGATTAATTGTTTGTAACAGCTGAAGTTTTGCATTAGTGCCCAGCTGATATATTGTAGTTCTTCCAGGTTTCTGGGTTAGGGTTCAAGCCAATTTTATGTCAGTTTGCTAGCAGACACCCCCAGAAATTGATCCTGGTCCTTGTTGCCAGACAGCACTTAGCAGAATGGTTATATGCTTTTCATCTGTAAATAGCTATGTTGGACATTAATGTTAATATAAGTTAATCAAGGTATAAAGCCTCTAGTTTGGAACATGAGTATGTGGAAAAATGTGAGCAGCAGGAATCCTGGTTTTCTCTGATTAAACAAAAATCCCCAATTTTTGGATTAAAAAAATAACCCCAAATCCACATTTTTCTGTGATTAAAATGAAACACCACCATTCCATATATCTCTATATTAGTGGTGTTTCATTTTAATCATGGAAACATTTGGATTTTGGGTTACTTTTTTAAATCTGAAAACTGGGGATTTTTTCTTTTAATCAGAGAAAAGCAGGATCCCTCGTGATCAGACTAAGGTTAATATTTTTATGCAGGCTAGAAAGGTAAAGGTTTACATTTTAGTATTTAATTTAGCTTATTTATTGACATAGAACCTCACTGAGTTACACCAGACAAACCATTATGGCTTGCTGAATTTTGCAAATCAGTACATAAATGAACAAGGCAAGGCTTGGTTAATGCGTTATACATTATTATCTAGATATTTTAACACCTACACACTGTCTGCAGTTTGAAATGCACAATGCATTCTTATTCCTGACCTATATTAGTAGAAAATATTTGTAAATCTGTCCTGTTTTTGCAGGGTAAAAGGGCAATGGCTCAGCACACCTGTTCAGAAACTCGTTTAACATACTAGTTACAAAACTTGGAGATTATTAGCATTCCTGTTTTACCTCAGAGTGCTGTTTCAGAATGAACCAGGAAACTGTTGCCATCCTCCCTCAACACTTAATCAACAGTACATATTTTCTAGTTATGCTATACTACTACAATTTCAAAAGTTAGGGGCAAAGAAGGGAAAGAAAACCCATGTTTCCTTAATGGAGTATGGAGCTTTTCCCTTGCTTGTGGGTATTCACACTTCTGATCTTGAGCAGAGAGCTCTACAATGACTGGAGGGACAACAAAGGTATAGCAAAAATATTTTGGCTCATGTGTTCCCAGTGAGAGGGTTTATAAGAGCCTTTTTCTTTGAAGTGTCATTTTAAGAATAAAATGTTCTTCCTCTCTCTCTTGAGGATAGAGTAGGACAAGATTAATCATGTGTTGCTGTGGACATCATGGTAGTTGCTTTTCATAACTTACAAATAGTTTTACCATCACTACTACATTGGCCAAACCTGCTTTTTTTGCCTTCCTTTCAGTAGTCTATGTAACTGGAAGTTAGGTTGGGTTGTACAATCCATGTTCTCACAGTTTGGCAGGTATTTCATACAGATAACCAAAAGCTAAGGGACTCGGTTTCCTGATAAATTGGTTTTGGAAGCAGATGAAGAAATGCCTTCACTTCCTATGCAAATAAAATGGGATTGGGCTACCAATGCCTGAGACTGACTTCAGAAACTTTCTCTTAGCCTTTGTATGAGTGGAGAGCTATGACGTCTCTTCAGTGGTGCTGGGACAACTTTCCTGAAATCTCTTTAAATGGGTTGGGGATCTGACAGCAGCTTTACCTCTGGGGGAAATATTTCATAGTAGAAAGGATGACTTGTTTTTTGAAGGATGTCTTAATGAATTATAGCTAGATAGTTTACATGTCTATTACTTAATCTATATACATAAATACCATTTAACTCACATTCCTGGTGTTTTGTGTTCTTGTTATATGAGGAAGCTCTTTTCTTTCCAGAGCTTCTCACTGGGGCTGTGAGAAGGTTCAGCCCCTGATTCGATTCAGCAGAAATTTGGCCTGGTTTGGTGGCCAGATCTCCAAATCCAATCAGAGGACCCTTTAATCTCTCTGAATCAAATTGGAACCCTTCTGGAATATTGCCAGGTCTGCCAGGGAGCATGCGGGGCGGTGCCCCCATGCCCCCCCAGCTTGGCAATTGGCTGCGGGGGGACCCCGGGTGCCCCCTCAGACCCAGAAGGCACCAGTCACCAAGCTGGGTGGGTGCAGGGGAGCCCTCCAGTGTGCTCCCTGTGAGAACTGAAAGTGGACTGGAAGTGCTTCTGGTCCACTTCCGGGTCTGCTGCTGAGCACGCTGGGGAGTGTTTAAAAACATTTAAAGTTATGTTTTTTCTACATACCTCAAGGTAGCAGGTGATTTATGAATGCTGCGATGCTGGGGGGGGATAGAGCATCCCACAGGAGCTTACCTCCTGCACCTCCCTGGCTCAGCTACTGATGCCTCCTGGGTCTGGGGGGGCACCCGGGGTCCCCCTGCGGCCCATTGCCAAGCTGGGGGGGTGTAGGGCACCCCCTGTGTGCTCCCCAGTGGACCTAGAAATGGACCAGAACTGCTTCTGGTCCACTTCCAGGTTTGCCTCCGAACACATGGAGGGCCCTCCCCCACACTCCTGTGGGACACTTCAATGACCCCAGCCTTGCACTGTTCATGAGCTGCACTAGTACCTCAAGGTATGTAGAAACAACATTTAAAGCTGTGATTGTGTCCGAATCACTGATTCTCTGAATCAGCATCAAATCTTCGGATTCAGATTTGGCTGAATCGAATCAAAGACAGTGATCCAAATCAATTAATTGAATCACTGTTCCTGATTCAGGATTAATCCAAATCTGAATTGAATAGGGCCTGCTTCACACACCACTATTTCTAATGCTGAGGAGGCAATATACATATAACGAATTATTTATGGCCCGGCTGTAATGGCACAGGACTAGGAGCAATGGATTCAAATTGCAGTACAGAAAGTTCAGGTTGATAGTTAGGAGGAACTTTCTGACTATGAGACTGGTCAAGAATTGGAACAAGCTACCTGAAGAATCTGTATGCCTAAAATTTTCAAGAGCAGATTAGACAGACAATTGGCTAGTCATTGGGTTAATGGCAAAATGATTGTTTCTGTCTAGACCATTGCACCCTATTTGGTTTAATTATTGTGGTAGTAACTTTGCTATACAATGAATAAATAATGGAATATGGTGTGCTTGAAATAAGTATTAATTCAAGAAACATTATCTATTTTGTATTATTTGGAACATGTCACCCATTGCAGAATGACTGTTAGGGTCTAATCCTATTAAGTGTTAAGACACTAGCAGTGGAGGCTGAGCACCCTGATCTTAGAAGTGGGGCTTAAAACTTCACAGGATTTGTCTTTGAATGGAGAAGCATAACTGAAAAGGGCACAAATGTAGCCAGTGTTGCTTCAGTGGTGTTTGACTGTACCACCACAATTGGTGGTACAGCAACTCCTTGCTTAATGTTGTAGTTATATTCTTGAAAAATGCAACTTTAAGCGGCATGATGTTAAGGGAATCCTATTATGTCACAGCTGTTACCTATTAGCAGGCAGCAGCCAACCAATGTTATAAATAAACATTGTGTGACTTTAAACGAGTATGTTCTCTGATATAGCGGTGACGTAATAATGAAACAATGTTAACTGGGACTATGTTAAGTGCGAAGTACCTGTACTTCTGACACAGCAGAAGATGGCACTGCCCCAGGCACTGTTCCACTGGCCTGGGCATGGAGCTGGACTGCTATGCCCGGCTTTGATATAATACTGCTGTGATACAATATAAGTTTAGATCAGGGTTGTCCAACCTCCATGTAGCTGGTGACTGCACATAGTGCTGAGTGTGGCCCTGGGACGGCCTCACTCCACGCAGGTTGTACACTGTGGGAGTGACCTCCCCTCTCTGCAGGATCCCCCCCACCCCTCCATCACACAGGCTGCACAGATGGCAAATGGGCCTTCTACCCACCCCCTCATTACCTGGCCTAAACTGCTGGACACAAACTACTGCCCCCAGTCATGCAAGCTTTGTAGGTGGTGCCCAGACCCCAACAATCCCCTGCCTCACAACAGTGGGAGAGACAGCTTCTGTGACCCCCATTAACTGCTTCACAGTAACTGCTCAGAAGCCACATGCAGCCCACAGACCACATACAGCCTCTGGGACAGCCGTGGTTTAGATCATAGAAAGAGAAAAGGAATACACTGAAGGGCTTTTTAAAATACTTTTGATCTATTGTGTGAACAGACTTCAGTATCATACTACTGAGACTACACATTTGCATTTTTGCTTTTTTGCTGCTTGTTTACTTCATTTTTACAATGTAATCCCCATCATACTTATGCAATTGTCATTGGGCTATACTTTCATTGGGGTTCATATAAAGAAAAGTTATGTTGCTGATTTTTCAAACTCCTTTTAAAAAAAAGATACTATAGCATTATATTAGTATTTCATTTCTTTTAAACTGGAATCCTAAATACTCCTAGTAATCAAGTGTGGGGAAATAAGGCAAGCATTTTTAAGTTTATGTTTTCATGTACAAATGGTAACAAACTGGATTAAATTTGAAATGATTGAAACATGAAAACCTTTCTAGTCCAGTCATTTACCACTGTAGTCATGAAGTCCACCTTCACCTATTTTTTTAGGACCTAGGTCAGAATTCTAACTCATCTCCCACACCAGTAGTCTTACTTTTGAAAATAGTAAGGAAAGGAAAAAATGTTCTAATTATGGTATATTAAGGAAGAGGTAGTGTTTGCAAGACAATAATTATTATATTAAAGAAGGACCATATCTTTCAAAACCATACTTTCCTAATAGATGACATAAGAAATTGAAGTTACAACTTGTATTGCAGTTTCAACTATGTAGGTTATCAAACATATTGATAACCTATAAATTCTCCAATATGAATAAATTCATATTGGAGAATGGATTCTTCTTAAATTCTGGGTTGAGGATTCAAACTTTTGCACAGTGGCTCTGCTGGAATAAGGACTCGTCATGTACTAAGGACTTGCAGGATTAGGCTCTGGTAATTTATAAAGTGATTATCCAGGAATATTTGAATATTATGAGTATATATCCTGTGGTGGCCTAAAGGTTGTTGGGGCCCTGGGCAATAGAGTCATTTGGGGCCCTTTAGAGACTTAGTTTTGATGACCTATAAGCAAGTCGGACATTTTCCATTTCAATTTCACTTTGCCATATCCATAAAACTGCAATGAAAATATTTTAATACAATATTGATAATACAAATATTTAGTGTAATTATTTTTTATTTTTATACGGTGTGAAGCCCCAGGTGGTCACCTGGTTTGCCGTCCCCTAAGGCTGCTACTGATACATGTGTTACATTTCTGTTTTTTACTTATATTTAAAATGTTTGTTTCCAGTTTCAGACTTTGGAATTTGAAACAGAATAGTTTCCTTATGAAACAGTTTTCCTCTTGTGAGTTCCAATAAAAGATTATGAAGAAATTCAGAGTTTATCTACACTGGATTTGTGTTACTCTGAAGGCTGCTTCTCAATTCACCCAGGCACATACGTTTCTGAGGCCAAAATTAATTTGCTAAAGCCAACGTATATTTTTATTTCAATTACAACATTTTCTGCCAATGGAATTAGTTTTTCCATTCAATGGAAGGTGACATGCTTTAACCCATGGGCCACATGTGGCCCAGTCAGCACCCTGCTGCGGCCCATGTGACATCCAGTTAAAAACAATAGAGATTGCTGCCTCTGGTTTGTTAGTCAGGGAGAAAAACATAGGAAATGACACGTTTTCCATTGCAGGCTGGGAGAATTCCAGCCTGCAAGGGGCTGCTTGGGTCTTGGAGGAGTGGGAGGAGGAAGGTAGGAGGCAGGGGTGCCACGTGCATGTGCATGCATATGGCAGCCAGGTAGTGTGGAGTGCAGCTCCCACAGCTCCTGGCAGGTAAGTCTTTGTGTGGAGGGGTAGGGGTGACAGATCAAGGCACTCATGGCGAGGGATGGAGGAAAGGGAAGAGTAGAGCAGGACAGGGCAGAGCCTGGGGGTGCTGCCCAGCCGAGGCAGTGTGTAAGGCCCAGGACCAGGGCAGAAATGTGTGGCCAGTGGGCCCAGCCTGGGAGTGAAACAGAGCCACAGGCAGCTTATCTGAGGAGGCAGCAGGGTAGGACAGCTCCCTGTTTCTGTGTGCACTCCCATGGAGGGTGGCATGGGGGAGCACTTGCCCCCCAGATTTGTGCGTGAGACAGGTACAGGCTGCCTGGTGCAGGCTCAGGGCTCCCCACCCTGCTGCCATTCCCTCAGAGACCTCAACAGCAGAGTGGGCCAGGGAGGCTCAGTGGTGCTGCCAGGAGCCTCACACTGGCCATGCTGCCATGGCAAGGTGCCCCTTGCCCACCCGGCAGCAGTGGGGGGGCACAACTTCATGCCAGCGCTGCTGCTGGGTGGGCAGGAGGTGCCTCACAATGGTGGGATGGGGTGGCATAGGGCTCCCAGCAGAACTATTGAGCCTCCCTGCCCACCTGCTGTGCTGTGGAGGCCCCAGGGGGAGGGCACCAGGGTGGGGAGCACCAAGCCCACAGCAGGCAGCCCACATTCACCTCCCCCATGGGCTCCGCTCTAAATGCCCCACCCAATGGTGGGGTGGTGGGGAGTTGGGTTCCACACTCTGCTCCGGCCGCAGCAATGGTCACCTTGTGCAGGTGGCACCCGGGGCTCGGGTCCTGCTGGTGGGGGAGCGGTAGCCGTAGCCGTGGTAGCCCTCAGCTGTGAGATATGGCCCACATAACACATTGAGAGCTGCAAGTGTGGCCCACTATGGCAAATAAGTTGAGAACCACTGCTCTAACTCATAGTTACCAATTAATACACATTATAATATACATTATGTATTATATTACATCAGAATATATATGTGTGTATTTATACACATAGAATAGCTTAAAGTGTGTCTGCAAGGAGAACCCTTCTACCAGACACTCACAGAGGTGTTGAAGCTCACAGAAACAATGACTCCAAGCATGAACACAAGGAGAAGATAGTCCCTGTGTCACCTAGTAATAGAATTTAGAATGGACTTGCCTGCCGAATCAATTCTAGTAGTTGATATGAAGTGAGCAAGGCAAGACCACAAACACCTCTACTTGTCTCACCAAACCTCTTGCTTCCTAAGTGCAAAGAGTTCAGCAATTGTGGCAACTTTCCACACCTTCTATACTGCACATTAATAAAGGGCTGGATAATATAATTCCAATCCTTATTCCACAGATGACAATGTTAGCTGAAAATGGTATTCCTTTAGTTTTTTGCAATTTAAAAAACAAAACTAAACTGTGTATTGTTCTTTATTTTGCGTATCAGTGGTAGCCAGGCAATGTGTAGTACCATATTGCTTGCACTTCATCGGCCCTAGCTTTAATGCTAAGGCTTCCAAACTTCTAGCCATTGTTTTCCAATTCTATAAAATGCTACAGAGATAGTAGAAGCTGGCTTCCTTTGTTGAACTTCTTAACACTTTATTGCCATTTATTTGCTTTTTACCATTCATCTTATAAAGCCATTATGTTGTTGAAATAAAGAACATTGATAAAGACAAAATACCTTTAAAATACAATTCAGTAGAAGGGAAGAGAGAGTTGGCTAAATGATATGAAAAAGAAATAAAGCAAGTACAGATTACATTCTTGCAAATTTCTGTGTAAATTGAGTAACTTCTTACTTGTTTTCCTATCCAAACAAAACTTGTTTTATCTCATTTGGAAAGTATTCTTTTAACTTACTAATATGGTTATTACATGTGGAGGAGTTAACTTTGTGGGTTGCTGAAACTACTGTGAAAAGCAGCAATTAGGACTGCATTTTTTGCGAAGTTTATATATCTTGCTGCAATTTTGCTCTTGATATTGAGAGAGTATTAGGTAAAAAAAAACTTTAGTGAAAGATTAAAATGAAGATTAGTTCTCTGCCACTTTTTTAGGCTCTTTTCTTTTTTGGATTGTTTTTATTCCCCATGATTAACTATTATTTGGATTGTTTATATGGCCACCAGAGATTTTTTTTAGTCCATATTGCATACATCCAATCAACCTGATAAGGTCTAACCTGAGGACACACCTATTTTGTGGTGGAGACTTTTGTGGTGGAGACTAGAAATAAAGGTCACAGCTGTAACAGCCATTGGAGTGGTGTTCCAGCAGGAGTGGTCTGCCAGCCAATTGGAATGTTTAGTTGCTTAGTTATTCCTAGTGACCTGTCCATCTTATTGCATTAGAAGTGTATGTAGTCAATGGCAGTAATTTGTGTGCTAGATTGTAAGTCCTAGCTGACCAGATTTTCCCTATTACAGCTTTCAATACTACTTCAGAAGCAGCTGGCAAAGATGCAATCTTCAGCAGAGCATACCCATAACCTGAGCTGTTAAATCTGCCCTCACATACCTCTAAAGTGATTTTCTTGCCAGAAAATGTTGTTTTTCTCATAGTACATAATTTCAGTAGCTTGAGCAGTAAACTCCTCAATCTGAAAATACTTTCCATGACTTATTACTGCCAATCAGTTATTACTAATATATTTTTCAGCAAAATTGAGAGAGAAGAGCACTTCATGTTTCCTATATGTTTGTCTTGTACTATATTTTCAGTATTCTGCATGCTGATTGAGTTGATTTCCCTGTTTAATTAAACATGTCTTTACTATTTATTTGAATAGTATTAGCACCCAAACAACCCTTCTGATCAGGCCCTTTTGCATGCCACCTAAAGATCAGCAATCCTTTTGGCCAGGCACTGCACAGCTTTGCTCTGATGATCCCACTACATATACACAAAAAGACCTAAGCGTGATGGAAGAGAATTATTATCATCTTTTACCCCTGGGGAATTGAATTAAAGCAATGAGAGTTTAAATGACTTGTGCATGATTCTATGGAAAGTCTGTCAGAGCCAAGAATGGAACACTGAGTGTCCTGGTTTAATGTTTTGACCATAGAAGTGTTTTTCCATTCTAAACAATGAAACTAAGGCAATGACAATTTATAATGTGAGAATAATAAACCAGCATTGAGCTGTGCTGCTAATTTATTGCAGTTCAGGCTCTGAGTCAGGGCTGCCAAGCCAAAAAATAAATTGCAATGCCACTTGAAAGCAATGCCAGAAAGCTGAAACTGCATCCAACACCTGATACAATAAGAGGAAAGGAGAGATGAAGAGAGATGAAGTTAAGACTTAACAGATCCTACAGTTACTCAGATCTCCTCTGTTCACAATCTAATGACTGTGGATCACTCAGAAATATTTATTTCTTCTTTTTTATTAAAAAAACACTATTCCCAACTTCTGCTTATGCTATTATTATTTTATATTGTGTGTGGTAGGTGTTGCTTACAAAAAAGGAGGAGGAGAAGCTTAGTGGCTTAGCCAGAGACAAAGAACAACACTGAAAAAAAGGATGGAAATGTCTGGGGGAGAGATAGACAAATGACTGTCTATGTCTGGCATCACTGGTGGCACAGTAAAGTGAAATGATGTGAGGACAGGTGCATTTTAATTGTAAATATAAGTTGTGCTCATAAGTAATGTTTCTTAGTTTTTCCAAAGAGTGCAATTATACAGGATGGGCATCAGCATAGGCTTCTCCTTGTACTTCTATTATACTGCACCTTACTTCTGTTCAGGAAGGACTAGTACTTTGGGTGAAAAGGTAGATGTGTCTTGATCCCAAGTCAGGCCATGGTCTCTCAGAAGCTTCTGCCATTCAGCCCCACAACAAGACTCGCATCATTTTGTCTTGTCAAGCATGACCCATGTGATCTTGCCCTCTTTATATCCATTTAGAATGCTGCTGCAGAGCTCATTTTCCTAACCTGCCACCCTCAACGTGTTATGTCATGTTAACCCATCACAATCAACGTATGAACCCTCTTTTGCACTGTTTCACTGGCTGCCTCTTGCATGCCAGATCTAACACAAACTGCCTATTTTGATTTCACATGCTAACCTTTCATGCTTTATCTTCATCATATTTCTCATACCTTATTCATTCTTTTTGAGCAGGACAGTTCAACATGAAAGCAGGTGGAGGCCACATGTTCCGTGGACCACACTGACAGATGCCACACCAGTGAGGACAATGGGCCCCTGGAGCCACATTCACCCACCACCATGTGTATTCCAATGCACCACCCTCCCCACTGCCCTCCCTTCTGCTGCATTATGCACCTGGGCACTCCACCTCACCCATAGCTCCCTGGCTGTGGGCTTACTCACTGCATCACGCTTTTCAGGTACCTCTGGTTGTGGGCTTCCCCAGCATTGAGGGCTATGCTGCACTGCTAATACCTTGTGGGAAAGGGGACACCAGAGGAAAAGGGAGCCCAGAGACCCCTGCTGTTTTTGCAGATGATGAAGGGGGGGAGGGGGGAGGGGCAGAGCCTGGGAACTGCAATTTAACCTTATGGGAGACCAGTTAGACAGCCCTGCTCTAGAGCTTGGTTTCTGCCTCTGATCAGTCTACGATGCAAACTTCCATTGCCTATTTGTTGTATTTTCAACCAAACACCTTTGTGCATTCTTTCTTGCTGCTCCCATACTTTAGTAGAGTTTCCTATAAACACGTGAAAAGACACTCTGTTAAGCCTATCAAATCCCTGCCTGCAAAACATTGACAATGGGTAAGCTGCTAATGTACTGAGATGACTGCATCCCTTGCTAGTCAGCAGTGTCTCATTTTCCTTCTCTGCCTGCCTGTGTCCACATGTCATTTCATGTCTTATACTTATATTGTATTGCTTAATTTTAAAAATCTCCAAATTAACAGTCCTCAGCAGACAAATTCTTGTTTTAGTACTCTGGCAGGGTCACTGAGTTGTGCATTGAATAGATGCTATGGCACAGCGACCTGTAGTTTAAAATTGAATCAATTTAGCTACCAGTGGGGCTTGATGTACTATACAATAATTTTATTCATGAAGAATCACTAACAAGCATCATAGTGTTGTATAAGCAGCAGCACAACCCCCAGCAAATTCTCTACCTTCATTATTATAGCATCTCATTCCAGATATGATGGGGTTTTTATTAAAGGACTATAGAACTCATACCAAAAAGGCTTGCTTTTATTAAAGATCTTGAATGATCAAAACTGAACAATTTAAAATCTTATTTACATTTTCCTACTTATACTGATTATTTATTCTGCATATTTCTCTGTTTCACCTACATAAGCACGATACTGACATATTTGAGAAACAAACATTGGAAACAGAATTTTTTTTAATCTTAAGAAAAAAGCCACACCCTTTGAGTATCTGTATGTTAATATTTAACAGTCTGCATTTTAACCACAGATTAAAATAATAGGCACTGTGTTCTGCTGGAATAGGGATCTGGATAATGAGTTGGGAAGAGTAGAGGACTGAGGCAGTCTAGACTAAAGACAAAGAAGTTAGTGGAGGGCTGTGGGTCAAAAATACAAAGGGAGGGTGGAAAGAGAAATGCTGGGAATATTTGATAATTCATACAGAGCAGAATACTAATAAGAGACATCATTTTAAATGTCAAAATACACTGAAAAAGGCACAGAGGAAGGATACGGAAATAGTCTGTGACCCTACTGTGGTTATGAACACAAAAGTCTTATTTGCACAGATGTTATGGACAGCAAGGGAAGGCATTTTGCTGTGTCACATATGAGCACCATTTTTATTCTTGAATGTAGAATGGCAATCCAGGAGGGTGGTTTAATAGTTAAAGGTAATTAGATTTTTATACCATCTGTAATTTTCCAGGTGGCATACCTCTATTTTGTTTGCTCAAGGACATAAAAAGTAAAAAAACCCACAAAAGTTAACAATATCTATCCATATTTGTATTAGAAAATGCAAGATAAATGTAGAAAAATAATAATGTATGCACTAAATTAGCTCATTATTTTTCTCTGAAACTATAATTACTAGAATATTTTAATTTCAATTATTGATCCACTTTTTATTTCATAATTCTGAAATGCATTAACAATGGAAATTGCATGGAGAATGTGTAGGAATCAGAATGATATTTTCTTACCTTATACCCAGAAATATGGTACAAGCAGAATTAATTAACTGTGTTTTGCATTATAAAAATCTTGTATGCTTGTAGTGAACATTCTTTTATGCCAGAATATCAGAAATATGTCAAAACTATGGGATGGGAACAGTCACATAAATGTGTTTGCAAAAATACAATTCCTATCATTTGGCTCCTGATGCACGAAGATATTCAAGGAACTTAAAACATACGAGTTTTCCTCTTGAAATTAGTGTGACTGCTCCTGTGTTAAGTACTTTCCTGAACAAAACCTTTTTGTAAAGTATACATAAATTCTCATCTAGTCTTCTGGATATTGTGTGCATGTCTGAGGGAGAGAGAGAGAAAGAAAGAGAGAGAGTTTTTAAAAATGAAATCCAGCCCAACTTTGTAGTGTGTGTGTGTCTGGGAAAGGGGAGGGAAGGGGATGCGTGCTGATATTTTAATATTAACTTTGTTAAAAAGCAAATGTCTAGATATTGAAAATCATGTCAACAGTTCAGAACTTTTTAAACTTTAGTCAATAGGCTACTAGTGGTCTGAAGAGTCCTATATGGCTGCACACTGTTCATAGATTTCATAGATTTCAAAGACATTAGGGCTGGAAGGGACCTCAGAAGATCATCGAGTCCAGCCTCCTGCCCAAAGGGCAGGAAGTCAGCTGGGGTCATAGGATCCCAGCAAGTTATGCATCCAATTTGCTCTTGAAGGTGTTCATTGGGGTTAAAATAAGTTAAATGATCTTCCATGAAGATCTTACTGTAGGCCATTCTTATTTTGTAATGTGGTTATGAACAGGAAGAGAAGATCTATTTAGTTGCCCCTGGGAAGAAAGATAACTAATTTATTGCCCATTCTGTGAAAATATTGCCATCTTTGCTCTGGATAATTGGGTTCAGAATTCTCGTGAGCTGATGGTAGCATAAACAGTTGAGGGTGGCAGATTGCCAACAAGCACAGGGGCATATGTGATTACATACAGGCTGAATTAGTCAATCCCACCAGCAGCAGTTCTCACCTTATGACAACTGAAATTCTATTATCTCCAGGTTTTATAACTGCTTAAATTACTTTGCCTTTTGTTACTTGATATGGAGTAATAGCACTTTGTAAGAAAATTCTTTACCTCCTACAAAAATATTCACTCACTTGCCCTCTGCCTCCCCCTTCTCCCTTTTTGTTCAGTCACATTTCCTGGCAGCTGTTTCTGCAAAGGCCCAATCTCACTTTTCTTAATGATTTGGGGTTAGCAAGGATCTTATGATTGCAGCCCAAATGAAATTTAAAATCTGATTTAGAATGAATTGGTCTTCTCTGTGGAAAACTGTGGGGATGGGGGAGGAAATGGGAGGAGGGGAACAGGGGCTTAAACCTACTTCTATTATAGTTACCAGAAGTTTAGTCATTGACATTAGTGAATTGGGAATGCAGGACTGGAGTGAATCGCATCATCTGTTCTTCAGAAATTTCTAATACTCCATCTTAAAAATTATTTAAGAAGGGTTGTGTCCTAGATAGACAAAAGCAGAGGCACAGGAACGGCCTCCCATGGCAGGACCCGAGGCAGTGTTGACCTGCCCAGAAAAAGAGAGAGAAAGCCCTGAAAAGGGGGCATACTTACCTCCCCTAGGAAAAGCAGAGCTGTGCCAAGAAGGGCAGCTGGCATAGTTCATCAGCCACTTTTATTGCCAGCTGGGGGCAGCGTTGGTAGATGACATCAGAAAAAACCACCTCCCAGAAGATTCAAAAGCTGGAGGCAGAGAAATGGCAGGGAAGGTAGCAAGGCCACCCGAGGGTGAAGCTACTCCCTGGGCTGCAACTCGGCAAGGCCTATAGCTCCAGAAGGGGCAGGATGGAGACCCGCCAGAGTAGTCTTAACTACATTAAGAAGTTTTCACACTTGGCTCAGCGGGACAGCCAGGTCAAAGAAGGACAGCATAGAGGGATCTTGAGGACCACAAATGCTGGACCGATAAGTGGGATGGGCAGAGGCCCATGCCCCAATTTATTCTTTAGTTCTTTCTTTCTTTTACTTTGTTTTGGAGGGCACCTGGAGCCCGAACCAGGGAAGGACCTTCTAAGGGGTCCCGAGTCATGAAGAGAGACCAAGGTGGTATTGCAGAAGCCTTGGAGGCAGCTTGGACACAGGGACTGAGATGATTCCATGTCTCCATCATCCAGGGCATAAGAGTCCAGGGACAGACAAAGCGAGGAGAGGACAGATGGGGACATCAAAAGGGGACAGGCCAGCAACCCATCATCCAGCCTCAGGAATCTGATGGTAAGAATTTTTTTTCTATTTTCTATCTTGAATTTCTTCATGGCCAGTTTATGGCTGTGAGAGGGGCAGTAAAAGCCCATCTAGGATGTCCCAGACCCCCGCCCCAGGCACCCCGATACTTACCACAGTGACAGGGTCGAGCGGCAGCTGGGGAGAACTGTGGATGCAGGCTCCGCAATTCTGGAGCTGCCTGAAGCTGCAGATCAGCATGGGACATGGGTGGAGCCTCGGAGAAGCACAGGAGGCTCAAAAAGCAGCTGGGAGAATAGCTGTGCATCCGGCAAGGGAGGAGCAGGACAACGACACGGAGACGCTGGCAGAGCACAGGAGGATAGCCCAACTGGAGGACAGAGGGAGAGAGTTGAGAGGCGGCGGGAAGGCTCTGGTGGGGCAGAGAGGAAGCCCAAGCCTGAACAGCCAGGGGACTCCTGGGAGCAGCACCGCTACAGGCATGGTAGTGAGAGATGGTGGCAGGGAGCTGCTAGCCTGTGCATGCAGCCCAGCAGGGAAGGAGCAGCCCAGCAAGGGAACTGTGCACCTCACCTGCTTGGAAACAGCCAGGGAGTGACCCCAGGTCAGTTGGGACCCAGAAGCAGTCGTGCAGGGGCGACAAACCAGGGTGGGAAATGGGGGCGGATGCCCCCCCTTTCCACGGACACTGGGAGAAAATGTACGAGTAAGTCCCTCCTTCTTTTTCTTTCTCCATTTTGAGTGACCAAGCGGACCCTGGGAGATAGGACCCCAGGGGCTCATCAGCAGAAGGTTGAATATTTTCTGTTGGTTCATTTCTGAAGTCCTAGTTAGCCCTGAGACAGGGCAAGTTTATGAGCCCAAGCTGGCCTGAAGCCAAGGAACTGGCAGTGGGGAGTTTGTGTTGGCCAAGAAGGCCCGAAGCACTGCAGGTGAGCGACCTGGGTGAAAGGAGAGACCATCCAGGGGAAGACCTGCCATGTACGGCATCAGTCCAGGCCTTGGAAGTGGTGAGGGTGGGATAAAGGGGAGGTTTGGAGCCCCATGAAGAAAAGACCAGAATTGAGACCTCTTCGCTACTCAGGGGCCACCTAAAGGGAACTGCCTCCCCAACAAGGAACAACGAAGATGTGGCAGGGGAGTAAGGGCAGCACCCGTACCATCTAGGTGGCACCTGAGCCAAGCCTCATTCTGACTTTGCTTAGGAACAAGGCACCTACAAAGAAGAGGCCGAAGCCTTATAACACCTACACGTGACAATGGCCATTTTGTTTTCACCATCTTTGTCTTCTGGTTGAAAGTGCTTTAGTGCCTTGATGCATTTGTAGAAAGCACCAAGCTCCTTTAGTCTCCTTTTATAAATTTTTCCAGTAGAGCCAGACAGAATTAACCACATTGAGTTTCATAGGAAAATATTGATTTAATGCACCCAAAATGTTTCATGAAAACTTCTTAGTTTTGAGTGGGGTATCCAGGTTGTAGCCATATTGGTCTAGAGGAAAAAGCGATTAGGACTTGTGGTAAAGGTGATATCTTTTATTAGACCACTTAGATTTTTGCCAAAAAAAAATCTTTAATTTCAGGCACAAACACCCTTCATGAAGCATCAGAGAAAAGATTGTAAAAGTTCTCCTGGGTAGAAATGAAAGTTCATATTTCCATCTATTTACTCCTCTGTAGAATATGAAACACCACAACCAAAAGGAAATATGACTTGACCCTGTTTACCAACAAAAACTTCAAGGTACACAGACTATTCCAACTTTTTCTCTCAGCCTAATCTACATAAGTTCCAAACAGATTTTACCACATCTTCAATTGTCCTATGAAATATGAACTTTAATTTCTACCCAGAACTTTTACAATCTTTTCTCCGATGCCTCATGAAGAGTGTTCATGCCCAAAAGCCTGCAATTAAAAGAATGTTTTTGCAAAAATCTAGTTGGTCTAATAAAAGATATCACCTCTTAGTTTTGAGGAGATTCATCAGTTTGCAGGCAGGGTTTATCAGAAGGATAATGAGAAGCCTGCCCCCTCACATCCTCAGCCCAAGGGCAGAGCTGCCATATATTCTGTCCTACAACCTAGGACCCACTGATTTCGAAGCAACAGTGAAACTGACAAAAATGTACATTTCAGACAGGAACCGCAGGAAACAAGGGAGAATTGTTTATTTCAGAAACATAATCTCCCAGGATTTCTGGCATGATTTTGTGGTGTTTTTAATCAATGAAAAATTGGGAAAAAATAGTTTTCATCTGCATGAGAATAAATCATTTAAGTTTCTTACAGACCCCGACTCCTGAGTTTTGGTCAAATCTACCCTGCATTACTTGATCATCCTAGTAACCCTGCTCAACTTCTGGTCCAGTTTGAGTTAATATTCCTTGAGCATACATAACCAGAATTGTATACAGCATTCCAGATGAAGTCTCACCCAGGCTCACCTAGGATATATCTATCGGTACTGGAATTGCCTCGCCTCATACATCTTAAGATTGTAGTTAACTTTTTCATGGCTTCACCACATTGGCTCTTAGTTATTTTGTGAAAGACTAATGCATTCAGATCTTTCTCTTCATCTATTGCTTACAATAGGTGAGGCTCCAATTTAAAGCAGAAATTGTTATTTTTTATTACTACATCACTTTGTATTGTTACATATCAATCCATTTCTAATACTCTAATCCCAGAGATCATCTACTTCCTCTTGTATGCTATATCAGTCTTCCTCTATATTGACAATGTCACCAAACATTTCTCATCAGTTGATTTCAATAGCACACTCCTACTTTTGAGGCCAAGAGCAGTAATGAGCGTATAAAATATGAGTCCCAAGATTATCTTTATTAGAAATCTCCCATAGTTCCTTACCCATATTACAATTCTTCTATGTGTCTATCTACTCACTAATAATATTGTTTCACAAATAATATTCTGAATGGCACCATTCAAATATTTTACTGGTGTCCAACTACATCTACCACACTTCCTTTTACTAAAATAATTAGTTGTCTCTCAGAATTAAAATATAGTTTGAAACCCCTCTTTGGTACATTGGATTTTATTCCACTTTCCTTTTCCTTCCACATCTTATTTTGTGTTCCTTCATAATTTAGACCCTGCAACCCAAGTTAGACTAAAATATACATAGTTACTTATATCCTTTTCCCTTCCTTTTTCATTTATAGTTATATGAACTAGCAGCTTGTTCCAACATAATTTATACTTAATTAATCAAACATATATAAGACAAAAAGAGGAGCCTCAAAAAAACCAAACCTCAGATCCATTTAAACAACTTGTATTTGTTTTCCTAGCCAAAAAAGACTGCTTTGGGTTTGTATTGAATGAGTTGGGGGGGGAAAGTTTATGATGACTCACAAGTATGAAGTGTGAGGGAAAAGCAAACAACATAAAAGGCAGAGCCAACCAAAATTAGTGAGACAAAACTAGGTTTGCATAATACATCTATGCAAAAAGAAAGAGCCTATTATGTGTTGCAAGAGGATTAGGGGAAGTGATTGCTGAAGTCAGAGCATAAAGCTTTGCAAGGTCAGCTCCAGGAACAGTTAGTGATCAAAACCTGAGTGTATGTAGCTCAAAGCAACCACAAACACCACCTTCCACTCTAAATGTGTCTGGTTTGTTTCTGAAACACTGAGATGATCCTGCTGGGCTACGGTGCTCTGCTCCTCTTCTGGACATGTTGTTCTGCCCAAAATGGTAAGTACTGTAGTTAAAATGAAAGACATATCTTAACAAAAATGTGCTTGATGATGCATTTTATAAATAAAAGGAAAAAGTTGATATTACACTGGAGTCTGAGAGTTAAAAGTAATTAAAAGTTTGCCTTATGATCATCATACTCAGTATCTTATAGTGTGAGTGATTTCATCTGTGCATTTGTCTATATATGCTAAGCTGCCCAATGAAACTAAAATGTAATCTAGTTACATGCAAATGAACAAGAATCAAACCAACTTCTACTGTTTTTATCAACTTATAAATCTATTAATTTGTGTTACAGTAGTTAAAGTAGTAAAATCTAGTATTTAATCATTGCAAATTAAAAGTGTGGAATGAATATGACAAATATGTCTATTACTTTCTATGTTGAATGATTAATAAAATATTCTGTAAACTAAATTTTGCTATACTTTATTACAATAAATCACTAAGCAAAAGATTTATGACTGGGTTAAGTGCTTCCAAAATATCCATACTTTTTAAATCTACTTTCCATGACTCAATGACAGAGAAATTATTTTTTTAAAAGAGCAAAGTGTATGTAAGGAAACTTTTTTGCATTTTTTAGGTGAGTGCTTTACGGCCGGCCTTGAAGTTCTCTGTAGCACAGAACTAACACTGAGAAACAGACTTTTTGATTTCTGAAGAGCTTGTTTTCAAATATAAGAATGTCTGTATCCTTTAATCAGCATACATAATAATTTGCTATCCATGTCTGCTATCAGGGACCTGTAGCTACACTTGCAGGGGAAGAATTTCTGGGTGCTTTTAATTACAGATTATTTTACTGATTTCATGGCTTGGGGCTTTCATTTGATTAAAGAAGGCAGGTTAGGCCCAAAATATTTTTCAGGGTTTTTTTTCCCTTTCAAAAGAATTCAGTGGGCTAGAAATAATTTTAGTAGGAAAGTCCATAATTAAAACATATTGTTTAGTATATATTTCTATTTTAACTTAAACAAAAAAACAAATAATAATAATTATTATAAATTGATTTCTAATTTACAAAGATTTTGCCAAAATCTCTTTTGTTTTCAAAACAGTATTAATAATAAATGAGTACATTTGAAGTTTGGTGAGAAAACTAAGCCAAATCTGGTTTCTTTTTTATGCCCACCATCTACAGAGGTCAGGGAGATTATAAATTGACTTTATGTAAATAAGACACTATTTGATTATGTGGGACAGATTTAACTAGGAGGTAAACTACTGCAAATTGGCAGAAAATCTATTTTCCATGGTGGAACAGCTCTAGATCTACACTGATATAAGTTGGTTGTACAATTTGTGTCTCAGTCTTGGCCATCAATAATATTTATGTGAATTACAGATCTCATATTGTCTTTAAAAAGCTTCCAAGGGCTTCTGGTTCTCGGAGTTTATTTTCTTCTTTATTTTGAAGCTATTGTAGCCATTGTTTTTATAATAAGGTTCTTCCTAGACCTCAAATTATGGTCATATAATTGTGATGATTTAGATTCTAGATCCATTCAGGTAAATACCAATGCTCCTATGGATTTAACTGGGGCCTGGATTTTGCCTTATAGACTTTAAGGTCTGGATTTCCTCCCAATTTCTATTTGTGCAAATTGGGAATAATTGAAATGAAATCAATAGAAGGATATCAGGTTGTGACTGGAATATTAGCCTCTAAATCTTCTTCCTGAAATCTATTCCGTTTGATGCTGTCCTTGTTCATGCCTAAGGGCTAGATCCAGATTGGTACTATAAGTGCTTAAGCAAGATTTACACAAAGTTCTTGGGTCATAGGTGATATATTTTATTAGACCAACTAAGTAGTACCCCCTAAAAAAAGATTTAAGCAGGATTTAGGCATCTAAATTTTAAAGAGTAATTCATATTGGCAAGACATGGCTTTTGTGTAATAACCTAGTGGCTAGATCTCTTGCCCAGGCTTGTGTCACATAAGGTGACGAAAACTCAGAATACAGACCTGCCAATTCCTGGGCAAGTGATCTAGCTACTAGGTTATTATACAAGAGATGTACATAATTAGTGATCAGTTACTAGGTTCTTGTTATATAGTAATTTTAGGTGGTTCCTGGAGCTCTTAACCCCTGGATTGTCCACACACAACACCTGAAACTGGTTTTAATCATTTGCTATGTAGCTTAATTTTATGCCACTACAGGGTAGGATGATCCATGTTACCCATCTTGTGTTATATTAATATGTAGTCACTCTAAGCTACACCTTAGTGCAGGGGTGGGAAATTATTTCAGGTGGAGAGCCGCTTACCGAGTTCTGGCAAGCTGTTGAGGACCACATGAATAGCCCCACCCCTTGACAAGTGTCCTGCCCTCTAGTTGCCATCTTGGGACAGGAAGTCCTGCCCCCTAACCCCTGACCTTTGCCACCAGAAGCCCCTTCTTTTGCCCCCAGAAATACTCCTTTCAGCAAGAGAACAGGAAAAATACCAAATTATTTTCTAAAAATCAAACATCAACAACATTCATTAATTTGGCTTCAGAAAATATTTTTGTCCTAATTACATGTGTTTGTGTAGTATACATAGAAGTGATTGCACAATAGTTTAAAATGAAGTCTTACTCTTGTATACTGTGGGGGGTGTGAGCACATGGGCTTGGATATAGTTTTGTGGGGGGCTATGGATGTGTGGATATGTGGGGGAGGGTGTGGGTGTCTGTGGGGTGGATAGGTGTGGGGTGAGGGAGCATGTGGGTGTGTGTGGATATGTGGGGAGTGGGTGGGTATGGGGTTTGTGGGGGACTGTGTG
>NW_017728993.1:77118069-77118617 GCF_001723915.1 Gavialis gangeticus
GGGGGACTGTGTGTGGGGGGAGGGTACCTGGGGTGTTAGAGGTGTGTGGGTGTGGGGGTCTGTGTGTATGACAGTGCAAGGGGATGTGGGTGCATGTGTATGGTGGGGGTCACCCTACAAACACACACACATTCTCCCTCTCCCTCCATCATTGCGCGTGTGTGCACACACACACACACACACACACTGTGTGCCTCGTTCGCTACACATGCACACACACACAGATACACATACACTGTGTTCTTCACTTGCTACACACACACACACACACACACACACTCTGTGTGTGCTTCCATCATTACACTCTCTCTCTCTCTCTCCTTCCCTCACTGCTCTCTCTGTCTCCCCCTCCCTCATTGCACAGACACACATGCACACACACCTCTCCCACTTCTGGACCTGGGTTACCAATGCCACTCCATACTCCCGTGGTCCAGTGATGTAGCTGGGGGCCATGTGGTGCTGGAGCAGCTGCAGACAGAGGCTTCCAGGTGGGGGGTAGGGGTAGGAGAAGTGGGGGGCAGGGATACAAGTCCCCAAAGGGTCAG
>NW_017728993.1:77118628-77121382 GCF_001723915.1 Gavialis gangeticus
TTCTACTGTCCCTGGCTCCTGTCATCTTTGACAGACAGCCAGGAGCAGATAAATATGAATTTTCTAAACTTCTTCGGTGCCCTGTGGGCTGGATAGAATGTCCTGGTGGGCCAAATCTGGCCCACAGGCCATATAGTGCCTGCCCCTGCCTTAGTGGAAAAACCCCATATATCCCCTTTCCCTGCTGGCCTGAATCAGACCCATTGCCCACCCCCCAAAACTCTCCCCAGCACAACAGATCCCTGCTCACTGCCCCTCACTGCCCCCACCACTGACCCTTCACTTACATGTGGATGCCTGCATTGTCTGTCTCTAGGGAGCAGGCAAGGAAAGGTTAACCTGAATGCCTGGCTGCTGCCACAGCCACCTCTGCTCCCTGGGTGGGCTCAGCCTGGAGAAGAGTAGCAGCCCAGCAGTAGCAGCCTGGAGAAGAGTAGCAGCCCAGCAGCCCAGTGACAGTGGTGGTTGGGCAGGTAGGCTAGCCCTTTCCTGCACACACTCTCTTGGCATAGGTAGCACAGGAAGCCACAAGTAAGCAGGAGCATTTGGGGGTGGGGAGCAAGAGAGAACCCCAATGGACAGGGAAGGAGCACTGGAGGCAGGGGGAAACTAGTGGAGCACCAGAGGGGCAGAGAGTGGGGAGGAAGTCCAGAATGGTGCGCATATGTATGTGTGTGGGGGGGGGTGAAGTTTTACCTTTCATTACTCTGGGCCCCCTGGTGGCCTGAACATGACTGCTTCAAACTTAAGCTAGTACTAACATGGATCAGTGTATGTGTGGTTCACAGTGTAGCATTTCACATGACCCTTAGATAGCTGCTCGCAGTAAAGGGGCTAAGCATTCTGGATCTTAAGTAAAATGCTAGGCCAGGTTCTGTTCCACTTATTAAATGAACTTAGATGCTGAAGTACGATCCTATTACCCACAAGTTTTTGAACATAGATCATTTATCTGCCATAGATGCATTAATGGATTTTCAGGAATTTGAGCAGAATGGAATAGAGTTGCATTTGTATACCTATATCCTCTTAGACTCCCATAGGTGCAATAGGATGTAACCCCTAATATGCAGCCTGAAATAGAAGTTGAGACTCCCATGAAGGGCAGGTCAATGATCTCTACAGACCAACTCTAGGTGCCTCCAATATTTCTAAATTGACTTTTGGAGCCATCATTCTTTAAATAGAGAGCCTAAGTGTTTTCCTCTGAGTCACCCTCATAGGGGTAAGAAGTCCCTCATCTTAGAACTGGGTATGAGCCCCTCCCCTCTGCACCCTGCCATTCTCCTTGCAGCCTATTCCCTCCCACATTTCCTTCACCATATGCAGCCTCTGCTTTCCCACCTGCCCCACTTCATTCCCCTCTTACCCTTGCTTCATGCCTGTAGGCTCCATCCTTATTTTGGTCTGGGGACTAAGGATGGCCCCACCCCAGTCCTGTAGCAGTGGCACACACCTGGCATGGCTGCTATGGGGTCTGGGCTGGAGATGTGCTCATTGCCCAGGCTAAAACAGGGATGGATCCTGCTGACGTGGGGCAAGAGTAAACAGGAAGCAGAGGCTTGTCAGGGAAGGGCAGGAGGGGGAGCAGAATCTGGAGGGAAAGTGGGAAAGAGGGGAGCAGGGGTAGAAGGGGAGTGGGGGCCCAAGACTGTGGGAAAGCAGTCAGGGGGCAGAGTGGGGGCAGGCATAAGCAGGAGGCAAGCTGCTTGACCTCCCCATATCCCTGCCTCCCCACTGTGTGCCCCTGTAGCAGTGGGGAGTGATAAATTAAAGATAACCCTCCAACAATTAGATTTATAGATGTTATAACTTTGTAACTTTATAAACAACAACTTTATACATTTTCCATGTAAATAATATATAATCTAATTATTGAGGGTCATCTTAAGTTCAGGGTCATCTTGGATTTTAGTAAAAATGGTCATTTGAAAAAAATCATGATGTAACATGAATGGAAAGCCACGCATGATGCCTACCAACAGTGGGTATTTGTAGAGAAAATGGGATTGTGAAAAAGATCAGTTAGGGTGTGTTCACACATGCAAGCACATGTGCTTACAGCAGTTTAAATAGCAGTGGCATAAATTTGTGCCTGTGGCCCTATGGCTGTATGCCTGCCAGACCAAGACAGGGACTGCACAGCCACCTGGGCTGTGGTACAGGCACTGCAGCAGAGCTGCCTGCACCTCTGGGCCAGCTCCCAGTGGGCCATGGCTTCACAGTTAGCCTTTGGCTTGCACTCCTGTCATGACTTCTGGTGCCCCTGCTCTGCCATGTGGACAGCTATCACCCAAAAGATGTGTTCCTTGCAGTGGCCCACTTCAAAATGTCAAAGCATGTCCTCTTGGCCCCAAATGGCCACGTCAGCCACCTCATCTGCCCTCCAGCTGGGTCACCCATGCTGGCCCTGGCCAGGCTCCTCTACCTGGATTCTGCCACTTGCCTCACCAGCAGAGATCCTTGTATTCCCTGTTTAAAAATTACAAATTATCTGATAACCCCCCCCCAAATTCTCCACTATATACAGAGAGATCAGTTAGGCAATGTTTTATTGATATATTTACAATTTTAAAGCAATTTGGAAGCCTACCAGTGTCTCTGTCATCATAACAGGTGTGGCTGGTGAACTGAGACTGGTGGGGCGGTGGAGCACCCCACGGGAGGGGGGGAGGTTTGCAGCCTCCCTGCTACTGGCCAGAGTGCCCAGCCATCTGTAGTGCCAGCCCCCCCCCCCAGCTGGCTGCAAACCCC
>NW_017728993.1:77126382-77141731 GCF_001723915.1 Gavialis gangeticus
CCCCCCCAGCTGGCTGCAAACCCCACCCCCTCTCACTCCTGTGAAACCCTCCACCGCCCCTCGGGTCTCATTTCACCAGCTGTGCCTGCATCATAGTAAAATAAATTCCAAATACCTATATACTTTGGTGTTTGCTTTTGGTTGTTTTATCATAGAAAAATCAGAGCTGCCCCTGCCCCTTTTGCTCACCAGGATGTGGGGCACTGAGCAGCACTGATGTGCCAGTGCCCTGTCCCTGCTTCTGCCCCTGCTTCTCACTCTGAACCCACAGCCCTGCCAGTACCACTCATTCCTAACCCACAGCCTCTGCCTGCCCCCACTAGCTCCCTCCTAGCAGCAGCTCCATACCAACACCAGGACATGAGTCCAGCTGCAGCTCTTCCACCTGTTGCTTTGTGACTCCGAGCAGTGCCAACCACTGCTGTTCTGCTCCCTGTACCTATTTACAGGCCCCAGTGATCCCTGTGTCACTCCTGGAAAGTCCTTGACTGGGGCTCAGGGACAGAGCTGGGCAAGCACTTTCCCTTCCAAACCGGCCTCCCCCTGCACAGCCTGCTTTAGGGAGGCAGGGGGGCTCTAAGCCCGGCTCTGGTGGCCTTTCCTACCCAGAGTGCTCACTCATCCCTGACCCCTCTCACACACACTCCTGCTGCCACCTCCACAACCTTCCCCCATCCCATCACACACCTAAGTGGTTGCTAGGACCTGGAGCCCCGCCTAGGCTAAGGACGTATGTCCCAGCACTGGTGTAGGCACAGGGCAGGGCTTCAGTGTGACAGTTGCCCCAGCAGCCATGGCTCCTGCCAGCAGATCCATTCCCATCCTGTCTGGCAACTGGGCACACAGGGCATGAGATTTATGGGGGGAATGTGGGGTGTTGGGGTGGGTTGTGCATGGGTATAGGGTTTGTGGGGGTGAGGTTTGTGGGGGTTTGTGTAGGTGTTTGGGCGGTATGGTGTTTGTGGGTGGATTGTTGGGGAGTTTTTGGGGGTGAGAGGACGTTGTGGGGTTGGGGGGACTGTGTGTTGGGGTGTGAGGGGATTGTGAGGGTGGAGGCAACTGCTCGGGATACTCCCCCCCCAGAAGGTGCACAGACTCTCCCCCTATCCCCCCTGCAGTAGCAGCTATTGGGGTGCTTATGGCCCAGTACTGGTAGAGCTCCCTGGTGGCATGGCCCCAGCCACCTCATACTGCCTGTGCCAAATAGAGCTGCCTTGGCCCGGGCCGGGAGTGGGCATACACCTTCAGGTAGGACCAGGCCACTCTTACTGTCACCCAGGCTCCCAGCACCACACACAAGAGATGGGTGCCCTCAGGCTGGGCTGGGTCCTGCCTCCAAGTGCCCTGTGTACCAT
This sequence comes from Gavialis gangeticus, assembly GCF_001723915.1. Taxonomy (NCBI): domain Eukaryota; kingdom Metazoa; phylum Chordata; order Crocodylia; family Gavialidae; genus Gavialis; species Gavialis gangeticus. The sequence goes on from NW_017728993.1 coordinate 77,127,738, forward strand.
TGGGCTGTACTGGCTCCATGGAAGCAGGACGCAGCCTGACCGAAGAGCGCATGGCTCTCATGTGCAGTGCTGGGACCCTGGGTGACAGCAGGAGTGGCCTGGTCCTGCCTGAAGGCACACATCCCTAGGCTGGGCTAGCTCCATGTGGCACAGGGAGCACTGGGTCCCAGGCAGCCAGGCCTTTGCCACACTGTAGGGGCTCTGCCACTAGCGGGCCCTGAATGCCCCAATGGCTGCTGCTGCTGCTGCTGCCGCTGCTGCTGCTGCTGCTACAGGGGGCTGTTCACTGTGCTGGGGTAGTGGTGGAGGGGAGGCTATCCACTATGCAGGGGAGGGTGGACAGGGGACCCACCCCTCCCAAGCAGTTCCCCCACCCCCCCAACCCTACTTACTGGGACATAGCCTGGGTCCAAGACCCTGCTGCAGCCTTGCCCTGCTCCTATTTGCCCCACCACACTGAGGCAGCATGCTGGAGCAGCAGGGGAAGGGGCAGACATAGAGACACTGACTACGTGCTAAAGCATCTCTCTGGAGGACCCAGTCTCTGGTTTCAGGGCACACTCCAGGAGTGTGCTCTGTCACCTTTTTTCAGCATGTTTTTTTTTTAATATTAGGATTTCCTGGTATCAAAATTAGAGTCCACACTGCAAATATGCAGTGTGGAGAACATTTTTTTGTTCCCAGGTTGCCTCTTGCAGCATCTCAAATTACTTTCAGATGCCGCAACAGCTCACTCGTCTGGATGCTGACTTAGAGTTTTGCACTGCCTGTAGTCAAAGCATGATATGTATTTTTTTTCTTCAATAATTGTGCTTGATGTGGGGTTTGAACATATGATGCAGTTCTAAGTGTGATATAGGATATGAACAGGAATTTGTTTCTAGTGGTGGAAATCTATGAGAAATTTTCCACTGCTAAAAATCTTTCTGGAAGAGGGAGTATACATAGGCATTTTAGCTTGCAGCCACTCCCCCTGCCCTGCTCCCCATGCCTTCCCCAAACCAGGGTGATCCTGGTCTGGAGAAGCTATGAGATCAGGAGGAGAGGAAGGAATATGGCACTGACCCCTGCCTTTTCCCCAAATGGCGGGTCTCTAAAATTCCTGAGTGCCATGACTATGAGGAGCCTTTTCCTGATATCAGACATGGGGAACTCCCAACCTTTAAGAAGCAGATGTGAAGCTGAATTTCCACATGCTTTTTTTATACATTCCTTGAGTTTTTTATAAGCCCATTTAAAAGAGGCACTCATGCAAGTCCCGGGGAATATGGAACACTTCCCTATCCCCAGCTGCATGAGCAATTTAAAGAGGTGCCCAAGAGAATATAAATACTAGGAGAATATAAACTTCACTGGAATCTTACATAAAGTTCATATAATCATAATTAAATCATTAAAGCACAAAAAAAAAATTTTTTTATAACTTTGGAAATGATTGCAAGACATTTATTTTAATTTATCAACAAAAAATATTGTCAAGGGTGTAACTCAACAAATAAAGCAGTGAAGCTCAAATCAAAAAGTGTATTTACTTTTAAGATATGCATGCGCAATCAATAAGAATTGCTCATATGCATTAAAGAAAATTTTCACCATGTAATTAAATGTATAAATTAAAGGAAGATCTCTATATCTATATCAGTGATATCCAGATTCTATTCATGCCTTTTCCAAGTTCGAGTTCTTGTTCTTGAATCTTTTCCAAGTTCAAGAATGCAAATGCATAGCAGAGCTGTATCATAAATACACAAACAAAAATGAAGCCCCCCTCACTTTGTAGTTTCATGTAACTCCACAGATTTGTCACAGACAAATTCAAGTGAGAAGAAAAGTATGTAGAATTTGGCAATTGGAAGATAGGTAAGAGATATTCATGAGACAGTCAAGTCAAGGAATATTTTCAATTTAGCTTCTGATTGGCATGTAATGATTCCAGACTATTAAACCGTATATCAACCCAGTGATTTGAAAAAAAAAAGTATTAAAGAACAAATATGTTTCAGTGGGTCTTGATCATCACTCTTAGAAAGTGTCAACCATCTGTTTTTTGATAGCATCTGGGTGCCCTCTGGTGGACACAAAGCAGTAATTTTACTTAACTGTATATTTTGTTTTAATGAGTGGGTTTGTAATGTTTCCATTTGGTTTGGCATAACTGTTACAGATTGTGTTCTTTACACTATAGGGACTCATATTAGTGAAATATAAAATACTGAGAGATGATGAGAATTTATTTTGCAATTAAAATTAACTTTATTTTTTGCATAAAAACTGACCAACTGGGTTTTCTGCTTCTCACATGCTGGGGAAATGAAACTATACCACCCCTTCCTGGTCATGGATCAGTGATCATTAGCCAGTTCTCCCCAGCCAAGTATTGCAGGTTTTTTCCAGTTTGCAATCAGAGGATGGTTAGGAGAATGGGATCAGCTGACTGTGTTGTCACTAGGCTGGTGGAAACAAATGACATCAACAGTGATGGAGATATGGTGACTGCAGAAGTTAGTTTCATGGAAGTACAGGAATACATTTATCCATCTTGCACATTTGGTGCTGGGAAGATTGGGAGTTGTTGTTATGGGAAAGAAAATATAAGGATAAACATAGAGTTACCTCTGTCCTCACTTTTTATATTCTTTGACTGAAGTCGTACAAAAATGCACTTTAGATGCTTTAAAAGGGAGATTCTGGGCAGAAGTGCCCATCGCTTTTAACTCAGACTTGTAGTGTGTAACAGAGCACAGAGTGTTACTAGCAGGGGACTGAGAGGCAGCTAGGCAGCTTCCAGCTGCCTGCAATGCCAATTAGGCAGAGTGGCCTGATTGGGAGTAGGGCACAGCTGTGCTCTATAAGGGCTGAGTCCAGAACTGCAAAGAGGCATGACAGAACACTGCACCCTGCTAGGGACGGGTGACCTGGCAGGACTGTCTGTGGCAGGACAGTCCCCCCAGAAATGCCAGGCCAGTTACCACCCTTGAGGTATGTTGGGGTACCTCCTAACCCCAGTCCCACATCCCTGGTGGGTGAGATTGAGCAGGGGGAGCCCAGAATCATCAAGAGTACTGAGGCAGGCCCCACATCAGTGGAGGGACCTGTGGCAGTGCCCAGACTCTTGGTGAATGTCTGAGGCTGCATATAGGAGCCAGCATGAAGCTCCAGGAGGGTAGGGCCCTGAGCCTTGGGGAGCTATTAAGGAAACTCCCAGGGCCAGGGATAAGGGGATAGCTCAGGGAGGGCTTTGGGAGAGGGTTTGGAGCCCTGATTCCAGAGGTGGGCTTGGAGGTCCGAGGTGTGCGGGCTTGGAGTCCAGTGTACAGGACCTGGGGCTCAGTGTGTGTGTAAAGAGAGAACCCAGGGTGAGGGCGCTGGGACCACGAGTCCCACATGAGACTCTGGAGCTCAGGTCCCAGTGCTAGCTACCTGGAGGAAGCATCTGCGAGGCATGGGAAATGACAGGGGGAGATCAGGGTCATATACATAGGCTGTTGTCATCAGGGCAGATAAATGGGCAGCCTCCCACCTGATTAACGTTGGATAATTAGTAACATCAAGGCATGGCAGATGAGGAAGCGAGTGGCTGGCCCTAAGACAAGTGGGTGGGCCTATGTTTAGACAGGTCCTGGGACTCCCACTTGTTACATAGTGATACAAAATTAACTTGATCATTTAAACTTTGACTTTGAATGAAGAAGGATTTAAATTGGCGCTATTTTGTTTTGTATCACTACAGAACAATGCGGATATAACAGTTGTTATCCTTTGATATTAGTATAATTTTTACACCTCAATACCCAAAGATAGCTTTTTCCAGTGTCTGTGTACTTAAGTGTTAGCAAAAGATTGTGCGGTTTCCTTTACTCAACTGCCATGATATTTTAAAGCTGAAGTATATTATAACATGGGGAATCTGGAGAGGGTCCAGAGGAGGGCCACTCGTATGGTTGGGGGCCTCTGTGGCCAGCCCTATGAGAAGAGGCTGAGGGACCTGAATCTCTTCAGTCTCCGCAAGAGGAGACTGAGGGGAGATCTTGTGGCTGCCTACAACTTTATCAGGGGCCAGCAGCAGGGACTCAGGGAAAGTCTGTTCACCAGGGCCCCCCTTGGAATCACCAGGAACAATGGCCACAAGCTGAGGGAGGATAGGTTTAGGTTAGATATTAGGAAGAACTACTTCACTGTGAGGGTGGCCAGAGCCTGGAATGGGATTCCCAGAGAGGTGGTGCTCTCACCTTCCCTGGAAATCTTCAAGAGGAGACTGGATAGGCACCTGGCTGGGGTCTCATGACCCCTGCCACCCCCAGTGCTCATTCCTGCCCATGGCAGGGGGTTGGACTAGATGATCTGTCTAGGTCCCTTCCGACTCATCGATTCTATGATAATTCAAATCAAGAAGCTGCACATGTTGGACCCCAGCTTCTCTTCCTAGCTCTTACTACTTTTCCTTTCTTTAATTTTGAAGGCATTTACTATGTATTTTAATAGTTAATTATTCATATTTATTTAATTTTTAGACTGTAAAACCCCACCTCCTAGAAGAAGAAAAGAAGTACTTACAGAAACATGGAACAAGGACTCTTACCCACATGGTACTCGAGCAACTTATGCGTGTCGACCTGGCTATATAAAACTTGGGCGTGTTATATTCCAGTGTAATAATGGAATATGGCAACATGCCCCTCCATATATAGAATGCCAAAGTAAGTATCTATGCAAATGTATGCAAACATTCAGCTGCAAGATTTACAAGCAGTTTTTCCTTGTTCTTGAAATGAATATTTAGAGCAATGCCATGAAGTTCTTACCTGTTTGATTTCATCTGGAATTTTGACTTTAATGATTCCAAGATTTGTCTTTCAATGTTTAGCTTGGAAGAAAAATTAAGTTTTAGTTTCAAAAAATCTTATAGGGTGGAGGCAGTAACAACTGAAACATTTCCAAGTGAAACATGCATGGCAACACTTCAGAAAGGAAAACATTCAGCCAAGGGGGGCAGGCACATGCCTCTGTGCCATTCCTGCCTGGAATATTTCACAATTCTGCCATCCCCTCTAATACTAGCCAGGGTAGAGCAGCCTGTAGCAGATCTCTTGGTTTCCTCTCCACTCTGCCTTCCCAGAAACTGGAAGCAGAGGGGAGGGAAAATCTGAGAGCTGGAGAGGAGAGAAAAACTGAGTGGAGGGGGGAAGCAGGGGCATCCGAATCTTCTACAGATCTGCTCTTTGCCTTGGGGGGAGGAGTAGTGGGGATTGGGGATGGAGGGTCCAGCTCCAGCTCTGGTGGGGCCACCAGGGATCTAGCAGGGAGGGCAGGGGGTAAGCTTGGCTCTTGCTGTGGTTCTAGATCTGGCTCTGGCTCTAGGTGTTGACCTGCACAACTACCATGTGCTGTTTCTATGTATATATAAGCAAAAGTTAAACACTCCAAAATAGTACTTATTTAACGAGTTAATATTTTGCAATGTATCATCTACTCCTGAAACATTTCAGAAGGCTTGTTAGGTGTGTACAGCTGCCATTTGAAATATGGCAAAGGCATCTGAAACATTTTAATTATTATGTTTATTCACAACCATAATTACAGCAGGGGTTTATGACCAAGACACTAAAGAAACCAAAGATTTTTGACAATTTTTTTCAGAATAACCACACACTATTCATAACAAACAGTTCAGATTAACATCTACTTTAGGTTTCTGGGGCTTTAAACTACCCTAAACTCTTTCAAGATTGTTTTGTTAATGGTGCAATGATAATTTTTTTAGGGTTAATATTTGTAGATTAGGAGCATCAAGAATTAAGATTAGCTCTCTGGGTCACAAAACTCTCCCAGAGTGAACATAGCTAGCACCTTTTGGAAAAGGCCTCAAAAGTCCTTTCCTCTTGAAGTATGCACTATGCTTATTTTCTCCTTTGCCTTTCCTTAAGACCTGGTATCAGTTTTCTTTCTTTAAGAGTGTGCACTTGTGCTTCTTTCTCAGATTGTGCATATGACCAAATATTGTGCATAGAAGGTTTAATAATCTTATAGTCTTAAAGAGAGAATCATAAGTGTAAAGTTATGTGGAATTATGGAAAAACCTGAGTAAATAGTTCATAAACTAGTGAGTCCCTTTTGCTTAAATAAATACACGCTAGACCCAAATTAAACCATTCTTAGGAAGTCTTGGGCCCCAGTCTGAAGCCTTGGATTTTACTTGAGGTTCCTGTCAACTCTTTCCAGAATCAAAGTGAAGCATCTTAACTAGGTAATTTTCCACAAATAGTATTTTTTTAATACTTTTTTTGTTGTATCCCTTGCAGGCAAGAAGTACCTAGCTAAAATTGCATCAAAGAAGGTTTTGGTTAAATAGTAGAAAGATCTATCTAAATATAAGCATTTTTAAACACTGAAACAGGCTATGTAGGAAAGTTGTGGAATTCCCTTACATGGAGATTTTCAAGACCTGGTTAGACAAACATCTGTCAGGAACACTCTGGGTATACATGATCCTGGCTCAGCAGAAGAATGGACAGAGAAGATGGTCTCTTTAATTATCTTCTGACCCTTCTTTTATATGATATCTGCTTATATAATTTTAAATTCCTAACTTATAGAACCACTATGAAAATTTGTGGGCAAAAATTTAAAATCTTTATTAAAATACTATAGTTAACTATATTTCTAAGACGGGTATGAAGACCCCTTGTAAAAATTCACACCTTCCTCTGGCTCAGGAGAAGCTCCACTCTAGCCAGCCCTTCTCAGGTGGCCCTGCTAGTCTTTCCTGCCATGTCTCATTGATTTTTCTCTCACTCCATTAAGTCCTCTTGTTTAGAATCATAGCACATCTTTACCCATGGAGGTCGAAGGCCGGGGGCACTTTAATTAGAGAGACTCCAAGAGTCCACTGGGACCCGAGCTTCAAAATGATGGTGGCACCACTTTAACTAAATCTCATTCAATGAGCTTTAGTTAAAGTGCCCTCACTGCCATTTTGAAGTGCAGGGAGGCTGAATACACAAGATGCCGAGGCTGCTGCAGCACACTAATTAGCATGCTCTAGCAGACTTGATTAATCAAGTTTGCTCTGACATGTTGTAATTACAGTGCGTTGGAGCAGCACCCCCGCATGTCTACAGGCACTCATAGGGTGGAAAACATGTCACTTGACACCTCAAGTGTGCCAACATATTTTTTTTTTTATGGCACCACAAAAGGTGAGCAAAAAGATGTCCCTACCCTTTGTTATGCCATGTAGGAGGAAAATCAGTGGCATGATGAAAAGTAGTAATAGTCTCTGCCACTTTATAGTGGCAGTTGTTGTCTATTAGCTCTGTGATAGGAGAGTAGAGAGGCATGAGCCCCAGAGAATCTCTGGTGCCCTGTGCCTCCATGATGGAACTTGCTTATCCAGGCTTGCCCCTGGAAACTCCAGGTACCATCTGGGTAAAGGAAAAAATAAGGGTTTCCCTGCATAGCTAGACCCATCCCTAGAGATCCCTAGTCTCTCAGACCCTCTTCTTGGATCTCTGGGAGTGCCTTTGGGATAGAAGGAAAGTGGGGCTTTCTCTATTTACCCCAAACCACCTCCTAAGATCACATTGCCCCTTATCCCACACTATCAATGGAATCCACGTTGTGGCAGAACTGATCTATTTAATTCAGCAACATCTATTTTTAGGCCTAGAATCATAGAAACATCAATCTGGAAGGGACCTCTGGACATTATCCAGTACAGCTCCCTGCTCAAGGTAGGATCATCCCTATCCAAGCCACCCCATGCATTTGGAATAAATCTTGTCTAACCTATTACTAAAACTACAAAATCCACCCTGGAGCACACCCCTAGCCTGCTGCAGGAGAATCAGAGGGAAAACGGTGGTCAGTATCCTGTTGCTGCAAGGGTTGTCAAAATTCATGTGAAAGATTCAAGGGACCCCAGGCTATAGGTAAAGGCAAAAAAGTCCCACAACCTGTACCAAGCTCAATATGCTGCAATACCAAGCCCTACAACCTGTGGCAAGCTGTACCAATCTGTACAAAGCTGATCAGGAAGGGTAAAATTCCTTCCTGATCCCAAATGTAGCAATCAGTCTGACCCTGAACAGAGGGCTGAAATAATCCACCTCAGATCAAGATGCTATGCTGTTACTATCTATTGTTAACATGCAGGTCCACTCTTCCACCAGCACATCCTACTCCAGAGGTGGGCAAAATATGACCCGCGGCCTGGATCCGGCCCACAAGGCCATCCTATCTGGCTCACAGGGCCCCTAAAAAATGTACAAAATTAATATTTCTCTGCCCTTGGTTCCTGTTAAAAATGACAGGAATCAAGGGCAGTAGGACCTAGGGGAAGTCCAATAACAAGCTACCCAGCCCTGTCCCCCACCAGCCAGAAACCCCAGCCAGGGCTTCTGGCCTGGGAGTACATGGCTGACCCACGCTGGAACCACAGGTAAGTGTGTGTGTGGGGGGGGCGGGGAGGAGAAGAGTAGGGGGACCCTGGGCAGGGAAGGAGTGCAGGGGGAAGTGGCTCCTCCCCCACCCCACCCCACACTCAGCTGCTGCAGCTGCTCACAGTCTGCCTGGGACTGCCTGTGCCTGCTCTGCACAGCTTTGTGCAGGCTGCGAGTGGCTGCAGCAGGGAGCACTGGCCATGGGGTGGGGGAGAGGCTGTTTTTCCTCCCACACTCAGCTTTTCCCTGGGCTCCTTCTCTGCACGGAGAAAAGTGGCCCCTTGCCTGCCCCATGGCTGGCGCTCCCTGCTGCAGGTGCTCACAGCACATGTGGGGCTGTCTGGAGCAGGTACAGGCAGCCCCATGCCGACTACAAGCAGCTGCAGCATAGGGCACCAGGCATGGGACAGGGAGGGGCTGCTTTCCCCCGTGCCCCCCACCATGCTCAGCACTACCTTGTAACCTGGCCCCACTGCCAGGCTGGCAGCAGGGCGGGTTATAAGCTGGTGCTGAGCGCAAGGAAGAGCGGCCCCTCACTCACCGTGTGGCCAGTGCCCCAAGCTGCAGCCACTCGCAGCCTGCCTGGGACTGCCTGTGCCTTCTTCAGACAGCCCCACATGGACTGTGAGTGCCTGCAGCAAGGAGCACTGGCCATGGGGTGGGTGAGGGGCCACTTTTCCCCACACTCAGCACCAGCTTCTTCCCTGCTGGCAAGCAGGGGTTGGGGCAGTGCACTGCCCCCCACCTGTACCACAGGGCTGGGGGGCACTGGGAGTGAGCAGGTGAGGGAACCAGTGGGAGCACGGGTCCTGTACCAGTTTCCCAGGGCCAGTGCTGGTGGGGCCTACAGCAGGGTGGCAGGAGCACAGGGTCCCAGCTGGCAGGGGCTCTGTGGAGCTGGGCCAGCTCCCCCCTCTCCCTGCTGGTGCAGCTCAGCCCAGCTTCATGGACCCCTACCAGCCTGTACCCTGCTTTGGGCCCCACCAGTGCTGGCCCTGGGACATTGGTCCCAAGACACTGGGACATTGGTCCCAAGTTGGTGACCAGGGGGCGAGGCACCTGTTAAGGGGCAGGGCTACCCATGCAGCCCTTGACAGCCTGCCAAAACTGGGTAAGCAGCCCTCTGTCCAAAATAATTGCCCACCCCATCCTACTCAGTCATTCCTATATAGTGGGTACATCTATATGTGCTATTAAGATGACTGAATAAACTCTGGCATAGGTCGCAATGGAGTTTATTGCTCCCAGGTGCAATGTTTGTGTGTGCATCTGGGCCCATGGCACATTGGGCCAAGGCAGAGCAGCCCCAGCTGGCAGGGGGGCTTGGAGATCAACCTGCTAGCCTGGGGCTGTTCTGACCCAGCTCAATGTGCTGTAGAGAGGCTGGCTGGGGCATGGACATTCTTCTGTGCAGAGCTACCTAGCATGCATCCCCTGCAGCGAAGCACTCTTGTGCCCCAGCCAACTGGGTCAGTGAATACATAGGCATTGCAGTGAAGTAAATAACTCCAGTGTAAGATAGTAGTTGTGTTTAGCAATACTATCCTATGGTGGACTTCATTAGTTTACTCCATCCTAATAACACCACACATGTAGATGACAATATTTTACTGCATAGATAGTTAGGCAACTCCTCAGTAAACATCTCTGCATATAGATGCACCCAGTTTGTAGTCTGTTAGACCAGTATCCCCTTGATAATCATCCTGTACCAAGTCTATTTTGTCAAAGTCACCATTTAATACGAGGCCTCTTATTTCAGTCCTTGACTTCAGGAAAGCTGACTTTGACAAGCTCAGGAGGCTTGTTGGCAAGGCCCTAAGGGACCATGACCTGAAGGGGAGCGGTGTTCAGGAAGAGTGGTAGCTCCTCAAGGGAGCAATCCTGGAAACTCGAGTAATGTCTATCCTGTCTCAGAGGGAAGTCAGCGAAAGGGCACAACATCCCCCTTGGCTCTGCAGGGAAATAGTGGACTTCCTGCATCTAAAAATAAAGGCCTATAATGGTTGGAAGGCTGGATCCACCCCAAAGGAAGAGTACTCTGCACTGGTCCAGACCTGTAGGGAGTGAACCAGGAAAGCCAAGCCTGTGGCTGAACTTCAACTGGCTACATGTATCAAGGATAATAAAAAGTCCTTTTTTAGATATGTGGGGAGCCGTAGGAAAACCAAGGGTAACATTGGACCCCTGCTAAACCAAATGGGTCAACTGACAACCGACACTCAGGAAAAAGCCAACCTGCTCAACAGGTATTTTGCATCAGTTTTCACCAGCCCCAAGGGATGGCCTGCCTAGTATAGTATGGGATGGCCAGGACAAGGGAGAGCTATTACCCCACATCAATGTTAACCATGTGAAGGAACACCTTGAGTGGTTGGACACCTTCAAGTCAGCTGGCCCAGACAACTTACACCCCAGGGTACTTAAGGAGCTGGCAAGCATCATAACTCGGCCAATGGCATGGATCTTCGAGAACTCATGGCGCTCAGGCAAAGTACCCAAGGATTGGAAGAAGGCCAGTGTGGTGCTTATCTTCAAGAAAGGGAGGAAAGTAGATCCGGGGAACTACAGGCCCATCAGCCTGACCTCCATCCCTCAGAAGATCATGGAGAAAATCATCCAAGAAACCATTCTTGACAAACTGGCTGAAGGCAACTTCTTGAGGGATAGCCAGCATGGGTTTGTTGCAATCTCATCTCCGTCTATGATCAGGTGACATATCACCTGGACAAGGGAGAAGAGACTGACATCATATATCTCAACTGTAAAAAGCTTTCGATCTGGTATCCCACAATCGTCTTATAGAAAAACAGGCCAACTGCGGCCTCAGCTACATCTCAGTCCATTGGTTGGGGAATTACCTTCGAGGTTGGACCCAGAGAGTGGTAGTTGATGGAAGTCAATCATTGTGGTGCGCTGTGACCAGTGGGGTCCCCCAAGGCTCTGTCCTTGGGCCTATCCTTTTCAACATCTTCATTAATGATATGGACATTGGTTTCAGGAGCGGACTGGCCAAGTTCGCTGATGACACCAAACTTTGGGGTAAAGCATCCACACCCAAGGATAGGATGGTGATCCAGGCTGACCTTGACAGGCTCAGAAAATGGGCAGCAAAAACCTGATGGCCTTCAACTCTAAAAAACGCAAGGTCTCTGCCTTGGGAATTAAAACCTGCAGCATACTTAAAGGCTCAGAAGTGCTACACTTGCTAGCACCACTGCTGAAAGGGACTTGGGGGTCATGATTGATCACAAGATGAATATGAGCCACCAATGTGATGTTGCAGCTGGCAAAGTGAGCAAAACTCTGGCTTACATCCATAGATGCTTCTCCAGCAAATCCCAGGATGTCATCCTCCCACTGTACTCGGCCTTGGTGAGGTTCCAGCTGGAGTACTGTATCCAATTCTAGGCTCCACAATTTAAAAAGGATGTGGAGAAGCTTGAGAAAGTCCAGAGGAGAGCCACGTGCATGATCAGAGGGCAGGAAAATAGGCCTTATGATGAGAAGCTTAGAGCCATGGGACTCTTCAGCCTGGAAAAGCACAGGCTCAGGGGGGACCTGGTGGCTGCCTATAAGTATATATGGGGTGTACATCAGGATCTGGGGGAACGCCTGTTCATCAGAGCGCCCCATTGGATGACAAGGTCAAGCAGTCACAGACTTCTCCAAAACCATTTCAGGCTGGACATAAGGAAGCATTTCTTTACTGTCTGAGCCCCCAAGACCTGGAACAGACTGCCACCAGAGGTGGTGCAAGCACCTACTCTGGAATCCTTCAAGAGTCAACTGGATGTTTATCTTGCTGGGATCCTGTGACCCCAGCTGACTTCCTGCCCCTGGGGCAGGAGGCTGGACTCGATGATCTTCCAAGGTCCCTTCCAGCCCTAATGTCTATGAAATCTATAACATTTATTTAATAAGTTTACCCATCTTATTTTTTAGCCTTCTGGTATTTGTGTAGACACACTTATATATTTTGTCCTTGCTCAGCTGCCTGCTACTGCTCATGCTATTTGCTTGGAACAGTCTGTATTCTGACTTATCCTGACTGTTGTCTATAGTATACTTCTTACTCCCCTACTATCCTCTTCAAGATGGTATAAAATCTGAATGATGCTCCCATTTGGGGTTGTATCAATCCAAATAAAAGAATCACATATAAAAAGTGAAGAATAATAATAAAACACTAGTAAAAGAGACATTCATCATATACTATTTTCTAAACATTAAAAATGAGAAACTAAGAATCAGAGGAAGTGGTGAGTTCTAGAATTACTTAACTGAGAAGTCAGCATCCTTTTGCCTGTATGGGCAGGGGCTTGTGATCCAGCTGTTACTGCAGACCAAAAGTCTTTTACCCATTCCCCCCACTGTTAGCAGCCAGCTGCCAGATTTCCAACCCCTCTGCAGGAAGGGAAGCTCAGATGCTGCAGATGCAGAGAAGATGGGCAGCATGGTGCAGCTCCATGACATTGATGCTCCAAGCTGGCTCAAACTCATCAGACCTCTTTGCAGGCCCTAGGTTGCTGACACCAGGCTTAAATAAGAAAGCATAGAATGACTATGTTCCCTTGGTTAGCAAAAAAGTGCCATTTATCATAAAGGTCCTATTTTTCAGCCTGCGTTACTGATTTCTAACCAATAAGAATTAACTTTTCTATATGATAATTACAATGTTTAAGTGTAATTTATTCAAATTAATTATTTAAATTGAGATGTCCTGTTTGCTGATTGAAATCATACTTAAAATTGGTCATTTAAATCACTATGGCTGCTTACAGATGTTTTAAAAAAAACAAAAAATGTACTTTACTGGTAGAAGCAGCTCATGACTTTGACCTGGCTCTTCAGTGTCTGTATAGCTTCGGCACTTAACGGTGTTTTTTGGTGCTCTTATCTAGTAGCTGATTCAATCAGCTATTAAATAGAAGTGGCAAAAAAACCCCACTGAAGTTCCTGACTTATACAAATGTTGGGCAAGCTGGGTCCAACTAATACAAATTCTCTTCTGAGTAGAAGCTAGGCTTGGTGTGGAAGCATGCAAAGTTTAAATCATTGGCATTTTTTTTTTTTATGTCTGAAAGCATCCTATGTCTATAATGGTGGCATTTTTCAAAAATTCATAGATTTCCTAGATTTCCTAGACATTAGGGCTGGAAGGGACCTCAGAAGATCATCGAGTCCAGCCCCCCGCCCGAAGGCAGGAAGTCAGCTGGGGTCATAGGATCCCAGCAAGATAAGCATTCAATTTTTTCTTGAAGGTGTTCAATGTAGGTGCTTGAACCACCTCCAAAGGCAGGCTATTCCAGACCTTGGGAGCTCGGACAGTAAAGAAATTCTTCCTTATGTCCAGCCTGAAACGGTCTTGCAGTAGTTTATAACCGTTCAACCTCATCATCCCTTGGGTCGCTCTGGTGAACAAATGTTCCCCCAGATCCTGGTAGTCACCCCTGATAAACTTACAGGTGGCCATCAGATTACCCCTGAGCCTGCGCTTTTCCAGGCTAAAGAGCCTCATAGCTCTCAGCCTGTCATCTTAAGGTCTGTATTCCT
>NW_017728993.1:77146731-77153094 GCF_001723915.1 Gavialis gangeticus
GCATTGAAGGCTCATGTTCATCTTGTGGTCAAAAATACTTTGTGAATACCAAAAACTTCTCAAAATATTCTACATTACATAGATAAAGTTTCTGTCAGACAGTGAAAATACCACCCTTCGCATTACTAGATAAAAGTTAAGTACTACTACTGTACTATGTTTCCCAATTTTTTTCCAGACAAGCCCTGTGGCCATCCTGGAGACATTCCGTTTGGCTCCTTTGACCTTACAGAAGGAACTGAATTTGTATTTGGTGCTCGTGTTGAATACAAATGTAATGATGGGTGAGTTTTCTTAAATATTCAGTATGAAATTAGTATAACATTGACTATAAGACTTAAGTAGAATAAGTGTCTAGTTAAGCCTTCTCGTCGTAGAAATCAGATTACATTTTAATATTTTGTATAGTTATGAAAAGCAAAGTTGGAAGTTAATCCACTTCATTAAAAAAAGATATTAGAGCTCCATAAAGGCATCAACACTATTCTCTCTATCATGTTGTTTTATTTGTCCATCGGGGGCACATCTACACTGCACTAATCTGCCATAATTGTGGTACATTAAGTTTACTACCTGTAATAACAGGTACTAACTGCACTATAATTGGTGCTACTGTGCAGTAGTACCAGCACAGGTCTTTTGCATGATACTAACATGCAGTAGACTAATTCTACTGTGCATTAGTGCAGGTTTCACTGTGCCATGCTAATGTGCAGTAGAATTGGTTTAGTGAGCTTCTAGCATCTCATGTAGATGCACTCAGAGACAACCAAATTTATGTTCAGAAGAGGACCGTATTTAATTTTCCTGAAACTAAATGGGCTACAGCTGACTTATTTAATATGGAGATTTATGATACAGAACTAGATGTTTGTGTATTCAGTGATGAATCTTGAGTTAGTAAACCAGAAAAATCATTTGTAATGCAATCATTGCATTCTGGAATCATTTGTTTCTACACTAATGCAAACAGGAAAGGATTTCTTTGGGTGATATATATATATTTTATTAGATCAACTGTGTACTTAGGATAGAGTTAAACAAGCTTTCAAATGCAAACCATCCTTCATCATATCTGACCAGAACCACTTTCTACATTAATGAAATGCTGCTGAAAGAGTCATTGGGTCACTCTGATACTTAATGTTTCAAAGGTCAGCATATTAGTCCTCTGACCCACAGCCCATTATTTCTGTTATAGAAGAATATCAGAGAGACATTTTTCAAATAAGAACTTTTTAGGAGTTCTGTAATTCTGTTCATTGCTTACTTTTACTCAGTTTACTAAGCCTGGAGCTAGCAGGCCTCTATCAATGGATATGCACAGGTGCTATATTTAGGTTGACATAACTAGAGTTAGATTAAACTAAATGCCCATCTGTGCAGACATTTTGGGGAGTTAAATCAGGGAAAAAAAATTGTGGGCTTGATCTAAATTAGTTTACCTGAGGAAGTGAACTAACTTTTATATTGGGAATGAGTTAAACCACTCTCTCAAACACCTGTAAATGTTTGGAGCACAGCCCTAGTGCAGGGAAAACCCAAATGCTTGCCCCAGACCTGAGCTGTGTTCTTCCTATGTGCCCTCCACCCCCCAGCCCTGAGTAGGTTATTTTGAAGTCTACCCTTCCCACACCGCTGGATGGACTATTCCCACACATGGAACAACCAACCACCCCTCCAGATTCACCACCCCAGCAATGTCCCATCAACGCCCCCACCCTGGACCAGCCAACCCACCATGCAACCCACCATGCAGACCCAATCACACCTACTGTACCCTGAGTTACTTATTCTGGTTTCCCTACGTGGCTCCTGGGACTGGTGAGTACCTGTACATGCTGCTTCCAGTCTATGTTCACATGGCTTAAGTAAGCCGCATGAATGTAGACCAGGTGCAGCAAATGATTATATACACCCAATGAGGTTGTACTAGTACCTCTCCTAGATGCCATGATGAATAAGAAGATTAACAAAAACCGAGAAGAAGCTGGGGAAAAAGAATCATTTCTTTTTTAGAAGGACATTTTGGGTTAATCTGTATTAGAGCAGAAGGAAATTACTTATACTGTTTGGGTGATAACAGCGTAATGATTCTTCTGTGTTTTAGAATTATTCACTCTGCTTTCTTTCATTTGTTAAGATACCGGATGCTAAGTCAAAGACACACTCGTGAGTGTCTGGCAGATGGGTGGAGCAATGATTTGCCTCACTGTGAAGGTAAATGGAATGCAATACTTAATCCTTTGTCAAGCTGACTAGTAGCTAGTCTGCCAGAAACTGTTTAGGAACAAACAGATGCCTTTACTTACATTGCAGTTGTACCTTACTTAATATGCAGTCTGTCTAGTTTCAGTATGAATACTCATGGTGTAAGCTACTATTCAACAAGATCTAGGATGGTATAATCCCTTAATGTTGTTCTTAGGGTCTGCATTAAAAGGGTAAAACAAGGTAATGGATTTACAGCATGATAGCTACTCTGTGGCAGCTACCTGCCTGCCTGACTACATGCTTCAATTCTGTCAGTATGAAGTAGCTTATTCCACTGTTACTGGACACAGCTACACAAGAAATTTACTGTGAAGGTGACCAGTTAGTTGCACAGTTTCATCATCTACAGATGTACCCCTATTAGCCTAGAGTATTAACAAGAACTATCCTACTGTGAAGTAAAAACTCTGCAGCAGCATATATGTAGATGCTGAAGGGGCTGGCTGGGACATAAGGGTGATTCAGTGTGGAGGCTGCCTGCTGGCCCCCATACTGAAGCTCCTTCATGCCCCAGCCAGCCCCTCTGCAGCATATTGAGCCAGGGGGAACAGCCCTGGGCTGGCAGACTGATTTTTTTTCCCCCGCCTGCCAGTCCCCTGCCAGCTGGGTCTGCTTTAACCTGGCTGCACATGCTGAGTATGAATAAACTGTGAAGCATATTGCTCCAGAGTTAATTGCTCTTGGGTGAACATTCAAATAGTGTGCATAGGAGCAATAAACTCCAGAAAAATATGCTCCACAGTTTATTAATGTGCCATAATTGCGTGTGTAGAAGTGACCACTGCAAGGTAAGTTACCTCACGCTTACCAAGGGATGAACTTGTGACCAGTTACAAAGGAGGAGGTGACATATTTTACAACCAACATATTTTAAACCACATTAACTTAAAGCCATCCCACTTGATATTTTTTCTTAATTTGTCTCTTTAAAGTTATAATGCCGATATGGTAGCTATTCTTCAATACAAAAAATTCACAAGACTCCATAATGCATTGTAATGTTACTATGACTTAAGGCAATAAGAGAAAATATTACTCATTTTTGTTAACATCAAGGAGTCGACAGTAGAGGAAATTAGGGACGCAAGTCTATCATTCAGGCATGTGTAAAATCCTCCAAATCCCCGATAAACTCTGACGTGACCCTGTAGATGCCCAGTGGAGTCCTATTGAAGGGCCAGTTATCAAAGCAAACCAGGACTAGGTATTTCTGGTAATCTGTAATCCCAACAGTTTGATATGTAATGTATTTTTGGGTGGGAAGGGCTGGAAAATTGGAGGGTCACCTTCAAGCCCCAGTTCCAGTTAATAGTTAATTGCTACAGGGTCGAACAACTTTAATAGGAGAGACTGAGAGAAACCCAGGTCAGGATCTCCAGTAGTTGGTGGTTAGGGCCCTCTTGTGAGAAGTGGGAGACCTGTCTTCAGATCTCTGCCCCAAATATAATTTAGTACTTAAAAAACAGGTTCCACACCTACCAGGAAAGTGTTGTAACTACATATTTAATTACAGTAGTATGGAGGTCTGTTTGGATACTCTTAAAAAAGGACTGAGGCTTCATGGCTGAGAATAAGAGTGATGTTACAGGTTACCTTTAAACCATCATAAAAACACTTAAAATGGTAGCACTCATCCATTAAAGCATGTTAACCACACTAAAAACCATATAAACATTTTAAAGATATGCCAATTTAAAAGAAGGTTATTTCTGATCTGTTTTTGCCCAGGTCATTCCAGGGTATTATTAGTTTGCTCCAGGGAGATAAAATGTTGTGTTTTGATTCTTCCAGCATCCCAGGATGCACCATTCCCCACTCTTCATATTCCTTTGCTCCATGGGCAAACTTTCAACCTCCCTGAACTCTACCACCCAGGGGATGGCTCTGGCCCCAAGCCAATACCCACTCCTGCCCCAAAGATGTGGGACCCTTGACTAGTCCTAGTGCCCCAGTGCAGCTTACTAGTTTGGGGCTCACTCTAGCACCCCTGTGCATTCAATTGGCTTGTACAAAGAGATCAGTTAAAAAGCCAGTTAACTACTAATGAGCACAGGGAACTGGCTTTTAGTGTTGGGCAACCATCTCTCTCCCCACACACCTACTTCTCCCCATAGCTGTGAGCCACTGAACTCTGGCTCAGCTTCTCCTCCTCCATGGTATTCATTTGCATTGAATCATTTCATTTGAAATGGTTCTGTCAGCACTTACTCAGCCCATGCAGGATGCTCACTATGTCCCAGCTCTGATCCACTGTGGCAAGCATGCAGAGAGCCCCTTGACCCAATCCCAATTCAGTGAAATATGTGCAAGATTTTGGTGTTTTTTATTATTCTTTTTTTTTCACTCCTTTCTCTTTACTTGTCCCCCCTGCCTATTCACTTCAAACAGGCTTCTCCCCACCTAGTCACAGCTCCCAACTGGCTTCTGCTGGCTGTGGATTGAGGGAAGCCATATGGTGGTTTCTCCACCTCTGACCTATATGCCATCATCTCCTCTCTTCTCCCATCCTAGAGGAGGGATAGAGTCCTGGCTCCTGTCCATGCCCCTGCTTATTAGGCCCTCTAGTGGCAAGTCACAGTTCTGCAGGTCTGGTATTAAGCCTCTACCCAGTGCTTCCCAGTCTTTTCCTCAGCACAACCCCATTTATGACCCCATTTCCTCAGCATGACCCCTCACTCCTGACCCACAGCCTCCCAGCCCTGCTGGTGCCAATAACTCCCCACCCACATCCCCTTGGCCCTACTGGTGTCCCTCCCTCTCCACCCACGGCCCCCATGATCCCAGCCCTGTTAGTGCCCCTCACTCATAACCCACGGCCTCCTGCCCTCCCAAGCCTGCCGTAGGAGGCTTCCAACTGCCAGGGCTATAGAACCAAGGCCATGGCCCACAGCCTCCTGCCACCCATTTCCCTACAGCTCCTGAGCCCTGGCTACTGCCCATGGGAGGTGGCAGTTGCTGTGGCTGGAGTGAAGCACAGAGCGCAGCTCCCCTCACCCTGCTGCCTCCCCTACATATGTAGCAGGGGCAGAGTGGAGCCCTTGGCAGAGGAAGAGTGAAGCCCTTGAGAGGAGGTAAATGCTTCCTGCTGCCTTCCACCCATAGCCTCCGCAGCCCAAAGGGCAGGACCTGTCATGGGAGGGTGGGGAGGCTCAGTGCCACTTCCAAGGGCCTCACACCAGCTGCACTGCCATGGCTAGGCATCCCCTGCCTGCCCGGCAGCAGCAACAGTAGTGGCATGGAGTTGTACATGGTGGTGCAGCTGGTGTGGGGATCCCAGCAGTGGTACTGAGCTCTCCTACAGAGGCCCAAGGGGGAGAGAAGCAGGGTGGGAAGCCTTGAGCCTGAAACCCACATCTGCTGTACTGCCCATCCACTCTGACCTCATTTTTTATCATTGCAACTGCAAATGGGGTCATGACGCAAAGCTTGGGAACTATTCCCTTAACCTGTGATTGCTCTGAAACTGTTTTAACTTTCATAGTTTCATAGTTAGTAGGGTTGGAAGGGACCTGAGCAGATCATCAAGTCCGACCCCCTGCCATGGCAGGAAAGAGTACTGGGGTCAAACAACCCCAGCAGGGTGATTGTCTAGCTTTGTCTTAAAGACCCAAAAGGTAGGAGCCAGCACTAATTCTCTTGGAAGTTGGTTCCAGATCCTAGCCGCCCTGACCATGAAGTAGCGCCTCCTGATGTCTAGTCTGAATCTACCCTCTGCCAGCTTGTGACCATTATTTCTAGTCACTCCTGGTAGTGCTCGGGGGAACAGGGCCTCCCCCAATGCCTGCTGACCCCCTCTGACTAGTTTGGAACAGGCCACTAGATCCCCCCTCAGCCTTCTCTTGTGGAGGCTGAACAGGTTCAGGTCCCGTAGCCTTTCCTCATAGGGTCTGCCCTGCTGCCCCCTGATCATGTGAGTGGCCCTCCTCTGGACCCTCTCCATGTTGTCCACATCCCTCCTGAAGTGCAGTGCCCAGAACTGGATGCAGTACTCTAGCTGCGGCCTGACCAGTGCCACATAGAGGGGGAGGATCACCTCCTTGGATCTGCTTGAGATGCATCTGTGGATGCATGACAAGGTGCAGCTGGCCT
>NW_017728993.1:77153271-77162594 GCF_001723915.1 Gavialis gangeticus
TTCCAGTTCCATCTCTGCCTTGGCCTTCCTGACTGCCCCCCTGCATCTCCAAGCAACCGCAGTATAGTCCTCCCTGGTGATGGCCCCTCCCTTCCATTGGGTGTACGCCTCCCTTTTAGCTAGGAGACATTCTCGGATGCTTTTAGTGATCCATGGGGGCTTTTGAGCCCTCCTGCTCCCTTTGATCCGTGTTGGGATTACCTCCCTTTGGGCTTGGAGGATCGTCTCCAACTTTATGACAGCATAACATTCGACAGCTTTAAAATGTTTTTAAGGTAGCCTATAAGAGGACCCCAAGAAATGAAGAGAAGTACCTGACTTCCTCTGATGGGTAAAGCTTGAATTCCAACCCTGTTCTCATCAATTCTTACTGACTGGTATGGGCAGTTTCCTGTTCAGCCATTTGGCATTAGTGAATTTCATTCTTAGCACCTTACCTGTCCCTATGCATCCTATAGTCAAAGATCCACCTGAGTCTGGCTTACTGGCTTAATGTCGTTAAGATGCACTGTTTCTGGAGTAACACCACAGAGGAAAAGCATAGCTAGCATCACATCCGGTCACTTTTTCTTCTTCAGCCAGCCTGACCAGGTATCCATTCACATCTGGTGAACCATGGATGGCTTTTGGCACTGCTTTAGAAAGAAGCTCTCATTTGCACCTCTACAGCTCTCATGAGATACTTTAAGCATTCTGAAGCTGCACCCCAGTGACTAATTTAAGGCTGAGGATAGTTTTAGCCTCCAGAGTATGGCAACGCCTAAATCTTAAGTGTTAATATCTAGCGTGTATTAAAATGTCCTTGTTATACATGATGTTTTATTTATCAAGTAAAGAGCTTATAACTGGATTCAAGATCAGGTAAAGAGCATAGAATAGATAAACTGGAGAAAACTGTCAGATCAGAGTAAGACTTAAGTAAAGCCATATACTTAGAAATATGCATGCTGACCTATGTAAGTATCTAATGGTGGAGTTTGCTCCCAATTAATTACAGTTTTTATTTGAATATAAAACACGATTTTTTTCATCCAATCAGTATGGGGGGGAAAGCCCTTTGTCTTGTATAAGCATACAAGCAATATTCATTAAACATGTCATCTATCATTAATCTACTACTAGAAGCAGCATATGTTCAATAATGGAAACCAGCTATGAAGTTAATTGACTGCAACCCATACTAAAAATGCCTGTAAAACACATGACCTATGCTAAGCAAATTTTTTTCAAAGAAATTTTGTGTTCCAAGCCAAATCGAGTGCAAATCCGTGAGTTAATGCAGAACCATAAGTGGCTCTACAACCAGCAAACATCCTCTACCCCCACCAGGGGATTCAGATATTTCTGAAGTCTTTTGGCAGGCATCCTACATGCAGGCCCAAGCCCAGAGGCTTGGGGTCCAGATGCCCCCAAGGTTAGTCTGCCCTCAGCCATATGGCCACAGAAGCAAGCTAGGGAGGAGTCTCCCATTTCCATAAAGTGGGCTTTAGGCCCCAACACCTTGGTGGGTACTGAACCACACCAGAAGAACAGTTATCCCTGGGAACTGCCTTCATGGACCCAGATACATGTTTGTTGGGGGGGGGTTGTAAATGTATATATGTATATGTATGTATGTGTGTGTGTGTATACACACACGGGAAATGAAATATGGGAAATGAAAGATATAAAACCAATCATGTTTGCTGTAGGAAATTTAGTTATATAGATTTATATATTATTTTGAATAAGCCAATTTGAAATGGTTGGCATAGTCTAGGCCACTGCAGTTGTCTAACATTTTCCAGATGAGTTGAGTTTAGCCTTGGCTACATCAAGAGCAGAACCTATGACTATGAAAGATCAGTGTATTAATTGCCCACATCAGTAGTCATGGAAGTTCTAGGTGGGTCCTTGGTTGACAACCTGCAGGTAGCAGATTGCAGCAAAGTCAAGATACTCTGTATACATCTACATGTGAAATTAATGGCAGCAAAAAAATCCAACACATATTGCTCTGGAGTTTATCGTTCCCAGGAACCACATTTACACATGCACCTGGGACTCCAGCACGTTGAGCTGGGTTGGAGCAGCCCCAGTGGGCAGGGAACCCAGGGGATCAGCCTGCCAACCTGGAGATGCTCAACCCCACCTCAACATGCTGTGGATGGGCTGGCTAGGATATGCATGTGAACCCTTGTGTACCAGCCAGCCCCAGTAGTGTCTACACATGCATTGATGAGAAGTAAAAAGCTCTGCCATAGGATAGTATGAGTGTTAACAAGTACTAACCTATGGCAGAGTGAATTTGTTTACTCCATCTTAATAGCACTGCGTGTATAGATGCTGAAACATTTACTGTGGAGCTAATTAGGCAACTGCAGTAAACATCTCATTTTGATGCACCCTCTGCATACAATATTCTCTTGTGCCTGGTTGCTAGTGTAAGGTAACATGTTGCTCAGATAACAGTGCTATCTGAGTACATGACAAATTTAAACTTGCTGTCAATTTGATGTCCATTTAAAGTAATTCTACATTTTTGTCTATAATTAATGTTGTTATTTTCTGCTGACCATTTTGTTTTACAATCCAGACTCGGTTTCAAATATAGCTTTATTTTTACAGTGGTAAAGTGTCTGCCAGTAACAGCTCCAGAAAATGGAAGAATTGTCATGTCTGGTACATACGAGATGGACCAAGAATTTTCCTTTGGACAAGCCATACGGTTTGAATGTAATGCAGACTATAAACTTAAGGGAGACAGAGAAATATATTGCTCAGCTACTGGTGATTGGAGTCAGGAGGTACCGCAATGTACAGGTGAGAAAATAAATGTTTTTTACTTTGCTAATGTCTGTCTTTAGCATATGTGATTTTGAAAGTACTGTTGCAACTTCCTGGCCATATCTGCACAGTAAACATTGTGAGATTGTGTGTCTTTGGCAGATTTACTGTGCTCCAACATAGTATCCTAAAGCATACTGTGCTTTTCCAGACAGGCTGCACCCGAAATTAGAAGCAGCAGTCATGGCCATACAGTGCTTAAACTGGGCTTCCAGTAATTATCCCTGATGAGTTACCTTACCAGTTTTCCCAAGAAAAACAGTTTCCTAAAAAGCCTAACCATGGCAACAGTACTCCATCAATCTTAGGAGATACTGAGCATGTCTACATGTGCCATTAATACACAGCAATAAACTGTTGAGCAATAAACTGTAGAGTTTATTGCTCCTCAGTTTATTGCTCCTGCGAAGCTTCCAAGTACACAATTTGTATGTGCGCCTGGACCACAGCTCATTGAGCCAGGTTGCAGCAGCCCCAGTTGGCCGGGGGTCAGCTTCACAGCCTGGGGCTGCTCTGACTGATCTCAATGTGCTGTGGATAGGCTGGCTGGAGCACAAGGGTGCTTCTCTGTGGGGCTAGTCAGCAGGTAGCCCCTGCACTGAAGCACCCTCATGCCCCAGCCAGCTGGCTTGGCATCTACATGTGTGCTACTGTGCACAAGAACTCTTCAGCAGGGTAGGACTTGTATTTACTTGCTCCCTACCATGGAATTTATTCAGTTTTTGTGTCCTAATAGGGGACTGAGATGTTTCCTGTGCAGTTAACTAGTCAGCTGCACAGTAAACATTTCCTGCAGACCAGTTTTCCCAGAACAGCATAGTGTCCTTGAGGATGCCTGTCTTGAGCACAGTAAATTGATCACATGAACATCATCTCCTTATGGTGGTAAAATTCTCATGAATTTGTTGCTACACGTGAGTGACAGTACTAGTTAAATACATACTCCCAGAATAATCATTTATTATGCATTAATTAGTGTATTGATGTTCCAATTCTTCAATTCATCCTGCATGTAAAGAAAATAGTATAATGCAGGGCAATAAAACAATTTTGTGGTAATGGATTAATCTCAGGCCTTCACTGTAGCCTGTACATGAACACTCCATAGAACTTCACACAAGTACAAAAATGGAAAATGAAAGTATTTATAATCAAGACTGTTTATCATTTTTTGCTTGTACCCAATAAGAAATGGACCTTCCACAGTCCAAACATGAGCTGAACCATATTTCTTCATATGCATTTACACAGTGGTATGGTAACTTCCACTCACCAGGCATGTCTACACAAGATGCTACATTGCCATAGCAACAAGCTTTGGCGACATAGTTTGTCACTATGGCAAAGTAGCATCAGTGGGCACCAACTGTGACACCACCACTACTGTGCAGTAGCAATAGGGTTGGAAACAACCCATGCACCACTGGGACAGCACAGTACTGGCATGTACTGTGCAGTCATTTAGTACTTACTAGAGCAAGTACTAAATGACTGTGCAGTACCAACTGCACAGTGGGGTGCACGTGTAAACATGCCCACTCACATATAACATGTTGCATAATTAGTTTCTATTGTGTTCAGCGGTAAAAGTAGAGTGGAGTAAATGGGGCAACTAACCCAAGCGCTGACTTCAAAGGGTGAAAAAAAGTGGCTGCTCCTGTCTGCTGGACAATTGTGATCGTGGCAGCAACCAGAAGCCACTGCTGACCCTGCATCCTATATGCCCACCTTCATTTGTACACCACTGGTTATATTGAATTTTACCATTGGTTATATTGAAATATATTTAGGCTGTGTATCCTTTGAGGTTGTTTGTTCAGTAAAGCACATAACAAACATTTAGGGTTTGTCTGTTTTTGTTTTTTCTTAACGTATGCCCCAGCGTTCTTCCAAAGAAAGGAGATTGTATTCTGTTCTTAAGTATTAAAACATGGTAAATTTTCATTTGACCTGAAATACTATGACACAGCACATTTTTTGTATCTTCCTTCTAAGCATATCCTTGCTGTAACACCACACCTGACAATGGAATATGAATTCCTTTTTATTTGAAAGGAAACTCATAACAGTCTTCCAGTTTCTGAAAATAAATGAATCAATAAAACATTTTGCTTATGTGGTTTTAATAAGGAAATTAAGACTGAGCCCCTGTTGTGCTCCAACTCCATAGCCTAGAGATCAGTGCATTCCCCAGTGAGAGAGGAATCCTAGCAGAGGAATCCCTGTTCTAAGAACTAATGCACGCATTTTATCCAATGACTATTTCTTCAAAAATGTGTAAGAAGTCCTGGGAGTAAGGACTAGAACTCAACTCCCTTCTCCTTATGAGTGCCCTAATAATTGGACTAGTGAGCACAAGAAGCATGAGTCCCTCTGTCTGGCCCCATGAATCCTATGATTTTTCCTCCAAGTTTGTGCAGCTTGAACAGGAAGCCTAGAGAGTACTTCTAACCAAGCTTAGTAAAGCACAAAACCGTAGCATTCTTTAGTGCTTAGAGAAGTCTCCTAGGAAAGTGGGAAGTGAAGGTTTGAAACACCCTCAGAATAAGGTAATTTGACTTATTTTTCTTTTTTCTTGGGTGAATGCACTAACTTCCTATATAAAATGCATTCAAAATGTATAATGGTACGAGCCACCTTTTTGGATGAAGATGGCCGTACATACTTTGTTTTGTGTGGAAGCAAATGCTGCCAGGAGCACTGCCTACCAAATTAGGCTATGCAGGTACCCAGCTGGAGGGACATCTACTGTGTAGATACCACAGAGGCTTAGAAATGATATAAAAGTGCTGACCCACTCACTTCTGGCAGGATGATGGTAACTCTGAGTATGAACTGGAGAACTCTAGGTTTCTAGGCTACTTTCACTGGTGACAATTCAGGGGTCAAAGTTTGGGCCTGGATTATGAAGGTTGCAGTTTGGGGTTTAGCACCTGAATTATGCCTAACCCTGAATTTAGGTTTCTGAATCCTTGTGTGGGTTTGAGCTGTATTTCCTGCTAGAGGTATGAGTAATATTACTGACTAAAACAGATTTAATAAGTTCCTCATTAACATAACACAGTTAGAACATTCAGGTGAAAATTTAAATTTTGTATTTTTTTTAGTATTGCTTTTATTCCAGCTCAGTACTTATGTATTTTGTTTCTCTTATATTTAGAAGTAACATGCACCCCACCAGTTATTCTGAATGGAGAGGTAATGGTTCCAAGGAGACTTTACAAGGAGAAAGAACGAATACAATTTAACTGTGATACAGGATTTAAGTTCAATGAAAGATCAGATGCAGTATGTACTGAAGATGGATGGAGACCAGCCCCGTTATGTATAGGTCAGCTTTTGCTAATTTTATATTGTACATTATGTCAGATTTCTGTGTCAGTATATTTTCAGTGATTAATGCAGTCAATGGAAGTTGGTAAATCTAACCACAAAGAATATCAGGTGTGTCAGCAAAATGGGAGACTAAATTCAGAAAAGCAATGCTGAAAGCATTAAAGCTTGTTTAACGGGTAGGATGTGTGGTTCTGGGAAAATCTCTTTAAGAATTGGGTCTTCTTCTAGTATGAGTTGCAATTGTTTGAGGATTTTCTGTACAGGTTCCAGGATAGGATGGTACGTTGTAACTAATGGTGTGCAATTTATGGGGATTTTCTTTTTGTACTGCAGCAATTCTTCACATGGTATCTAGGTAGCTCTTTCAAAAGTGTGATCTATCTCTTTGTAGGACTTTATTGTTGAGTGAAAGCCCTTTTGAGATTTGTGAGGTGACGAACACAAGTGTTTTTCTCAGTGAAAATTCGGTGGTATTGAAGAGTGTGACTGTGCGTTACAGCTTCCTTGGTGTGTTTAGGGTGACTGCTGGTTCTGTGAAGATATGTATGTTTGTCTGTGGTGTTTTTTGTATACGGTAGTTTGTGTTTTACCATTCTGGATAGTGATCATAGTGTCTAAAATGTAATGGTGGTGTTGCAGTATTCAAGAGAGAGTTTGATGGAGGGGTGATGATTACTGAATTACTTATGGAACATCAACTAGATATTACAGATTTTCAATCCAAATGATGATGTTATTAGTATATATAAAGTATAGTATGGGTTTGATGGTGCAGTTTGTGGCAGGCCAATAGGGTGTGCTCCTGCACAGAGCTACCCACCTCACTGCGCCCAGCCATCCTGGCTCTGAGTGCCTCCCTGGGGGCATCTCACATTTGGCCAACCCCCTTCCTGGAGCACGCCTGCTAGCGTGGGGGTAACGCCGTCACCACCCAGGGTCTGGACTGATCCTGGCTCTGTGCCCTCTGGGAAACATAGGCCTAGTAGCCCTTGAGGGTACTCGACCTATTTCAAGAACCTGGGGTGCTTCCCTAAGTCTAAAGCACAAATAGTGGTCTCCCTTAGTCAGCCAAATCAAGGGGACCCCAAGGCATAATCTAGACCCACTCCCAATAAGTCTCCCATGCTTGGTACAAAGGAGAACTTTATTGGTTACAAGGAGTAGGTTTGGAATAGGGTACAGGGTAGAGTGATATCAAATAAATCCCATAGAGCAAACTGGCGTGGCTGGGTAGCCTTTGATTACGCATCTGAGCTACTGCATGCTATATATTTAATTAGATCTCAGGTAGCTTATTCATGAGTATCATCCAGAAGTAGGTGGAGATTCCCTCTGGAAGCAGGCACTTCATTTCATAGATTTCATAGACACTAGGGCTGGAAGGGACCTCGGAGGTTCATCGAGTCCAGCCCCCTGCCCCTGGGGCAGGAAGTCAGCTGGGGTCATAGGATCCCAGCAAGATAAGCATCCAAATTTCTCTTGACGGCATTCAAAGTAGGTGCTTGAACCACCTCCGAAGGCAGGCTGTTCCAGACCTTGGGGGCTGAGGCAGTAAAGAAGTTCTTCCTTATGTCCAGCCTGAAATGGTCTTGAAGGACCATTCAACCTTGTCATCCCTTGGGGCACTCTGGTGAACAATCATTCCCCCAGATCCTAGTGAGCACCCTTTATAAACTTATAGGCAGCCATCAGATCACCCCTGAGCCTGCACTTTTCCAGGCTTAAGAGTCCTATGGCTCTCAGCCTGTCATCATAAGATCTGTTTTCCTGACCTCTCATCATGCATATGGCTCTTCTCTGGTCTCTTCTAAGATTCTCTACATCCTTTTTGAATTGTGGAGCCCAAAACTGGGTGCAGTACTCCAGCTGCAGCCTCACCATGGCCACAAGGGGAGAATGACATACTGGGATTTGCTTGAGAAGCATCTGTGGATGCAAGCCAGCATTTTGCTTGCTTTACTAGCAGCAGCATCACACTGATGGTTCATGATCATCTTGTGGTCAATCATGACCCTCAAGCCCCTTTCATCCATAGTGCTAGCCAGCGTAGCACTGCCGAGCCTATAAGCATGCTGTGGATTTTTCTTCCCAAGGTAGAGAACCTTGCATTTTTCAGTGTTAAACACCATCAAGTTCTCATCCACCCATTTCCTGAGCCTGTCAAGGTCATCCTGGATCACCCTCCTGTTCTCAGGTGTGGATGCTTTACCACAGAGTTTGGTGTCATCAGAGAACTTGGCCAGTCCGCTTCTGACTCCAATGTCCACATCATTAATGAAGATGTTGAATATAGGTCCAAGGACAGAGCCAAGGACATTGATCATGAGTTCAAGAGACAGAGGAAGTTTCAGATGGTCCATCTCTTCTCTCTTTGAGTTTTTATCATGGCTACTGCTCCTCCTCATGGGCAGTCTTTAACTTATATAGACCTTATGACCTCATTTACCTGGTCCAATTAAGGCCAATACCTGTTGGCTGCCAGCCAACTAATTTGAAATGCATCACTGGTTGCCGGGTAGACTGGCAGGGTCTCTAGCCCCCTCCCAGTCAGGTTGGCATTGCTTAGAACAATAGGGAGCGTATTGCTCTAAGCCCTTCACCCATGTATGCAATGATAGTCATGTAGGCAGAGAGAGCAGGTTTCCTCCTTCCCTCAGGAATGTATCCAACTCAGGTTACCTAGAGAGATGGGATGTCTGTCCTCTGCAGGGACCATGTTAACCAAATTGTCACATAGCAGAGTTTTGGGGGAGAGACAGAGGTGGTGTTCTGCCACAAAGTTCTTGAGGAATTCTTCTTCCAGGTGGCTTATAACAAGGTTGTCATATTATGTGGCCATTTTGATGCCCATGGGCTGGAGGAAGTGTTGGTTATTGAAAGTGAAGTTGCTGTGTATGAGGACAAAGCATAAGTTCAGTAATTTCTTTAGGTCTGTACTCTTAAATTGTAATCTTGCTTTTGTACATATGTAAGGCAGGCTTGGATGCCATCCAGGTGTGGGATGTTGGTCTGTGGGTTTCTTACATAACGTGGTCTGTAATTTATCATTCTGGATACTGATCATCGTGTCTAAAAAGGAGATGTTGGTGCTGAAGTATTCTAGAGAAAGTTGGATGGAGAGATGGTGATTGTTGAATTTCTGATGGAACTCTATCAGAGAT
>NW_017728993.1:77167594-77171481 GCF_001723915.1 Gavialis gangeticus
AGTTCACAGGTGGCTCCATAGCCCAATTCTAGATTCACATGTCTTGTCACAGTGAGAACAGGTGTTTCCAGGAGTGATGGGCACTGTGTTGCTGCATTGGATGTTTTGATGTTCTTTTCTCCCGTTCCTCTTTCCCTCTTCTGCCTGTTGACAAGCTGTTTCAAAGTATTGAGGTCCCTCCCAAAGAACCTTCCTCCATTTTGGTCAGTCTTGAGTGAGGGTCTCCCAAGTGTTTGATGTCAATATTACACCTCTTCATATTTGCCTTCAAGGTGTCTTCGAAGTGCTTTCTTTTCCCTCCAGTACTTTGCTGACCTTCTTTCAGCTATGAGAAAAAAGATTCTCTTTGGAAGGCAGGAGTCAGGCATGCGAACAACATGACCTGTCCAGCAAAATTGGTTTTGGATGAGCATGGCCCCAATGCTGTTGGAATTTACTTCAGCCAAGATGCTGATGCTTGTGCATCTATCCTCCCATCTAATCCAAAGGATTTTGTGAAGGCACCCTTGATGGTACTTTTCCAAGCTCTTGAGATGTCTTCTCTGTGTGGTCCAAGTTTCTGAGCCATGCAGCAGAGTTGGAATGACAATGGCTCGATAAACCAAGAGCTTCATTTCATCAAGGATGTCATGATTTAAGAAGACACTCTTACTCAGGTGTCCAAAGACTGCCCTCATACATTGCAAGCGGTGTTGTATTTCCACATCGATGTCTGCCTTTGATGAAAGATGACTTACAAGATAGATGAAGTGATCCATGTTCTCCAGCAATTCTCCATTGATCTGAATGGACAGGGGTTTGTTTCTCCTTTTGGAGCAGATTGGTAAAGTACTTGCATTTTCCCAACGTTTAGAGTTAAGCCAATACTCTCGTAGACTTCTGAGAATGTCTTAAGGATGGTTTGGAGGTCCATTTCAGATTGAGCAATGACAGCATTGTCATCCGCATACTGGAGCTCCATCATGGTTGTTGTTGTGATCTTCATTTTGGACTTAAGCTTGTTGAGGTTGAAGAGTCTTCCATTCATCCTATACACAATTTCAATTCCAGGTGTAAGGTTTCTATCAACAAAGTGCATTATGGTGGAGAAGAAGATGGAAAACAAAGTTGTAGTGATGGCACAACCTTGCTTCGCTCCAGTTTTCACCCCAAATGGTTTTGTTCAATTCCGGTTTGTAATGGGGATTTCTCAGGGCTGGTCAGCCATTGGCGCACCCACCTGATCTGGGCCAACTGCCTGCCTCCTCTCCTGCCACAACTTGATGATACATAATTATGGTGTTAATTAGGCAGGAGGCTGCCCATTCTTGCCCCAATGCCAGGAGGTGCTATCTGCAGTTCCATTCCTTCCCTACACCGCAGCCCAAGCCTCACAGGTGGCATCCAGATGACACAATGCTCCCAGCCTACAGCCAGACCAAGCTTAGCCCCCATTGTCAGGCCTCAGACACACACACATTCATACCACCCTCCTCTCACTAGGGCCTCTCACCCTCCACCCTCTCTCACAGTTTCACGCATTGATAACTTGTACTGCCTTGTACCCTCTCAGAGCAGGCCCCTTCGGCCATGGGCTTTATCTAGCGCACACCTCAGGTGACAGATATATCATCTTTTGGGTCTCTCCCGCAACCCTCACCAGGGTAGTGGCCAACCACTTACTCGACCAGGTCCAGGCTTGCCTTGACCCCTCTCGGGGCAACTCTACACACTTGTACACACATATTGGGCTCCCAGCCCTCTGGTCACCCCCTCACTGGGGCCCCTCATCTCTGCCCCTTCACTGGGGCCATGGGGCTTCCTTCTCCAGTGGGGGCTTAGGTGGCTGTAGGTGTACATGGCCCCCTTGTACCCATGATATTGTGGGGGCTGGGGTTAAGGCACCCCAACCTGCCTTTCACCAAGGTGGTAATTGGTCTGGCATTTCCTGGGGGCCCCTGCACCACAGGGAGCTCTACCGGCCACCCAGTCTCAGCAGGATGCAGTTTTAGGTCATGCCCAGGACCAGGAGCCTTCAAACCATCCCCTTAAGCTCCTGTCCTTACCTCCAGGATGTGCCCTGCCATACTGTTGCTGAGAATGCTTGCTGACATTGTCACGGAGAAGTCTCAGAACACTGATTAACTTGTTTGGGCAGCCAATTTTGGACAGGATTTTCCATAAGGCTTCACAGTTTACAGAATTGAAAGCTTTAGAGAGGTTGATGAAGGCCAAATAGAGGTCAATTTTGCTCATGATACTTCTCCTAGATTTGACGTGATGTATAGATCGTGTCCGCAGTTTCTCCAGATGGTCAAAAGCCACTTTGAGATTCTGGAAGAATTTCCTCCTCAAGTGGGAGAAGACAGTTAGTAAGGATACAGGTAATGACTTTCTCAGCAGTGGCCAAAAATAAGATTCCTCAGTAGTTTCCACAGTCAGCTCTGTCCCCCTTCTTGAAAATGGTAACAATCAAGGCATCCCTTAGGTTGGCTGGGATTTCTTCCTTGTTTCAGATTAAGGATGAGGACATGAAGCTGAAACGTAAATTGTTCTTCTGTTTCACTGAAAATCTCTGCAGGTATTCCGTCAACACTGACTGCTTTGTTGTTCTTCATTTTCCCTGATGGCACTCCTGACCTCTGTTAGCATAGGTGGCAAACCAAGGTCTTCTCCGACTCCTTTTTATGGAAAATTGTCGAACTTATCTTCTTTGTCAGTTGAATCATGATTCAGAAGGTTCTGGAAATGTTCTTTCCAGTGAGCATTGATGCATTTGTTGTCTTTCAGGAGTGTTCCATCCTTTGATCTTAGAGGATTAAGGCCTTGAGTGTTAGGGCCGTACACAGCTTTGGTAGCACTGAAGATGCCACGAATGTCAAAAAATGTTGCATTTCTTGTTGTTTCTGAACACACCACTCATACTTCAGTTCTTGTGTTCTCCTCTGCACTTCTGATTTTGCTTGTTTTATGTGTATTTTTCTTGATGGCAGAGTTGATGGCATTCTGCCACGCACAGAAAGCTTTCCATTTTATGTCAATGAGATCTTGAATTTCAGTGTCATTTTCAGTGTCATAGCTCCTCCTTTATATAAGCTGGTAATGTCTATGGTGGCTACGAGGGTGTTGCTGTGAAGGTGGTCTATGTTTTTAAGGTTTCGTAGAAAGTCTGTTGTGTTTTGGACAAAACTCGCTCTTTGGGTGACAAGAGATTTTAGGATTCATATTGCCACAGTGAGATACAGCACACAGAGTAAGAAGGGTCTGAAGTCTGACCCAACATGGTACATCTTATTTACTTTTGGGGGGGGTTCCCATATCTTTCCCTTTTAGCTGCTATGGGCAAGCTTTCACAGCAGGATTATAGAGTGTTCTTGGTCTTGCCTACCTTATAACATGGTGCTTGGGGCACATTGCTAGGAAATGAGAGATGTGGCTGAGAACCTTGATCTATCACTCACTGGGCATTATTATACAGAAGTGAAAAAAAGGACTGGGTACCCAGGGGTGGCTGTGAAATGATGGCGGTATGGTGGCAATATGGCTCCTGCCTGGCTTGATGTCTAAGATACTTTTCCTTAATTCCTTACCTGCCATGCTTTGTTCTTATTAAAAAATTAAAGAAGGGAGGATGCCCACAGATCTCAGAGTAAGCCCTACTCAACTCCAGCCACAAGCAGGTCCCTCCCAGAACCCACTGGTTTCAATTTTGCCTTTGCCTTTGAGCTGAGTAGCCCCTCTCAGCCCATCTGTGCCCCAGGACATTTGTAGCTTTAAGGGCTAAACACATAGCTCTGACTACCCCTTACACCATGCCTATACCTCACAGATGTTGTTGCACTTCCATTCCCTTTTCTGGGGCATCAGCCTTCTCAGCCTCCATCCCTTTTCTCTAGCTGGGCCTTCTG
>NW_017728993.1:77176481-77180473 GCF_001723915.1 Gavialis gangeticus
TTTTGCCTTTGCCTTTGAGCTGAGTAGCCCCTCTCAGCCCATCTGTGCCCCAGGACATTTGTAGCTTTAAGGGCTAAACACATAGCTCTGACTACCCCTTACACCATGCCTATACCTCACAGATGTTGTTGCACTTCCATTCCCTTTTCTGGGGCATCAGCCTTCTCAGCCTCCATCCCTTTTCTCTAGCTGGGCCTTCTGCTAGGCCTGGCTTCTAGGCACCAACACTTATATTAGGGCAAGAGGACCAGAATTAAAGTCCTTATCTCAGCCCTGCCCTGGGTAATGAGTCCACTATGGCTTAGTCTGGGCCCCCTGGCCCTCTCTCAGCCCCAGTTTGGGCACTGAGCCTGCTCCAGGTCTCTTGGCCCAAGATCCTTCCCCTCTCTAGACTACCTTAGTCCTTCTCTGGGTGCTGGCCCCTCTGGCCTTAGCTGGGCCCTACCCCCGAGAGCTGGCCCCTCTGTCAAGCCACTGGTTACACCTTGAGTCTGAGCCCTGGCAGGACTCAAAGTAATCACATGCCTCCTGGGCAATAATAGGACCTCTGAACTTCGCCCACC
Source organism: Gavialis gangeticus (assembly GCF_001723915.1). Lineage (NCBI taxonomy): Eukaryota > Metazoa > Chordata > Crocodylia > Gavialidae > Gavialis > Gavialis gangeticus. The sequence goes on from NW_017728993.1 coordinate 77,177,045, forward strand.
CCCCGGTCTAAAACTATAACCCAAAAGAAGTCCTCTGGCTATAACACAAATACCCAGACCTAACCCCAGGTCCTTGGCTGTATCACTCAGCTCCACCCTACCCTGAGTCCTATTTCCCTGCAAATCAGCAGCATTTCTACTTGCATTTATCCCAGGGTAGTCCAGGCATCAACCACAAGCTTCTCTGCAGCTCTCCTGTCCTGGATCTTTTCCCTCAGCAGTTCCCAAAGCTGGACTGACTGATTTGTCTCAGGGCCTGGGTTTATATGGTTGGAAGCCACTGCCCCATTTGGTCATGTCACTCCCTGAGTTACCAAAGGTGCTTCCTGATTTAGGTTGCCAGCTCAACCCCTGGAAAACTTACTGCTGACCTCTGTTGTAACAATAGCTTGTCTCCTGTGCAGGGCACTAGCCAAGTGCACTACTGCTGTGCAGCTGGTTTGGCAGTAAGTACTTGTAGCAGGTAAATCCTGAGGTCTTTGTTCCCTGGCTGGTCATAATGGGCAGCTTTCTCCCTCTTGGGGCTCTCCCTGCTGCTCCTTCACCCTTAAAGTAACAGGAGCCGCTTGGCTCTCTGTTACACGCATGTTCTACAAAGATCATAAAAACATAATACTTACTTGTAGAGGTCAAGGAACATGTTAGGATATAGTGAGCAAATATGCTTTTCAGCCACAGACCTTTCCGCAGTAGGAGAGATAATGCTAGAACAAGAAAACTGTTTAGCAATCAGGTAATGACCCTACATCACCTATTAGATGTAACTGTCTACACTGAGCAGTGCAGTATAAATCATTGAAAAGAAGGGGCTGAATTTACAGTCTGAGGTCCCATCTACAAGTTACACTTAAGTGAGATTAATCAGTTAATCATGCACTAAGTGGTTGCCCAGTTACAAATTCAGTTAATTAATGGTGTGATGAAAAGCAGAACAAGCTGCAGAGTTATTCTACAAAATATGTGTAATATCTTTTATAGTTGCTTCCTATCACACCATTAATTGAATGTGTTGCCAGGGCCCTCTGTGTCTGAGAGTCCTGTCACCTGATCAGATCTTTCAGCTCTGGGGGACTTGGTTCATTTCTGTGGCTGGGAGACCATAGCTTATGAGGTGTCCCAGCCATGGGGGTGCATGGTGCAGCCCCTGGCTGGGGGCCCCCAGCCATGGAAACTTGCTTCTTGCTGGTGCAGAGGAAGCCTGGGAACAAGATCCCCCTGTATGAGTAATAAGATACAATGGGAGCCGATTCATGATTGCGTGCATGACTGTGTCCCATTGAGCCTTTATCTATACTTGTAGAGATGCACTAATGTCCCATTTCCAGTTATTAATCTTGTGTGTTGCTTTCTGTTTAGAAGTTACATGTGATCATCCAAAAGTGGCTGATGGTAGCTTTGTCCCTTCAAAGACAATATACAGAGAAGAGGATGTAATCATAGTGGACTGCAAGCGTGGATTTCACTTTGACTCATTCAGTGGGAACACAGCTCAATGCACTAAGAATGGCTGGATACCTGTTCCAAAATGTGTCTGTAGGTTATTTTTGCATCTTAACAGGTTTATAAAATATCAGAACCAAAAGTGTATTAGAACAAATTTTAATCCAAACAGGTCATGACATTTTGTTTTACAATACAAAATTGAAAGGTATTTGCAAATGCTTTGTTCATTTTACAATGGGTACAAAGTTCCTTCTCAAATGCTTACCCAGATTATTCCCAGTGATTGCAATGAAACAGTAAAAATTGAGCAAGGACTTCATAATTGGGTTCTCCGATGATTCAAGTAAGTGACATCTGTTTAAAACAGAGATAAAAAGAAACTTTGGAGCCCAATTGTTTGGTTATAAAATACCCTTCTGATAATAAAGCTCAAGATTTCCTGACAAACCTGTAGATCCTGAGACAATGAAGAGGAACTTTATTATGTAGATCATCTCATTCTTGTGCATAAGGAACTGGTACCTTCCAGGTTACTGACCTATCCAGAGATCACAGATTGTATACAATAATTTCTAAGGCTAGTAAACATGGTTTTGGGTGAATACCAGAAGGACATGGGGGAGGAGGAACCACCTTTTTTTAGGGTTTTTTTTAGGGGACTTGCTTCAGATGTGGAATACCTAGGTCCCATTCCTCCCTCTCCATCAGCAATTTGAAGCAACTTGCTGCCACAAAAAAAAAAACTCTGCAGCAGGATAGGACTTGTATTTACACATCCTACCCTACTGTGAAGTTTATTAGTTTTGTGCACCCTAATAGGGCTGCACATGTACACGCTGAGACATTTTCTGCATGTTAATTAGTTGACTACACAGTAAACATCTCATGTAGATGCTCTTGATCTTCTTTTCAGTTGCATCAACTTAATAGTGACCTCAAATCAAGAAAAAAAAAAAAGCCCAGCTTGCTTTGGATTAAATGAAATGATTGATCCAAAACAAATTCCTTGGGGTTTTTCAATCAGGGAAGAGAATTTTTCTTGATTCCAGTTCAGTTACCAACCAAAAAATTACTTTTTGCATTTCTAGCATTTTACAGTTCTGACAGGCAGAAAAGGCTTTTGTGGGATGAGAAGTAAGATAATCCAAGTCATAATGTATTTCCAGGGGCATGTCTACACAGGGCATTTAACAGGCAGTTGACTAATAAACTGTGCAGTAAACATCTCAGCATCTACATGTGCCTTTATTAGGGTGCACAAAACTAATAAACTCCACAACAGGGAAGGACTTGTAAATACACGTCCTAACTTGCTGCAGAGTATTTTCGCACACAGCAGCGCAAGTGCAACTGGTGTGGCACGAGGGTGCTTCAGTGCCAGGGCTGCCTGCAAGCTAGCTGCATGCAGAAGCCAGCACCACCACAGCACACTAAACCTGGTTTGAGGAGCCCCAGCTTGTGGGTGGACCCCCATGGTCCCCCTGCCAGCTGGAGCTGCTACAATGCAGCTGGAGCTGCTACAACCCAGCTCAGTGTGCTGTGGTCCAGGTGTACATGTAAACCACACACCTGGGAGCAATAAATTGTGGAGCAATAACCTTTGCAATTTACTGCTGCCTCCTAATGGCACATGTAGATGTGTCCCCAAACTCCTTAATTTGGTTAATACAGCTTCCAAATTATAAAGTGTAAAGCTGGGGAGAAAAAAAGACTTGTGAAAATTTGCAACATAATTATTTCAGTTTCTTTCATGTACCTCATAATAGTTTATTTTAAACCTCTGTTTTTTCCAGTGCGACCTTGTGACTACCCACAGGTAGAAAATATTGAATTAAGTGGCTATTATCAAAGCAACAGAGAACGAGCCTTTCCAGCACAGATAGGCTCAACAGTGTACTACAATTGTGCCAATGGTTATGTAACTGCGACTGAATATTGGATTTTAATCAGATGTACAAGAGATGGCTGGGATCCTGCACCAAAATG
>NW_017728993.1:77204279-77204693 GCF_001723915.1 Gavialis gangeticus
ACTTTGAGCTGGATTCACTAGCAGAGAATAGAAGACAGAATGACTTCCACAGAAACAGGAAATAATGAACTAAGAATGAATACACCAGCACAAACACTATCACTTTAAGTATCTAATTTTTTTCCTAACACAAATCTCCTGAAACCCAGAACCTCCATCATTTTTAATGTCTATCTTTTGAAGAGTAAAATAACTTGCTTAGAACTGATTTTCTTGTCCACTGCTTGCTAGCAGAAATTTCAAAGTTTTCTTCTAGCTAAGCAGCATTTATAGAAGATTTTTAAAAAACTCTAAAGAAAAGGCTAAAGTGGTTAAACGGTTTTGGCTAACTTTAGATTCAGCCATTTTTCATTTCCCAATTTGAATGATACAAATTAATGTCTGGGCCAATGCAGGGGAGAGCACTGGCAGAAT
>NW_017728993.1:77209693-77210095 GCF_001723915.1 Gavialis gangeticus
TGGAATAGTACAGTAAAAGATGAGTTAACTGGCATTTTAGTAACCGGCACACTCTACTGACCAGAATTTCTGGCCAGCCAGACTCTGCGGGGAGGAGTGGGAGTGGGGAAAGGAGGGGGAAGCTCGCACGCGGTCATTACCACCCACCACCCTGCACTGCTGCCGCTCCATATGCGGTCGCTGCCTACCCCCCCCACCCCCCTGCTCTGTGTCGGGCTGAAAACCCCTGGCTTAGGTAACTGGCATTTTTAAATTACTGGCACCCCCTGTTCCCCACTCATGCTGGATAACAGAGCTTTTACTGTACTAACATTTTCACACATTGGTTAAGTTGAACCAGCATCCTGAAGGATTTTGTGAACTGGTGCTCAAGGGTCATCTTCATATAGATACTTTTACTGT
>NW_017728993.1:77215095-77219639 GCF_001723915.1 Gavialis gangeticus
GCTCAGAGAGAAGAAATATTATATTAGAAAAGAAACAAAAATAATCTAGCCGTAATTATTATAACGCCTATTCATTTGAACTACAGCATCTCTAAATATCGAGACATGTTATGCTAGATACTATACCAATACATGAAGACTAATCCTGTCAGAGTGCACTTTTGACTGGCATTAGGACTGAATATGTCCAAGTATTAAATACTCACTGGCATATAGCTCAGAGGTGGAGAAACCACTGTGTGGCTTCCCTCGATCCACAGCCAGGAGAAGCTAGCTGGGAGCTGTGACTGGGCAGGGAAAAGCCTGTTTGAAGTGAATGGGTGGGGGGACAAGTAAAGAGAAAGGAGTGAAAAAAAGAATAATTATGAAGACGACAAAATGTCGTATATATTTCACTGAATTGGATCAGGGGGAGTTGTGTTAGTACTCATGTGAGGACAGAGCTAAGACCCAGCAGGCTTGCTGCATGTATGCCACAATGGATCAGAGTTGGGACACAGTGGGCATCCTGCATGGGCTAGGTAAGTGCTGACAGACCGTTTCAAATGAAATAATTCAATTCAAATGAATACCAAGGGGGGAGGAGAAATTGAGCCAGAGTTTGGTGAGGAGAGGCAGGTGTGTGGGGAGGGAGATGGTTGCCGAGCACTAAAAGCCAATTCCCTATGCTCATTAGTGGTTATTTGGTTTTTTAATTGATTCCCTTGGACCAGCTAGCCAAGTTCACAGGGGCACTACAGCAGGGGTAGGCAATTTTTTGGATGGAGGGCCACTTAACAAGTTTTGGGGAGCTATTGAGGGCCTCATAGGTAGTCTGGCCCCTTGACAATTGCCCTGCCCCTCTGTTGCCATTTTGGGACCAGAAGTCCCACTCGTAACACCTGACCTTTGCCACCAGAAGTCCTTCCCCTTTCCTCCCAGGAATACTCCTTTTGGGAGGGGAGATTGCCATCTTGGAGCCAGAAAAAACAAATCATGTACTAAAAGTCAAATATCTACTATAGCATATTTTAATTTTATTACAAAAAATATTTTGTCATGATTTGTGTTTGCCTAGTGTATATAGAGGTGGTTGCATAACTCAAAAATAAATACTTAGTTTTGTTTATAGTGGGGGGAGGGCATGTGTGTGTGGTGTGGGGGGGGGCATGGTGTGTGTGTGGTATGGGTGTGATCTAAGGGTGGTGTGTGTGGTATGGGTGTAGGGTGTTTGATATGGATGTGGGGGGTATGTGTGCATGGTATATGTGATGTGGTATGTGTGTGAATGTTGGATATGCAGCACTGTCCAGAGCCATGCCCTGCCAGGAGCCTGTGCCCTGAGCGCCACACCTGCTGCTTCTGCCACCACCTGGCAGGGCTGTGCACCATGGGGTGTGTCAGGGAGGGTGCCCACACCCCCACTCTCCATCATACCCATATGCTGCCCACCACAGCTCCGTGCTGCTGCTGCTGCCTGTTGCCTTGGGCACAGGCTCTGCACTTCCACGAGACCCAGCCCCATGCTCCAGGCTCCCTCCCAGCTGCAGCACCACCCCTGCTGCTTCCCTACCTGCTGTCCAGAGCCAGCAGGAGACCAGGAAAGAGAGCAGGTCCCAGGGGCTGTGGCAGCAGTAGTTCTGCATGGAAGCTGCACACTGCCTGGCAAGTCCCTTCCACCCACAATGGTGGGAGCCAGGCAATAGGGTATGTTTTGGGAGCTGCGTGTACATGTGGGCACCATGCTTGCAACCTCATAAGCAGAAGAGCTGGGCAGAGTACAATTTGTTGGGGAGCCCGGCAGACCAGATGGAAGTGCTTGGTGGGCCAGATCTGGCCTGTGAGCCTTATTTTCCCCACCCCTGTACTAAAGCAAGCTCCAAACTAGTGAGCTGCACCGGGGCACTAGGAGTAGTCAGGGGTCACACATCTTTGGGGCAGGAGTGGGTGTTGGTTTGGAGCCAGAGCCATCCTCTGCACAGTAGACTTCAGTGAGGTTGAAAGTTTGCCCATAGAGCAAAGGAGTGTGAAAGGCGGGGAATGGTGCATCCTGGGATGCTGGAAGAATCAAAACACAACATCTTATCTCCCTGAAGCAGATTAACAATAGCCTGGAATGACCTGGGCAAAACAGATCAGAGATAACCTTCTCTAATTTGCCATACCTTTAAAATGTTTAGAGGGTTTTTAGCATAGTAACATTTAAACACACTTTAATGGAATAATGGTCCCATTTTAAGTGCTTTTCTGATGATTTAAAGGCAACCTGTAATACCATCCTTATTTTCAGCCATAAAGTCTCAGGCCTTTTTCAAGAGTATCTAAACAGACCTCCATACTACTATCATTAAATAGGTGGTTACAGTGCTTTCTTCATGGGTGTGGAACCTCTTTTTAAGTATTCACTTAATTATATCTAGGGCAAAAAAATGAAACAAGTCTCCCTCTTCTCAGAAGAGGGCCCTAACCACCAGCTTCTGGAGATTCTAAGTTGGGTTTCTCTCAGTCTCTCCTGTTAAACTCATTCCACCCTGTAGCAATGAATTCATTGGAACTGGGACATGAAGGTGACCATCTAATTTCCAGAGCTATATAATTTTACATATGGAACCGTTGGGATTACAGATTTACCAGAAACACATAGTCCTGTGTTGCTTTGATAACTGGCCCTTCAACAGGACTCCATTGAACATCCATAGGGTCAGGTCAGAGTTTATCGGGGGTTTTGAGCATCTCACCCATGCTTGAAAGATGGACTTGCATCCCTAAGTTCCTCTACTGTCAATTCCTTAATGTTAACAAAAGTGAGTACAATTTTTCTTATTGCCTTAAGTCATAGTAACATTACAATGTGTTATGGGCTCTTGTGAATTTATTCTATTGAAGAATAGTTACCATAACAGCAATATAGCTTTAAAGAAACAAATTAAGAATAATTATCTAATGGGATGGCTATAAGTTAATAGGGTTTAAAATATGTGTGTTGTAAAATATGCCACCTGCTTCTTTGTAACTGGTCACAAGTTCATCCCTTGGTAAGTGTGAGGTAACTTACCATTCAGTTGTCACTTCTACATGCACAATTATAACACATGAATAAACTGTGGAGCATATCGTTCTGGAGTTTAGTGCTCCCAGGCATGCTGTTTGAATGTGTGTCCAAGAGAAATTAACTCTGGAGTAATACGCTCCACAGTTTATTCATGCTCAGCATGTGGAGCCAGGTTAGAGCAGCCCCAGCTGACAGGGAACCTGGGTGGTCAGTCTGCCAGCCCAGGGATGGTTCCTGTGGTTCAATGTGCTGCAGAGGGGCTGGCTGAGGCATGAAGAAGCTTCAGTGTGGGGGCTAGGCAGTAGGCAGCCCCCACACTGAAGCAACCTTGTGCCCCAGCCAGCCCCTCCAGCATCTACACATATGCTCCTGCAGAGTTTTTTACTCCACAGCAGGATAGGACTTGTAAATACTCTAGGCTAATAGGGGGTGCGTAGACACCGAAACATTTACTATGCAGCTAATTAGTGAACTGCAGTAAATGTCTCGTGTACATGTGCCCAGTAGCAGTGGAATAAGCTACTTCATATTTACTACACAATAGAATCATTAAGGCAGTTGCCACAGAGTAGCTCTCGTGCTCTAAATCCATGTCCAATCTTACCTTGTTTTACCTTTTATTGAAGACCCTAAGAAAAATATTAAGGGATCATGTCATCCTAGATCTTGTTGAATGGTGGCTTACACCGTGAATATTCATACTGAAACTAGAGAGACTGCATGCTGAGTAGGGTACAACTCCAGTGTAAGTAAAGGCATCTGTTTGTTCCTAAGCAGTTTCAGGCAGATCAACTACTAGTCAGCTTGACAAAAGATTAAGTATTATATTCCATTTACCTTCACAGTGAGGCACGTCATTGCTCCATCCATCAGCCAGACATTCACGGAAATTGCTTTGACTTAGCATCCGGTACCTTAACAAATGAAAAGCAGAGTATATAATTCTAAAACACAGTAAAATTGTTATGCTGTTATCACCAAAACAGTATAAAGTAATTTCCTTCTGCTCTAATACAGATTAACCCAACATGTCCTTCTAAAAAGAAATGATTCTTTCTAACCAGCTTTTCTGAATTTTTGTTAATCTTCCTATTCATCACAGCAACTAGAAGAAGTATCAGTACAGCCTTGTTGGGTGTGTACAGTCAGTTGCTTCACCTGGTCTACATTCATGTGGCTTGCTGAAGCCATGTGAACATAGACCGGAAGCAACATGCACAGGCACTCACCAGTCCAGGAAGCTACGTGGTTAAACCAGAGTAAGTAACTCAGGGTATCGTGGGTGTAACTGGGGGAGAAGCTAGTGAGTACACATGGCCATGTTGACTGGTCCAGAGTGGAGGGGTTGACAGGATCTAGGGTGCTGGAGGGGGGCAGGGGATCAGTGGACCTGATCTAGGCCAGTGGGGTTAGCAGGGTGGGTGGGGTGTTTACACCAAGATACAGCCTAGAGTGGCTACACCTAGTGCAACAGGAGCTGGGTAGCAAAGATCAGAGATAATCCTGCCCTGGA
>NW_017728993.1:77224639-77227533 GCF_001723915.1 Gavialis gangeticus
AGGATATGGGGGCTGGTGAGTTTGCAGGGGAGGTTGGTTGTTCCATGTGGGGGAATAGTCAATCCAGCGGTGGGGGAAAGGAAAGACTAAAAATAGCCTACCTGGGGCTGGGGGGTGCAGGGTACAGAGAAAGAGGACAGCTTCAGGGCTGTTGTTACAGGTAGTAAACTTAACGTGAGCATTAAATGTAGATGTGCCCCCTGATGGACAAGTATAAAATGTGAGAGAAAGAATAGTTTTAATGTTTTTTATGGAATCCTAATATATTTTTTACTTAAATGGATTCACTTTCAAATTTATTTGTCATAACTATACAGAATATTAAAATAACATAATCTGATTTCTACAACAAGCAGCCTGAACTAGACACTTATTCCACTTAAGTTTAACAACCTATGTTGTACTAATTGCATATTGAATATATAGGAAAATATTACCCTTCATCACATGTGTATTCAACACGAGCACCTAATACAAATTCAGTCCCCGAAGTAAATTCAAAGAAGCCAAACTGAATATCTCCAGGGTGGCCACAGGACGTGACTGGAAAAAAAATGGGAAACATAGTAGCACTTAACTTTTATCTAGCAATGCGAAGGGTGGTGTTTTGACTCTCTGATATAAACTTTATCTATGTAATGTGGTAATTTTTCAGAAGTTTTCAGTATTCACTCAGTACTTTTGAAAAATGCCACCATTATAGACGTAGGCTGCTTTCAGACATTAAAAAACAAACAAAAACATCACTTTAAACTTGGCGTGCTGCCACACCGTGCCTAGCACATGCCCAGAAGAGGCATCACATTAATAGGACCAAAGTTGCATGACATCCATAAAGATTAGGCACTGGGAGGAGGGGGGTGGGGGTGGAGTTGGCACTTTTATCTAATAGCTGACCAAATCATCTATTAGATAAAAGCACCAAAAAGTGCTACTGAAGTACCGGATCTATACAGACACTGCAGAGCCAGGTTGAAGTAACACACTACTTCTTCCAGGAAAGTGCTAAATCAGTGGAAAGTTAAGTGGCACTCAAGTTAGAACATGTTCTGAGCAGTCACACAGTAACATTTACTACAATCTCTGACCTGCTCTGACTTGCTGCTAGAGGGCCAGTGAGCAACCTGGAGTGCCTTCTTTTTTTTTTTTTTGCACATTTACAATGCATATTTCAGCAGATCTCCTGCTCAGACCTCCACTCCCTGCTTGGCATCTAGCCACACTCTGGAGTGCAAAGCTCTGGGCATGTGCTGCAGCTAGAGTATGGGGAGGAGTGCACACATGTACCTAGCACCCTCCCCACACTGTCACTGACTATTTGGTGGCAGTTTCTGGGCAGGAAGAAGTGGGGAGGATGGGCAGGTGGCGGCCAGTCTCCACAGTAGCCCATGCTGGCATGAAGCTGGGGCCATTGCCTGTGATCAGGTGGGGGAGGGTAAGTGAAGACTTACTCCTCTGTGACTGTAGCTGCCCTTTCCATGGCAATCACCACCCTTCCCAAAAAAGAACGTTCATGACTCCACAGCAGTAGCCAGGAAGGGCTTGCTTAACTCCTTGTAGCCAGCAAAGGCTGGTTGACTCCTTGGCAGATGGGTGGAGACTTCAATTTGGAGGGCCAATTCCTGGACCTTCTCCTTGCCTGGACCTGTGCCAATTCCTAGGAACTGGCAGTCCAAAGCCACAGAAATCTGCCGAAGATTTTGCAGCAGCTCCTATGACTGGTAAAGCTTGTGGCCACAGGCAGAAATCCAGCTTTTGGTGGGGTACCACCCATGGTGACAAAAATAGCTAGTGTTCTGAAAAATGACATGCTGAAAGATGATAGCGTTCCCTGCTGACAAATCCCTCTTCTCCTGGGACCCACAGAGGAACATACATGACTGACACTGACCATACCAGCAGTGCCTTTGTTGGGGGCAGAAATACAGGGCCTCATATAAACATAAATAAAATCCTATGATTATGCATCTTTGCATGCAAAGTCATCTTGGGGATTGGACACTACTCTTCTGTACGCAGGTGGGGGTGTTGGCTTGGTGCTGAAACCGCCCTTTGGGCAGTAGAGTTCAGGTGGATGGATAGATCACCCACAGAGCAGGAGGCGGGGGGGGAGGAGCTGGGAGTGGTGCATCCTGAGATGGAGAAGGACACAAATTGCTAGTATTATCTCCATGGAGCAGACTGGTTTTAGATTTGTTGTGTAACACAATCTGGAGATGCTCCTGACTGAAGAGGCATAAGTTTGCAACACTATGAGTGTACTTGGCATGTGTTTTCCTGCTTGAATGCACAAATCTTCACATTCTTAGTACAGTTAAGACATGCAAAGTATAATACGTGAAAGGGTCTTCATTGTTACTACCCCATTCATTCCAACTACCAGTCTCTGAACTTCCTGTGTCTCAGCCCTGGAACTGTTCTACTGGGCCCCCTTTGTCAGTCTGAATAAAGTCATCAGCTTACAAGGGTGGAAGCCTTCTCTTTGCTTCTGCTTTCTCATGTCCTATTCTGTTTATAGTGCTATTTTAATCCTAAGTCTGCAGTTAAGATTGTGTTGAAAATCCTGGCACAGATATTATGCTCCCCTCAGACTTTTCACAGGAAGTAGCTATATGAGCAAGTTTATCATTACAGGTGTTCTCAAATTCCAGCAGTGAGCAAAACAACAAAAAGAAGAAGAACAAATAATCCACCAAAAACTTTAAAAGCATCTAAATCCATAGTCAAGCCATGCACAGGAGGTGGTAAATTGTCTCATCTCCATTCTGCAGAGAAATGGGCACAGCAAAGCTAAAATACTCGAACTTGTCCAATTAATTCTGGGTGAAGAGGATGATATAATTGGGGCTGGTCCTGCTTGGAGCAGGGGCTTGGACTAGACGTTGCCTCCTGAG
>NW_017728993.1:77232533-77241083 GCF_001723915.1 Gavialis gangeticus
AAAAATAAACAGCTAGATAAAACTCCCATTCATATGATATTTCTGTCAGGACTAACATTACCAATAATTAGTCCTCTGAAATTCATACATTTACATCCTCAGGCCTAATCATTATTGATTAAAATGTCATTCTTTTCAGCAGAAATATGAATTGACCTTGATGCTGCTGTGTCTCCACCAGTCAAAATTCTTTGCAGAAGCTTACATAAAACTGGTTACTGATAAGGTCTTCCTTCTATGTGTCAGAGCACTGGACTGAATGCTAACCTGAGTATGGAAAGCAACAGTGTAGAGAATGGGGGACGCTGAAGAGATGGAAAACAAGGAAAGGTTTTCAAATGTGTGCCTATGGCAGCTCCCATTTCTACCATGGAGGCACAATTTGGTGGATGATGGTTTCTAAGAAACCATGGCAGGAAGCAGATTTCTTCATTTGGAGACTTAAGCAACTTCATGCAGGTGTAATGGGAAGGAATACTTGGATGGAAAGACAAGGGAAAAGAGTTTAAGTTAAAGCTACCCCATATGCTGGCTATATCCAGCAGCTTCTGCTAAGGAGTCAGGATACGGAAAGGAAGGACAGTTGCAGGTATGCCTTGCATTTGTCTACCTCCAACTGCTACAGCAGAAAAAAATAATTGGTTTATCAATCAGTGGTAGAACTGAGACCCAGGGGGCTTGCTGCATACATGCCATACCAAGGTAGAGCTGAAACCAAGTGAACTCACTGTATAACAAACTGGGGCAAAGCTGAGACCCAGGAGGTTCCCTGGAAGCATACCACAGTGGGTCAGAGGTAAGACTTAGTGGGCTTGCTGCATGGGTAAGCAGTGACAAAGCTATTTCAAATAAAATGGTTCATTTCAAATGAATGCTGGGGGGGACAAGAAGCTGGACCAAAGGGCACTGGCTGGCAGATAGGTGGATGAGAAAGGCAATGGTTGCCCAGCACTAAAAGCCAATTCCTTGTGCTCATTACTGGTTAATTGGCTTTTTAACTGATCCCTTTGTGGCAGCCAATGAAGTGCACAGGGGACTAGGGCAAGCAGCAAATGGGTGAGCTACACTGGGGTACTTTAAGTGATTAGGGGCTGAACATCCTCAGGGCAGGAGGGTATCTTGGCCTGGGGCCAGAGCCCTCCTCCGGGTAGTAGAGGTCAGGGAAGTTGAAAGTTTGCCAATGGAGCAAAGGAGTGTAAAGAAAAGAAAATAGAGCATTTGATCTCCCTGGAGCTAACAATACCCTGGAATGACTTGTACAAAACAAATCAGAGAACCTTCACTTGAACTGGCATATCTTTAAAATATTGAGAGGATTTATAGCATGATTAACACCCTTAAAGAAATGAATGCCCCTGTATTCAGTACCTTTTGGATGGTTTAAAGGTATCCTGAAACACCATAGCCATTAGGGCTGTGCGAGACAGCACCATTTTGTTTCGACTTCTGTTTCACTGTGTCAGAGGGTGCTGACAAAAAAAAAACCTCATGTCACTGCGGGGCTGTGCTGGACTACTCTCAGGGTTGTGGGCCCCCGATCTGCATACCAGATGACAGAAGGCTGCTGCTGCTGCCTCAGGCCAGTGGCAGCAGCAGTCTTCCCGGCACTGGGCACAGGCTGCACCCATTGCTGGTCCCAGGAAGCAGCAGCAGCCTCCTGTTATCTGGCACACCAGTCTGGGGGCCCACACCCTCGGTAGGGCTGCAGGGTGGTACCAGATTCCTCCCAGGGGGTGCAGCCCCTGGATCTGCATGAGGGATGACAGCAGGCTGCCACTGCTGGCTGGGACTGGTGCTGAGGCCAAGTAAGCCCAGCTTTGAAACTCAAAATGTTTTGAAACTTTTGAAACATTTCAAGGGCCTTTGTTTCATTTCAAACCTGTTTTGAAGGCTTTTGTTTCATTTTGATTTCACTGTTTTGTGGTCAAAACAGCTTCAAAATGAAACATTCAGCTAAATTTCACAAACCCTAATACCCATGACACCTCAGTCCATTTTTAAGGGTATCCAAATAGCCCTCCATACTACTATTACTGATAGGAGGTTACAGTGCTTTCCAGATAGATAGGGAACCTGTTTTCAAGAATTCGCTTAATTATATTTGAGGCAGAGATCAGAAGACATGTTTCCAACATCTCAGAAGAGGGCACTAACTACCAGCTACTGGAGATACTGAGTTAGGTTTCTCTCAGTCCTGCCTGTTGAAGTTATAGTAATTAATCATTCATTGGAACTGGGACTTGAAGGTTACCCTCCAATTTTCCAGCTCTTCATACCAATAAATCCCCTGCACATGGAGCTGTTGGGATTACTTGAAACATCTCATCCTTTGTTGCCTTGATAACTCCTACTAAATAAGGTCCTTCAAGAGGATTCCATAAGGCATCTATAGGGTGGGGTCAGAGTTAATATGGGGTTTTGAAGATCTCTCTTATGCCTAAATGATGGAGTTACAAGCCTAAGTTCCTCTACTGTCAACTCCTCGACACTAACAAAAATAAACAGTATTTTCTTTTCTTGTCCTAAGTAACATTACAATGCATTATGGAGTCTTGTGAATTTATTCTATTGAAGAATAGTTATCATATAAGCATAATAGCTTTAAGGAGACAAATTCATAAAAATTAACTTGTAGCCATCCCACTTGATAATGTGGTTTAAAATATGTTGGTTGTAAAATGTGTCATCTACTTCTTTGCAACTGGTCACATGCTCATTCCCTGGTAAGTGTGAGGTAACTTTTCAATAACAGTAGAATAAGCTACTTTATATTTAGTACAGGGTAGAAGTATGCAGAAGGGTAGGTAGTTACTTGAAGAGGATAGAATGGGAGTAAGAAGTATACTGTAGATAATAGGGAGTGTAACAGGGGGCTTTAGCCAAGCCCCTGTTACTAAGGGGGAAACCATGAGTGAAACTAAGGCACAAGTGGAGGCCAGGAAAACAGACCTTACAATAACAGGCTGAGAGCCGTGGGGCTCTTTAGCCTGGAAAAGCGCAGGCTCAGGGATGATCTGAAGGCCACCTATAAGTTTATCAGGGGTGACCACCAGGAAGTGGGGGAACGTTTGTTCACCAGAGTGCCCCAAGGGATGACGAGGTCGAACGGTTATAAACTACTGCGAGACCATTTCAGGCTGGACATAAGGAAGAATTTCTTTACTGTCCAAGCCCCCAAGGTCTGGAACAGCCTGCCATCGGAGGCGGTTCAAGCACCCACATTGAACACCTTCAAAAGCAAATTGGATGCTTATCTTGCTGAGATCCTATGACTCCAGCTGACTTCCTGCTTTTGGGCGGGGGGCTGGACTTGATGATCTTCCAAGGTCTCTTCCAGCCCAAATGTCCATGAAATCTATGAAATCCACACCGGGAACAGGTAAGGGGATAATCACAACTACCGGGCATAAAAGGTGGAAGAGCAGAAACAGAGATTGCCCACTGGGCATGAGAAGATCTGAAAAGCGGAGCAGCAATTGGTGTTGAGAGCAGAAGAGGATGCCAACGACTCTTCACTGAAGAGACTGAGAGAAGGTAGGAGTGACGCTTACCTCTCGGACAAGCGGTAGCTGACCAGGGCTCAAGGAAATTGGGAGCAGTGACCTTCAGACTCCCGGCTGAAATCGGCGAGGGAGGGTTTAAGCAACAACGCGCTATTAGTGTCCCAGGATCATCACAGTTCCTTCAGGGGTGGAGCGAGCCAGCAGTCTGGTCGTTCAGACCCCAGAAGAAAGGCACGAATGGTTGTGCCTGGGGAAGTAATCAGCATCGCCAGAGGGACAGAGCCTCAAGGACAGACTGCAGGGCAGGAGTCCTGTGTAATTTGATGTAACTGGCACACCTGCCAGTTCCGGCTTAAACAGTTGAGAGCCGCTCATTAAATCAAGTGAAGACAACATGGCCTCCTGCTAATTAGACAATTAGCAAAGAGATACTTTTTGTTTCTAAAGAATAAAGTCATCTACTGTTAAAGCAGCTATCTGGGTGGTCTGCCTTATCTCAACTCATTCCTCACGGAATAACATTTTTTCATTTGTTCTGTCCTATTAGTCGTGGCAGGTGAGTACTGAGGAAAAGGGGGCAGATGCCAAACCCACTCCCACAGTGAGGATAAGCCAGAACTTCTAGGATTGCAAACAAATAGCATGAGCAGCAATAAGCAGCTCAGCAGGGACAAAATATATAATTTCTTCTACACAAATAGTGGAGGCCTAAAAAATAAGATGGGTGAACTAGAATCTCTGTATTAAATGGTAATTTTGACAAAATAGGAGTCTCCGACACTTGGTAGAGAACAATAATCAATAGGATCCTGTTCTAGCAGAATACTAATTATATTGGAATGACAGAGTAGGATGTGCAGGTGGAGGAGTGGCACTTCATGTTAAGGAGAGTATGTAAAGTAACAGCATAAAAACGTCACCTGAAAGGAAACATAGTGTACAATCCCTCTGGGTACAAATTCCATACTTGAATGAAAAGAACGTAGTACTAGGATTACACTACTGACCACCTGGTTAGGAAGGTGAAGGAGATTAGAAAAGATGCTAAAATGGGATAAACAATAATAATGGGAGACTTCAACTATCTCCACACAGACGGGGATAACACCTCATCTGGGTGAGATGTGGAAATAAAATGTCTGGATGTGAAAAGTGACTGCATTCTACAATTCATCTTAGCACTTACAAGAGGAGAAGCAGTTTTAGACTGCATCCTGAGTAACACACAGGACCTGGTTCAAGAGGTTTCTGTTGGTGAGCCACTTTGTAATAACAACTATAAAGAAATCACATTCAACATTTTAGCTGCAGGGATTAAGCCAGAATAGTCTACCACACTAATACACAACTTTTGGAAGGCAAATTACCCAAAAATGAAGAAGTTATTTAGAAAGAAGTTTAAAGGAGCAGTCAAAATGGAAAAAGCCTGCAGACAGCTGGGCAGCTTTTTAAAAATACCATATTTGAGGCTCAGCAAAAGTGTAAACCACAAATCAAAAAGGGTACCAAATAGACCAATAAAACTTCTGCATAATTTAATGACAAAGCTAAGGCAGAAAGGCATTCTTCAGAGAATGGAAGGCGTACACATATGAAACAAACAGGAAAGCTCACAAACTCTGGTGGGTCAAGTGTAGAGGTGAAATAGGGCAGGCCAAAAAAAGAATTTGAGGAGCACCTAGTAAAAGATGCTTAAATTAACAATAAAAACTTTTAAATAAATCAGAAGCAGGAGGCCAGCTAGAGAATGAGTGGGACCACTAGATAACCAAGGTATAAAAAGTGCATTCAGGGATGATGATGCCAGGGTAGAGAAGCTAAATAAGTTCTTTACATCAGTGCTGAACGCAGCAGACACTGGTGAAATTTCCAAGTGAAAACCCTCTCAGGTAGATGGGTCTGAAGAGTTGAACCACACTGAAGTGATAACAGAGCAAGTTTTAGAAAAAAAATCCAGAAATTAATGCTAACAAGTCACCAGGAATGGATGACATTCACCCAAGAGTTCTGAAGGAACTCAAAGATGAAATTGCAGAAGTGCTGGGAATAGTATGTAACCTATCGTTATAAATGGTCTCTGTGCCAGAGACCTGGAGGGTTGCCAATATAATGCCCACCTTTAAAAAGAGCTCCAGAGGTGACCCTAAGAACTGCAGACCAGAGAGTCTCATTTTCATCGTTGGCTTGTTGGTAAAGTCTATAATAAAGAATACAATCAGACTTTCAAAAAGCATTTGACAAGGTCTCTCGACAAAGGCTTTTAAAATAAACCACACTGCTGTAGGATTGGAGGAAAGGTTATTTTGTGGATTTAGAGGTGGTTAAAAGATAAGAAGCAAGCAAGAGATAGGGCTAAATGATCACTCTTGAGGATGGAGGGAGGTCAAAAGTGGGAGTCCACAGGGATCTGTGCTGGGCACTATATTGTTCAACATGTTCATCAATGACCTAGGAATGGAGGTACACAGTAAAATTTCCAAGTTTGGAATAATCATCTGAAATTTTTACCACCTCATTATTTGCTCTTTTTACCCAATCATATATAATAATGTACTGAAGAACACAGGTCCCTGAAACACCCTGGATGACACTTGTTTACCTGCTTTCTATTGTCAAGAGTAATCTTTAAGTTAATAGTCTTGCAAGGTAATAATATCTTAAACTGAAAGTTATGGTATCACTGTTTCCTGCCCCAAATAAGCTTGTGAAACATAAGGCTTAATTAAAGGAAAAGGCCATGCTTACTCCATTAACATTAACAGTAAACTCTCTCTTGTATTTTTCCTTTTCTTGAAGCAGTTGAACAGAATAGTTAAAACATCTGAGGTAATATTAGTGAGGATTTTAATTTCCCTGATACCTGCCGGAAAAAAAGCCCAGCAAAACAAAATGTTTCAAGCCTGTTATTAGTAAGCTGTAAAGGACAGCTTACTTACTGCTTCATAAAGGGGATGACACTACTTAGTGGTCCTCTAAGGAAGAATGGTTGTGACAATAATGGTGATAGGAAATTGGAAAAGGAGTCTAAGAAAGTCTGAGGAAAGCAGAGCATGAGACTAATGAAGTAAGGACCCTAGATTTCAAAGAAGCAAAGTTCAATAAACTTTGGGGTTTGGATAGGGTCCTATGGATAGATGGACTGAAGAAAATCCCACATATGGTTACCTGGTTGAAAAAAGAAGCTTTTGTAGTCTTAAACATGTCTAAATTAAACATATACGGACTAATTCTATCCAAAGGAAGCTGCTTTTCTTCCAACTTGACAAATAAGGTAGCAGAGGGTTAATGCTTAAAACTATAATGAGATTATAAATTATTTTAGTCCGGGCATGCCTACATGTACACTTAGATGCAAACAAATTTAATGTGCATTAAGCAATTTGTGACAGGTGTCTACAAAATCAGAGACTTGGGACTAAAGTTAGTCCCGAATTCCTTGAGCCCTACCATGTGCCCCTGTGGCCATGACAGGGAGTTCCAGCCTCCAGCACCATGGCTGCTAGCACCTGGCAGCCATCTTTAAAACACTGTGACCTCTGGGCTGACACTTCCTGTGATGAGAAAAGCAGAGTGGCACAGACAAAGGCAGCACATGGTAGCTCTGCTTCTGCCCCAGCTCTGCCTTTGGCCCCCAGAAACAGGGTCCCCTGATCCTCCTGGCCGCTGCAGCCATCCTTCTGGCCCACTTCCATCACCAGTGACTGGCTCACAGCCACCTTGGTCCTCTCAGCTCCTGCACCCACAGCAATCACCAGGACTATAACCACCCCATGCCCTCCCAGAGCTGTGCCACCAGCCATGTCCAGGACACCACCTGTATGGTTGCCATTGCCTCCTTTCCCTCCAGCCCCACTGCCTCTGGGTCCACCATACCAGCCAGGACTGGTGGCAGCACATTGAACAATGCAACTGGGATAATGAGCTATGGCTTGATGCCTTTAGAATAACCCAGGGCACCTTTGACCTCCTGTACCATCTCTGGCCCCACCTGGAGTGCCAGGTCCTCCCCACCAACACACGCCTGGCTCTAATACTGATCAAGTTGGCCACTCCCGGCAGCCTATGGTACTTGGCCATCTGTTTGGGGTAGGCAAAGCCACTGCTGGGGATGCTGTCCTGAAGGTGTGTCACTCCCTCCAGGACATGCTGGTGGATATGGTCCTCCATGCCCATGACCCCCATGTGGTGGCTGCAGGGTTCTGGGCACTGGGGTTCCCCCAGTGCATTGGGCCCCTGGATGGGACACACATCCCCATCATCTGCCCACCCCACTCAGGCCGTCCCTACTATAGCTGTGGGGGCTTCCATTTAGTGATCCTCCAGGCAGTCATTGACCACCAAGAAACTTTCACACATCAAGGGCAGTGAATATCAAGGGCTACAGGCTGTACAGGAGGGACAGGACAGGGAGGAAAGGCAAGGGTGTGGCACTCTATATTAAGGAGGAATACACATCGTCATCAAGTAGCACAGAGTCAGAGGAGGGGCACACTGAAGTGCTCTGGGTTAGAATACAAGGCAGTTGAGGGGAAAGACGGGGGGTCTACTACAGACCACCCAACCAAGGGGAAGAGCTAGACCAGGAATTCTTAAGTCAGCTCACGGAGGTAGTTAGGTCAAAGGATGTGGTCATCATGGGTGACCTGAACTTTCCAGACATCTGCTGGGAAGAGCAGGCAGCCAGGTCTGACCATTCATGTAGGTTCCTAGCCAAAATGCAGGACCTCCATCTAACCCAGGAGGTGCACAGTCCCACCAGGGGAGACACCTTGTTGGACCTGGTGCTGGCCACGGGCAACGACCTAGTGAGGGGGCTGCGGGTGCTCAACCACCTGGGCAACAGTGATCATCGCCTGCTGCAATTCACCATGCAGAACAAGGTGGCAAAGGCCTGCAGCAAGGCAGCAGCCCTAGATTACAGGAGGGCAGACTTCAATGAGCTAAGGAGAATAGTCAGGGAGGCACTGAGGTCCCAGAGGGGAGGGGAGCCAGATGTCCAAGAAGAGTGGTTGCTCCTTAAGGAGATGATCCTCCAAGCCCAAAGGGA
>NW_017728993.1:77241155-77250125 GCF_001723915.1 Gavialis gangeticus
ATCAGGAGGCGCTACTTCACGGTCAGGGCTGCTAGGATCTGGAACCAACTTCCAAGTAAAGTGGTGCTGGCTCCTACCCTGGGGGTCTTTAAGACAAGGCTAGACAATCACCTTGCTGGGATCATTTGACCCCAGTACTCTTTCCTGCCATGGCAGGGTGTTGGGCTTGATGATCTGCTCAGGTCCCTTCCGACCCTACTGACTATGAAACTAACAGTGCCACCTGGGTGGGCAGCACACAACATGCATGTTTTCCAGAACTCTGGACTGGGTGTGCTCATAGAGAGTGGGAGCTCTGAGCCAGGAGTAAAGGACATGCAGCTGGACCCTGTTGTCATCCCACCCCTCCTTATTGGGGACCCAGCTTACCCACTACTCCTGTGGCTCATGAAGCCCCACAGAAGACACCAGGACCCCCACCAAGCCCATTTTAGCCAGTGCCTTGGGAGAACCTGTGCCCTTGTCAAGTGCACCTTTGGCTGCCTTCAAGGCCACTGGTGGTCCCTCATGGCCCCCCTCAAGATGACAGAGAGAGGCCCTGGTGGACCACCTCATGAAGCACTCCCTCCTTTAGGCCACCTGTCCCACTGCCCACACATCCCTTACCCCCTGCCCACCCTGAGCACCATGCTCAGGACATGCAAACGGTCAAAAGAAAAAAGCTTTATTATCATCACAACCCCTACCCCGATCATTTCCCCCTCAACACATAGCACTTCCTCCCCAACACAAAGAGCCCATCCCCCACCCTTCCTCACCCACCACTAATAAAAAACCCTCTTCCCAAAGTGACTATTTAAAAAAGTTTCAGTTTGTCTGTCCTAGAGTGGGGGGTCATGGGGTGGAAGGGCCTAGGGGGCAGAGCCCAGGAATACGTGCCCAGCACCCCAGCCTCAGGTCATTCCCCTGTGTGTGGTGGGCATGTACTCAGTTGCAGGTAGCTCCCCCTTTGCCTTTTTGAGTCCAGGGCCAGCATCCCCCTGTGATGTTGTGCCTGCCTCATCTGAGTTTTCAGCTTCATGACCTCAGGGCAAGTGGCAGGGCTGGGCCCAGGTGCATGTCGGGGGACCTTGGGTGAGGGCCAGGCCAGGGGCTTATGTGGGCAGGAAGCACCAGAGGAGCTCCTCCCAGGGCCAGGCAGGGACCTGCTTTGGGGCAGCAAGTGGGACCCAGGAGCTATGCAGGGCCCTGGATGGGGGTCAGGCAGTGTGGGACATGGTTGCCAGCTTTTATAACTCAAAGGCAGGGGTTGCCACCGAGCAGCCCAGATTGGGGCAGGAGAGACACCCGGAATAGAGCCCTGGGGCTGGGCTGAGGACAGTCCCATAGTGGCTAGGCAGACCTGGCACTAAAGTTAATGTTGGGTCACGTCTAACCATGTGCTAAAGCGTTTTAACTAACTGCATTTGTAGGTATAAAATTTAGGTGTGATTAACTTAAATTTGCCAGTTTTAATGCACATTAAGGTTATGCACATGTAGACACATGCCCATAACGAACACTGAATTAGGCTAATGAGCATTAACACATCTCGTATAGATACACCCTCTGTGGAAAAAAAATCTGAAGCCATCTCAAAAAATACAAGGAAATTTCTCTACACAATGTTAACATGGATTTTTGACATGCCTTTTCCTTAATTTTCAAGCCTAGGGAAAGTTTAGTCTATCCTACTAGTTCAGAAAGTCACCAAACAACAATACTTCAAGAAAGGAATCCCTACTTTTATGGCACTGGGGATAAGAAATATTGCCTGAATAGCACCAAACAGTAAAATCAGAAGTAGACAACAGGGCAGGAAGTGCATACCCCAGTTTGCACTTAAACTGAACAAAATCACCATGGGGGATGTATTGTTTTCCTTTTGACCTCTCACTCAGCTCTATGTCATGGCTTTCCATTTTTGTCACACTGACAGCACATGGCCCTAGAATGAGGAAAAACAGGAATGTCTGATGTGCATTTTCTAATAAGCTCAGAGAGCACGTGCAGCATAATGAGAAGATGTCACATTACAAATTATTGCATTCCTCCTTCCATTCAAATTCAAGTGGTGCAGTCACAGAATAGAGGAAAGAAAAGATCTATTAGGAGACGTTAAACAAAAACGAGGGATAAGAAAAAAATTTAAAATAAAACTATTACAGGGCATGAAGTATTTAAAGCCTGGTCTGAGGTTATACATATTCTTTGTGTCTGTGCTGCTGTTTTGCATCCTAGATGTTTGAGAATCACAATGATGGGTGCAGCAAAAGAATCTGAACAGACCCTGAGCCCTGTACCAGTTGCATTCTTCTTCACTTCTGAGCACACATCTATATACCTGTTAGATCTCCATTTTGAGAGCCTAAGTAAGAGGGTACAGAGGTACATGGATGTCCTGTACAACAAGAGCAGACACTGAACAATATATCACCTGTTTTTTTTCCAACAACTACAGATTCCTTTTGCAGTTGTCCATAGACAAAATGTCTGGTTAGGAATCTGGACATTGCCATTCTAGGAAAAATCAAGGTTTATACAGTCTTGTATTGTACTGCTGAAAGAGGTCTGGAAACAGATGGCCCCTAGCAATTGCTAAAAACCCTACAGCACTATTGTTAAATGGGTTAAAAGCAAGATTATCTAGTCCTTCAAACTCTTTATGGTTATCACTTAGAGTTCTAGATATTCTTGTTATACACAGACAAACCTACTCCTTTTTTAAAAATCTTAATAACTTCTTCCCTCAAAAGAATGTAAAATAGTCAGATTTTTAATAATCAAATCACTCTGTGTTACTGCTTTTTTTAGTAATATTTTGAACCCAGGAAGAGTAAAGTGGGTGCCTTTATGCATATCTACCATTTGTTAGCAAGAGTTCCCGTGAAAACAAACCATTCTGGTCATAGAAGGAATCTTACCCACACAGGCTGGTGGTTGTGTCCAATTTCCATTGTTACAGAAAGATGTATTTTGTCCATCCAATGTGTAAAAATTTTGGCATTTGTATTCCACGGAGGACCCAGAGGCATACTCTTTCTGGGAAAAAGTAGTTATAACTCCATTATCAACAGTAGGTGGATGTCCACACTTCTTCCCAGTTTCTACACAAAATCAATAGAAACAAAAAAGACATTGAAAGTACAAGGTGAAACTTTATGGAAGCCACATCCCAATGGCAGAGTGTGGGACTGTTAACACTGCTTCTGTGAGCAGGGATTATTCATGAGAAGAAGATCTGAAGGATTAGGGTAATTATTTATATAGCAGTTTAGGAAGAAAGATCATCTGTATATTTAGGACTTTATGTTGGTTATTTACCATAATCATTACATTTATCAAATTAAACGAGGGGGACCAGGGTGACACCCATTCATTTTCATGATAAAACCTGTTCACATTTAGTATGGAGTATTCTTAATATTTGGTGTATCCAGCAGCAGGGACAGTACTCAGGACCTAAGAGGATGAACGTTTTCCTGAAGGAGATTATTGCTGTTTTAACTTTTATCTTCAAGCCAAAGAGAAAAACTAAGCACCTTCTTGGCCCACATTTCCTCACATTTTCTTCCTGATCTACTGTCACCCACAGTTCTTTATTTTCTGCCTACTTTGATCCCCACTCTCACACTTCACTCTGTTCCGAATAGCACTTTCTTACATCATTTCACTCCAGAGAAAATTTTTGTGATTGATCATACTTACGTGGGATACACAGTGGGAAAAGGATATGTCCATCAGCACACATCCTGACAGATGGAACAGTGAGGATATATCCTTTGCTGCAGGAAAACTCCACAGTTTGAGCATTCAGAAGTATAACTGTACGTCTTCGGTTATTGCGTACAAACAGATTTTTCTCCTCCAGCTGCTGCTTAGTGATAGTGCACGGAGCTAAATGAAATCAGGAAAAACTTAAATATGCTATTTCCAATCAAACAGTCAGTTCTAGACATGCACAAGCCTGATCCATTTTTTCCCATCACAATTTAAACTAGTATCTCATGCAACAAGCAGATGTGGATAGGTAAGATGAGAAGTAAGTTTGTTGCCAACTCAACACTTGGGAGTGACCAAGGAATCTCAGTGATTCCACGCAGAGCTTGGGAAGGTAACGACTGTAGTATTTCTATTGTCTTCCACCATCCCTGGAAGGGAAGACATCAGGCATTCCTCAACATCTGATGTCCTAAGTCATGTCATTAAGGTACAGTGGAGGAATTTCAGGAGGGATTTGAAGAGACAAGCAATTCTAGGTACAGGGAAGGAAGGTTGTGCCAACATCATTCTAGATGAAGAAAACGTTGTACCCGTGGGGAGAATGTGCTGTAAAATCCAGTGGTGGAAATTAAAGAATCGCCCAATTTCCTCTTTGTCAAATATTTCCATCAAATGCCCCAGTGCAGCTCACAGAAGTAATCAGAAGGATGGCACCACTTTCATCCCATATGGGCCTAACAAATTCTTGGCTATGGAGCCAATTGCCTATGACTAAATACTGAGGACTACAGATTCCCAAAAACCTAACCCACCTCAAGCAAAATACTTGCTAATTACCTAGACATTTTGGCAGTTGGGTCCAGCTTCCTCCATTACATGTTATCCATTCAGTTCCAGCCAGCGTGTACCCAGGGTAGCAGTGGTACTGCACTCTGTCACTTTCCACATATTCTGATTTTTCACCACTGAAAATGTCACCAAAATCCACTTCAGGGGGCTGTTCACATACCGGCACTATACAAACAGGACACACACAGAGTGGGTGATCCTAGGTGTAGTCAAGACATTAACACCAAAAGAAATACTCCAGCTTGTTCTGTCAGGTTTTGTTACACTGATTTGGTAGCTTCTGTAGTATATAGATATTTTCCAGAAGACTCAAACCTAAATTTTCTGTCTTGTTCTCAGCAAACCTGCAGCCATTGGTAGAGAGTTTAGAGGAAAGGGCCCAGGTTGCAGGAGGAAGGAGCCTGGAGCACACACCAGGAGGTCACTCTCTGTGGGTAAGGCTTCAGCACTTGTTGGAATTGCAGCCCCTCTTCAATGAGGAGCCAGTTTGATTTTGTAAGTGAAGTTAGGTTACTCAGATTGTGATACCAGAAAACAAACCTTTCAGTTAAAAAATTCTCTCTTCCGCAAGCAGGTTGCCCTTGTGTCTTTTGTAATTAAAAAACTATTCCATCTCAGTGGCATTACCAGTTTGTAGCTAGACCAGACTAACTGTGACACATCCAGGCTGTTCACAGGAATTAACTCTGTGAAAATGACAGAGTGGAGAGGAGTAGACTGCTAAGTAGAGAGGATGGTAAAGGTCGGGTAACAATCAGAAGATGGTCCAAATACTAATCTCTTCACTAGATGTTAGCCAACCTGCCACTCCCTTCATAAACCATTTTTCTCAACTGAGGTTTTCCATTTGAGCTTGCACAAGGTCTGATCATGCTAGGGTCTACTTCCAAATTCTCATTCTAATTGATAAGGTTTTCTCAGTTATTAGAGCAATAGGGTTCCTAGCAGCTTATTGTCCGGGATCTGGTTAACTTGAAATGATTTCAACAGAATGCTAGCATGATGGGATAGCCCCTTTAATAAATGCTTGATGGTCAGAAATCACTCTGGAAATATAACAACAGTGTGGTGAATATCCTTGAAGGACTGGTAGGTGTGACAGGCTGGAAAGAAACATTGTCCTCGAGTGTGGTCAGCTGTGGAGCTGAATGCCAAACATTCCTGGGTGCCACAACTTGTGTTGGAGGTGGAGTTTGCAATTAGAGAAAAATGTCTGCTTGCAAACACATCCTTCCATGTTGGGAAACAAGGGAATCTCCTGCAGGAGATTCCTCTGTCTTGTGACTGCAGGAGCAAAAAGAAGAAACTCCGATAGGCATTCTAATTCATAGACATGCACCCCATTCCTTTGCAGGGATATTCCCCAGTGTGTGTCTACAAGCAGGGAGGGGGCAAAATCTCATAAGGGCCCTACTGTATTTCCAGCCCATGCCCCATGCTGCTGCTAGAAATACATGCACATTCTGTAGTCTGGTTTTATTACACCTACCCAAAGAACCTTGCCTGCACATTCTGTGTGATCACACGGTAAATGGTTCAATGTAGGTAGACTCAAAAATGTAAGAATTGTGCTGGACTTAGGACTTTTGTCAGGTACACTGTGCCAAGCAAGGGCTAGTCTAAATGACTGAATATTTTGATGCATTTCATAGCTTACCTTTTGCCTGGGAAGAGTAAGCCCAGAGGATCTGAATGAGCACATATCTCAGCAATGTCATCCTGCTGATCCAGAACTTGCAAGAGCTCACATGGAGTTCTCCTCCTCTTTTGATTCTTTCCTCAGCTGCTTTGTCAGGCAGATCTTCTTGTGTCTCCTATTGCCACAGCTGTGGCAACTGACTGTTGGTCAACATCAAGGTACAGAGATAACATAGGTTAAACTTCACCAGGAAAGCCGTCCAAGGTTTTTTTATTTTTTACTACAGTCTTTCATCACCTGAAGCTGGGGGACACCTGTATTGAGACAGACAAGAGCACCACTTATCTCAGAACAGTGAATCTTCTGTCAGTGCCAGGAAAAAGAGGTTTTCTTAACTCAGTGTTTCACCTTCAGTAAAGTTAAGTCACATGCCCCAGCATGGTTTTCATCTTAGCATCTGCTGTGTCCTTCCCTCTTACAGTATAAAAATGTAATACCCTAAACACAGAGATTCTTCTTCTACAGTCAGACAGTCAAGGACTGAAAATAAGTTTCCTTGTTGGCTGCACTGTGTCTGGAACCAAACAGGTTTTCTTTTCCCAGGCACTCTAGCCAAAACTAAGTCAGTTAAAGTTTTCCATGGAAGGCCACATAAACCTTCCTCGTTCCCTTTTGACTCTGAGATAGACAGACTTTCTCTCACTGTCCCTTCAGATTTCTGCTGAACCAATCTATAGGTTACCCCCCTTCCACCTGAACACCCTGTCAAGTGTCAAAACTTCCCATTTTTCCCCATTTGCCCTTTTCAAAGGCTGTAAAAAGGGGAAGAAAGGATTGTCCAGTGACTCTCATCATATAAGTAAAAGTGTTTATCAGATATCGATTAGAATGTAACTGACCACACGAACATCGAGAATTTTGATTAATCACATTTTGTTTTGGTTTGCCTTGGCTTGACATCTAGGGATTCCTATTACATACACAGCCTGTCAACATTGTTAATATTTACTTATTTTATCAGGCTTTGCTTCTTTCTTCATGCCCTTCTGGGGTGTCTGAGTACTATTTTAGAATGAATAGTTACTGTTGTGTAGAGTCCCAAAAAGCCACAGGGCATGGACACTTACAAAAGCAAAAGTTACCCTCCATTCAGGACTCGATAGTTTATGGGATAGGCGCGGACACCCACAAGAATGAACAGCAGAAGTCTGCAGCATGCAAATCCAAAGGCAGGCATGTCTGCACTGTTCAACTCCTGCACTAAGCAGCACTGGGCTGAAGCACAGTTCTCTAATTTACCAAGATCTTTTTTGAATTCTAATGCCTTTTTTCTTAAGGAAATATGTCACAATCCTGAGCCAAAAGCTGTTTTAAAAATTAGACTTTTCAAAATGCATTCCCTTCACCCAGGCTAAATCTCATCTTCTAGATGCATGTTATTGTTTATCCTGAAGTATGTGCCAGGTGTAGAACAAATAAAAGAAAAATATGTATAAAGATCTCTAAATAGCATTAACGCCACAAAGAACCTCTCCCTCCATGAATAACTAACAGAAATAGAATTTCAAGACTGCTACCAAACACATAATTGTTTATTTCAAAAAGCATTAAAATATATGGAAATACATTCCACCAAAAGTGACTTTGTGCTTACTGAGCAGTTCAACAAGTTTAATATTAAAAGCAAATGTTATATCCAAAATTGAGCGTATAGTGTGATTCTAGGTCATAGAAATTGATATCATCATTAAATCAAACCCAAGTTCCCTACTATTTGCATACAGCTGAACACCCTTGTGAAAATGAAAGTGGATGGGCTGTCTAGCACAACAAGACCAACAATGACACATAGTCTAGGAAACAGCCTGGGAACCAAAGAAGTATGTACCATACTGTCCCATAACACAAAATAAATGATATCAGCACCAAGGCCTCAGAGACCAGGCGGTCGTAAGTCCTGGTTTTGGGGGAACAGACCAAATTAGGAGAAGGCCTGGAAGGCTACATAGACTTGTGACCACACAGAGACAACCAACCAAAGATAGCCACGGATGAAGAGTCATCAGGAGTCATCAAGGGGGAAGGAGAAAACAAAAGCAGTGACTTGAAATTAGCAAATGGGCCCTCCTTTGTCCCGTCCCTCCCTTTGTCCCATCCCTCCCCATTTTACTCCCTGAAAGGGGTCTCCATCCCCGTCCCCATTCCCCAAAGCCGCCATGGACAGAGGGCACACGCCAGCAGCCTGTCTCATGCACCTCACTGGATGAGGATTGTGGGCCTTAGCATCCCACCTCCAGACTGCTGACACCTAAGAGAAGGAGCCTCAGAGTGGAGCCTGCATCTTAACCAGATGTACTTTGACTCTGATAACAGCCCTAGGACTGGTAGATATAGAATTGTTTGATTGTCTATATTGTTGCTTTTTTGTTCTTACTCTGTATCAATAAACTCGCCTATTATCAACTGGCAGGTGTTGTGGTCTGTCTGAGGGTTGTGCTCGCCTGGAACAAAGGTATAGGTGTTGGGTCCCAATCCAGTATCCACAGTTACTAGGCCAGTGCAAAATGGCTAGTACTCACTTTGGATTCGAATTCAGCCAATTCGGAGGACAGTGATTCGATTCGGTGGTTCGAATCACTGTCCTGAACCAATTTGGCTGAAGCTGATTCAGAGATTCAGCCACCACCAAATCGGCCAGATCTCTGAATTGGCCCCATCCCTTGCCCAGTCTCAATGGCTGCCCTACCTGCTCTCCCAGCTCCCAAATAGACCTTGGTTTC
>NW_017728993.1:77255125-77256994 GCF_001723915.1 Gavialis gangeticus
CTCTCCCAGCTCCCAGCTCTTAAAAAAAAAAATACCCCCACACACCAGCTGCTGCCAGGCAGGGAGAAATTCCTGCTGCCCCCTGCTGCATGGGCGGCTCTACGGTGAGCCTTCCACCCCCCACCCACTCTCCCAGCCCCCGCTCATGGCTGCCCTGCCCTTCCCTGCATCCTGCCCTTAAAAAAAAAAGTCCTAATTTACCAGCTCCTGCCAGGCTGGGGGCAATCCCTGCTGCTCCCCACTGCCCTGCGCTGCATGGGGGGCTTTGCCACGGGCCCCCAGAAGCCCTGAGGCTGCTGCAGCATCTGGTGAGTATGGGCTTTTTTTTTTAAAGGGCTGGGAGCTGCGGCAGGTGGGGCAGCCATGGGGGGAAGGGCTGGGAGAGCAGGCAGGGGTTGCAGGGCTTGTGATAGAGCCCCCCAAGCAGCATGGGGCAGTGGGGGGGCAGCAGAGATTGCCCCCTGCCTGGTAGCAGCCGGTGAGCGGGGGCTTAAAGAGCTGGGAGCTGGGGTGTGTGGGGCAGCCATGGGGGGGGCTGGGACAGCAGGCAGGGGCACTCAGGGGGGCTGTGGGTTCAGGCAGGGGATGGGTCTGGGTGGAGGTCCCCCCCATAGTCCCCTCCCCCCTCCTCCAACCTCCCCTCTCCTACCCCCTACTTACCAGCATGGTATCTGGGTCCAGTTCCCTGCAGCAGCGAGTGGGGACTGCCCAAATCACCAAAGTTCTCTGAATCTTTTCCAGATCGATTCAGAGAGCTGCAAATAGATTCAGACCTTTTAATTGGTCTCCTGATTCAATTCGGATTTGGAGATTTGGCCACCAAATCAGGCCAAATCTCCTCCAAATCGAATCAGCACCCAAAGCTTTGCACAGCCCTAACAGTTACTATGTAATGGATATTAGCATGGCCTGACTTAGCCAGCTAGCATTTCCACCTGAGGGAGCCCCTTTGCAAACATGCATGAATCCCCCCCATCCCACTCTGATTTATCCAGTTGTCTTCCTAATGGGATGGGACTTATTCAATAACCAGGAAGGGGTGCAGGATTCTCTGCCTCCCTCCCTCCCTCCTATTACCTTGGCCCGACTCAGCCAGCCAGCTGACTCAGACCATGCATCTCCAGCTGAGGGGTTTCTTTGGGACCATGCCCCCCCCCCCCACACACACACACACTTTACCCTTGGGAGCATATTCTGAATTGGTGTTTTATCCTATTGTATTGCATCTGTGAAAAAACTAAAGATGAGGAACAAAAAATTCTGATTTGTACTTGCTCCTGCTTGATTTTAGGGCGTGGACCTGGGAGAGGGGTAGCAGTTTGCAGCCAGCCAGGGGCAGGAGTGCAGTAGCTTCCCAGGCTAGACACAAAGCTGGTCAAGGCCTGTATTTCAGATTGGTTGGCCTCCCCTTCAGGTACCTCAGTAATATGTCTGGGGATAGCCATCTGCTGCATAACACTTCTGACCTCTCTATAGGGAGCAGAGTGCTTTTTGAAATCCTGGCCTTGGATGATTAGCAGCTGCCTGCTAGGGTGACTCCCTGCAGTAGCTGAGACCCATCTGAGGAGGAGATGCCGATACCTAGTGTAGAGCTCCTGGCAGGAATTATTCAGCATTCTGACTCGCAATGCAGAGAAATGTCTTGAATTTGGACGAAAAGAACTTCTCCCACAAGGATACTTTATTTGAATATTCTGCAGAGGCCTATAGGTAGCTGAACAAATTACCCTGGGCTGCTTTGGGAGTGCTGCTCCTCATTTCCCTCTCACCTTCTCCGTGTCCTTTGAGGACAAATCAATCCTGACCAAAATCTAATGAGTTCTCTCCAAGGGGGGAGCGGATTGCAGCCAGCCAGGGGGAGGGCAGGGG
>NW_017728993.1:77261994-77275065 GCF_001723915.1 Gavialis gangeticus
TTTTAGGGCGTGGACCTGGGAGAGGGGTAGCAGTTTGCAGCCAGCCAGGGGCAGGAGTGCAGTAGCTTCCCAGGCTAGACACAAAGCTGGTCAAGGCCTGTATTTCAGATTGGTTGGCCTCCCCTTCAGGTACCTCAGTAATATGTCTGGGGATAGCCATCTGCTGCATAACACTTCTGACCTCTCTATAGGGAGCAGAGTGCTTTTTGAAATCCTGGCCTTGGATGATTAGCAGCTGCCTGCTAGGGTGACTCCCTGCAGTAGCTGAGACCCATCTGAGGAGGAGATGCCGATACCTAGTGTAGAGCTCCTGGCAGGAATTATTCAGCATTCTGACTCGCAATGCAGAGAAATGTCTTGAATTTGGACGAAAAGAACTTCTCCCACAAGGATACTTTATTTGAATATTCTGCAGAGGCCTATAGGTAGCTGAACAAATTACCCTGGGCTGCTTTGGGAGTGCTGCTCCTCATTTCCCTCTCACCTTCTCCGTGTCCTTTGAGGACAAATCAATCCTGACCAAAATCTAATGAGTTCTCTCCAAGGGGGGAGCGGATTGCAGCCAGCCAGGGGGAGGGCAGGGGTGGCCTGAAAACCCAGTTCAAAAAGGTGCGGCATGCAGGATTTTGTCAAGAAAATATTGCATTGCAAAGAATGGATTGGAAAAAAAAAATCACACTTGCATTGCACCTCCCATAACAGTACAGCCTGCAAACAAAAAACTGCCAGGGGGTCAGAAAAAAAAGAAGCTGCTCTGGAGCTGCAGCAGCAGGCATTAACCACAACCCCTCCGGCTCTGCCCCAACACACACATTTGGGGGACCATGCATATGAAATGCGTTATGATGCTTTAAAGACTTGGTAAAATCTTTAAAGACTTGCTTAAGGCTAAAGGCTCTGGGAGGTCCATGCATGGAGAAGTTTTGCAGATTGCCTGCTTACTGGTGGGCGTGGGTTGGTTGTTTAGACTTTTTTCTTATCAGAAATTCTGGCTGCACCCTAGCACTTAACAAGCATTTAACCTCCCTTTGAAAACAGTCCACTCTGTAACTCTTTGCAACTCTTTCCAGTAATGCCATGACTTCATAAAACCCCACATGCACAGCATCCCCATGCTGAGGCAGGCTCAGTCTCCAAAAACCACCCACCCCAAAGAAAACATGGCACATATAGAGAGCAAAAATAAAACACTTTATTCAAAAAAGGGGATCTTCCTCCCCAGCACCTTTACAATATAAAATATATACAAAATATTTTGTTAAAAAAAAAACCCCAAAACTGCAAATCTGCACAATATAGGTCTTGCTTTCAGTCTCTTTGTTTTTTACTTTTACTGGTTGCCACCCCCAGCGAGTTCTGCCTGCAAATGCTTTCTGCAGGGAGAGGGAAAGAGGAAGAAGTGGAAGAGGAGGGGGTTTTGGGGCACAGTCAAAAAATGGACTCCCCCCTGTGCGCGCGCGCGCGCGCGCGCGCGCGCGCACACACACACACACACACACACACACACACACACACACACACACACACACAACACGTCAGTGGGACATATTACCTAAATATCACCTGGAATCCTGCATATCCTGGGTGTTGGGTCTGGCAGGCAGCGTCCTGCCCCTGGACTTTTGGTCATGGTTCGGAAATAGAATGGGAGGAAGTTCAGAAGGTTTGCAATATTCAAGGGAGTCATGTAACCACTCACTCCAAAGTTTCATACCAATTGCAAAAAACTTACTATTATGGTGATGCTGCAGCTGTCATCAGGAGCTATGTCCACTGCAGTGGCAGCACATGACAAGGGATGCAGGGGACACAGGTGAAGGGTGGGGGGGGTTGGAAGAATTAAGAGGGGGTAGTGAATTAAGGGAATATTGGCTTCCTCCCCTATTTCTTTTTGTTAAAACAAAAATAAAAATAATAATTTGCTGAGCAGACCCAACCCTAACCTGTGGCCACTCCACTGTGTGCTGTGAGATAGGAGGGAGGGGTGAGGCAGTGATGGCACGTAGGACCGCAGGAACACCCGCATGGGAACACCCGCTCCAAGACCGGTTGCAGGGGGGAGCACATGCCCCCACCCCCCGACTAAGGTAGCACCAGTCGCCCATGGGGTAAGGAGTGAAAGAGGGTAAAAAAAACCCCCAAAAAATGCAGCGGCACCTACTGGCTAAAGGCTGGAACACAGTGCCACCTCATGGCGAAGGGGATTGCTTTGAAGTCTGTGGAGTCTCTGACTGTTTACACAAAAAAATCCATAGATGTGGTGTCGTAACTGGGGAGCACTGCTAAATAACACACCTCCAAATAGTGTTAGTTCAAGTCAGTAAATGGACTTTTGGAGCGGTGGGAAATCCCAAGTCATGCAAACACAAACACAGTTGCATTGGTATAAATGGCAAATGTTGCTTTGTCTACACATGCCCCTAGGCTAGAGAGTATGCAGGGTATGGTGAGAAGCTGGGGTCCTGTTTGCTCAGGAGATTATCTGAGGACAGAAAAATGCCCTGTCTGGGGATTAATTGGTATTACTGAAATGCAGAAGTCATCACACATCAGTAGGAAAGCCAGAAAATGGGAGAGAAGCACTTTTAATGTGGCTCTGAGAAGATGCCAGCAGAACATTATAGGACTCAGACTGGCTGGAAATCTGGGTTTCAAATCATTGTTAAAGCAAGGCTTCTTTACTTTTGACCATAGTCTATTCAAGAAAACAGATCGTGTTAACCAGACTTTTTAAATAAACATTCAAAGTACCTGTACACATCATCAATATCCCCTTCTAGTATAAAAACAATGCATAAATCTGTTCCTATACTCTAATGAAAAAATGTGTCCATGATGGTGTTACTTGTGGGATGAAGGGGGTGAGGGGGGGATTATGTTGTAGTTCCAGCCTGTTCATTTCTCAAGATTCAAGTGAGATACCAAGGAAGGTAGTTTAGCAGGAGCCTTGGGGCCATCTAGTGGCCACAATGAGAACTTGGTGAATGTTGAAGAAAGTTTGAAATAAACTTGTTAAGCACTGAGAATAGTAAACCATGTTAATCTGGAGTCAAGTGAAGTGAAGAAGGTGGGTTACATATACGTCATATAGATTAACTGAATCAGAGATGCAGAAGGTTTCATGAACAAGAACTCCCTGTATCAGACAGTGTCATCACATAATTTTTGGCAGCCCTCTGCAAGAAATAGTTTTGGGCCCCTGATCCATCAAAAAAATCTAAATTGCAGTTAATAGTGGTATAAATTCACTGAAATAAATAGTCAGGGCAAGGATGGTAGGGGCTGCATGTTTTGGGAACTCCTGGGTTCTCACCCTGGGGCTAGGGCCGGGGCCAAGGCCAAGGCTGGGAACTCCTCCCCTGTTCGGCCAGGAAGGGGCTCCCTGTCTGCATCAAGCCCTTTAAACATGGCACATGTGGTGGGGGGCAAGTGGGGTATGGCCCCACGGTTGTGGGGCCCCCTGCAGCCTCAGGTTCTGCAGGATAGGAGAGGACAGCCCTGGTATCAGAGCTGTACTAAGCACTATAATGAACTGAAAACTGGAAGATAAATACTAGGGTATGAGCAGTCAATGGGGGAAGAAATACTGCAAGGTGATATGATGATGCTTGAGGCCAGTGGAAAAGGAATAAAAAATTCCTTCCTTTGAGAAATTCTGAGGAAGGACATAGTTGTCGGTTGATAGACACAAGGTATATAACTGGGCTGTATCAAACAAACAACTGAAGAACAGAGAGAAGCCCAGATACTATGTGATGCTGGCATGCACATTATCTTTCACCATATATGAGCACCTCAGGGAAATTATAATTAAAACCATGGGCTCCTTTGTTATGAGCAGCCAGGTAGACATTGGAATAAGTCTCTACCCTGTTGGCTGCAATCAATCCAAGGTTGGTTGTCGGAGTAGTCTCCAGCTTCATTTATTATTCATCTACTCACTACACGTATACATGTTAGACATCTGCTCTGACTCCTGCTAATTAGCACGCTTCAGAGCAGACCTGATAAATCAAGTCTTCTGGATTGTGTTTATTAGCGCACTTTAGCACCCTCCATTTCATGTCTATTCAGGTGGCATCAGGGGCACCTTAACTAAAGTGCATTTGAAGTGCGCTGAATTCACGTGATGCTGCAGATGCTTTAATAAGATTGACTGTCAGGGGTCCAAAGGAGGAGGACCCACAAAAAGAAGAACAAATGGTGGGAAGATAAGGCTAAGGAGATTCAACATCTCACTGACATCTACGATATGCAGTGCCACCAAAGCCATCTATGCTCTGAGAGATCAGACACCAGCCCCCTTAAAATGTAAGGATGGAGCAGACCTGGTCAAGGAAAGGAGAGCCATCAATGCCTGCTGGAAGGATAATTTTGAAGACCTTCTCAGTTGAAACTCTATTGTTGACAAGATTGTTCTCACCTCCATCCTGCAAGACCCAGTCAGAGATGATCTCAGACTCCCTCCAGCCCTTGACGAGGTGAGGAAAGCAGATGAAAACTAACAAGGCATCTGGAGCTTATGGAATCCCTGCAGAGATCTTCAAGCAGGGGGAAAAGGAGGTCACAGCATGGTTTCATACCCTCATCTTAAGGATCTGGAATAATGAAGAAATCCCAGATGATCTCAGAAACGCCATGTTTGTAACAATCTTCAAGAAAGGAGACAAGTGTAATAGTTAAAATTACAGAGGGATTGTCTTGCTATTCACCGCAGGAAAGATCCTTGTGAGAATCCTGATGAACTGCCTGCTTCCACTTGCTGAAGAGTTCCTCCCAGAAGCTCAGTGTGGATTTAGGGCATCAAGAGGCACAACTGACATGATCTTCACAGATGCAGGAGAAATGCTAGGAACAACATAAGCCTCGGGACATGGCCTTTTTTTCCATCTCTTGAAAGCTTTTGACTTTGTCAGCCAAGAAGTGTTTGAAGGATACTTCTGATGTATGGATGCCCACCAAAATTTGTCCCCATTTTTTCCCTGCTCCATGATGGTATCTGAACAGTGGTTCTCAGTAACGGATCTATCACAGTGCCCTTTGAGGTTAGGATGGGAGTTAAGGAAGGCTGCATCATTACTCCAGTACTCTTTCAATATGCCTTGCTGGGATCTAATCACTAGGGGTGTGCGAAGTGGGCCTCATTTGATTTGGATTTGCCCTGAATCAGGGACAGAGATTCAATTAATTGATTTGGATCCCTGTCCCTGATTCAATTTGGCTGAATCCAAATCTGAAGATCTGATGCTGATTTGGAGAATCAGTGATTTGGACACAGACACAGCTTTAAAAGTTATTTCTACATACCTTGAGGTAGCATGATGGCGGTGATGCTGGGGCACACCGAGAGTCCCACAGGAGCACTGGGGGGGCCCTCCATGTGCTCAGCGGCAAACCTGGGAGCGGACTGGAAGTACTTCCGATCAACTTCCAGGTGTGCCGGGGAGCATGCTGGGGGCCCCCCCGTGCCTCTCCAGCTCAGTGACTGGCCACGGGGTGACTCTGAGTGCTCCCCCCAAGACCCAGGAGGCACCAGTTACCGAGCCAGGAGGACACGGGGCAGGGGGTGGCAAGCACACTACCCAGCAGATCCAGAAATGGACCAGAAGTGCTTCTGGTCCACTTTCAGGGCTGCTGTCAAGCACACTAGGGAGCACCCTGAGCTCCTGTGGGACACTCCACGTGCCTCAGCATCACAGCATTCACAAGCCCCTGCTGCCTAGAGGTATGTAGAAAAACGTTCAGATGTAGACACAGCTTTAAATCTCCAAATCTCTCTGAATTGATTTGGAGGGTTCTAATTCAATCCGGAGAGAGGGTCCTCTGATTCAATTCAGATTTGAAAATTCAGCCACTGAACTGGGCCAAATCTCTGCTGAATCGAATCAGGGACCAAAGCTTTGCACAGCCCTACTAATTGCCAACAAGCTTCCAGCTGGAGTGGAGCTAAACTACTGAATGGATGATAAACTGTTTAACCTCAAACAACTCTGAGCCAAAGCCAATTGTGTCATAGTAGTGGGAAGCCTGGTATTGTGGTAGGAGGGGGCTGCCTGCCCACAAACACAGTGCAATGGTTGGGAGGGGCTCTCACAGCTCACACTATTGTGTCAGTGCAGTTTGTGGCCTTGCTGATACAGCCCACACAGGATGTGATCACGCTTCTCTCCCGCCAAACACTAGAATTTGGACAGCCGGAGATTAAACTTTAACATAAAACATCACTGAATAAATCAGTTCTCGTACTGTAAACATTAGCTTCAGCATAACTAGTTTTTATAGATAACCAGCTAAGTGCCCCAAGGATCCATCCTGGAGTCAGTTTTGTTCAGTATCTTTATCAGTGACCTTGAAGATGGGATGCTTCAGCAAGTTTTCAGATAACAGCAAGCTAGGGGGAATAATGGATATGGTAGTGTAGGGCTAGTGTTCAGAAAGACACAGACAAATTGGAGGATTGGACCAAATGAAATCTCATGAGTTTTGATAAGGAAAACAGCATTTTATAGGTCAGGTATAAGTACTTCTATTGCGGACGGGATGTTTAATGACTGCTGATTATTTGTTTTGGAAAAAAAACTTAAAAGAATTACTTTATTTACTTAGAGAACATATGTACCTTTCCCCAAAAATCAACCCTCCAAAAATTGCAGAGTGTATGTTCAATTAGGAAGCTGGGTTTTTGAGTTTTTTGTTTTGTTTTTTTTTTCAAAAATAGAAAATGGAAATCTTGTGCTGTAACAGCAGCTGCTTCTCCCCAGACTAGCAGGCAGAAGTCATTGAATTCAGTTTTAACCATCTCACAGGTACTAAGTTCAGCAGTGGCTGTGAAAGAGTCAACACTGTAGGGTTTTGGGGGTTTCCCCTTTTTTTTTTTTTGTCTAAAAAAACAAAACAGTGGGTTGGCTGAAGGAAACTAATCTACTGCATCTAGTTAGCTCTCAGCTGTGACTATAGAAAGGATGTAGACAAATGAAGGGTTAGTGGGCTAAGGCACGACTTCCGAGAAGAGGCTGAAGGAGCTGGGCTTATTTAATCTGGACAAAGAGAAGACTACGGAGGGATTTAATAGTATCCTTCAAGGACCTGAAGGGTGTTTCCAAACAGAATGTAGATAGGCTGTTCTCATTAACATCAAAATAAAGTAGCAATCATGCACGCACACAGTGGCACACACTTTTTAATATAGCACATTCAGTAGCAGTAATTACACTGATCTAATGCTGATGCCAACTTGAGGAAGGCAAGGTTTTTCAGATAAATCTGGTATCTTCTATTAAACCAACTAAAATAGTTGGACAAATTCTTCTTTGCTGGTTTTTGGGTACAAACACCTTTCTTCCTTTTGTACCTGGAAGCTTGCAAAGAAGAATTTTTCCAACAATTTTAGTTGGTCTAATAAAAAGACATCCAGTTCATCCAAAAAACCTTGTCTTCCTATGTACTCAGACCAACACAGCTACAACCAACATCCCTGATTCCAATTTGAAATGCATTTATTTACTCATTTACCATTTATTCCTCATGTTTATCATTTGCTAATTCCTGACTCACTACTGAGTTTCACCATCTATCCAATCCTTTTTTGCAACTATCATTTTTCCATAACTTTTGTCCCTGGAAATCCCTTCTCACAACTCCTTAGTGAATGGTGGTCCAGGTAAAAGGAATGCATGTAGCACTTTGTTTGGATGTGATGAGTTTGGAGTTTCTGCTTTGGTCCTCTAGGGTTTGATTCCACACTGGGCTAGACACAGGAAACCTCTGTCTACTGCACAGAAAGGCCTTACCCTGCAGTGAAAATATTCTACTGTGGCACATGAATGAAGTTGTAAACTTCAGTTTCTAACCTGGAGCCTTTTAGTTGATCTTTTAACTCTCTTAGGCCAAGATAGTAACCACCAGCACAGGGAAAGACTAGCATCCTGATAGGAAACAGCTGCAGGAGGCCTAAGTGACCAGGCCTATGGCATACAAGAAACCCATGGCACAGGTCCATCCTCCTATGATCTTATTATGAACAATGCAGTCTGGATTCCTGCTACAGGCAGGCTTTCAGTAATGTGAAATCTTTAGGCCTTCACACAATTTTGGGTAGAACAGATATATACTGATCATGGTCTTAGAGTAGGTGTGGGTTTGTTTTTGTTTTTTTGATGCAATTAAAGAGCATAGACCTTTCCTGGCATTGCATACCAACAGGATTAACTTTCTCTTTGTTACTTTTAATTCTAAATTCTGAGGATCCTAATCAATTCATCTGCAACCAGAACTGCTTTAATTTCCATTCTACTACCTGCAGTGGTAAATAGCAACATGCAGTCAATTCATTTACATAATGCCAAATGCATATGTCTCCCTGCTCCACTACTTATCATCAGGAGCTCATCTGGTCTCAACTTTTCTATAGAATTTTGCTAGAGAACTTGCTTTTTAGGCTTCCTAAACTAAAATGACTGGGGGGGGGGAAGTAACTGATCAGTTGCTAATGATATCTGCCAAATTTCAAAAGGCCCAGATCCTCATCTTCAGACATCCAAACATTATGGTATGGAAAGTAAGGTGTAAGTCTTCAAAAAGCTGAAACTTCTAGTAAGACATCCAGTGATTCCTGTTCTAATCTCAATGGGAAATTGTGTTTTTTCTTGTCCAACATCCTGGGAGGAAGTAGAAAAGTGGGCAGTTTGTCTTTAAATTATCTTTCCCAATACTCAGAAAGACTATGTTTTTATTTAAGTTTAAATGTATTGGAAAAGCCCTTGTGAGCTCTTTTATGTTTTCTTTAACATTAGCTTTGATAAGATACGTTTTGGTGACAAATAAACAGAAGTGACTGCATCAGTTTAGACAGAGAATTGTGTTAAGATAACTGAAAAAGACCTAATGAACTAACATTATAAATAACTTGTCAGTGGGTTTTGATCTTCAGGGCTAGGTTAAAAGTTATCTGATAGATGCTTCTTTTTATTCATCCTGAAGTCCCTGTTAGGTGTAAAACAAAGAAGAGAAAAAGGGTTTATGAAGATTAATTTTTCAAATTAATATGCTCTCAATAGATATCTCAAAGAAATGGAACGTTGTTTTCAAGACAACTACAAAGCAACATACTGATTGATATCAACTAGCATTGAAATAGAAATAGTAGTACACTCTATGAAAAGTAAATTTATGCTTACCGCTGTAAGTGAGCAGCTTAGCCATTTTAATATTAAAAACAAATATTTTTCCTCTGAAATAAAGTTTGTGGTGCGACTCCCAGCCTTGGAAAGTAATGTATAATTATATCAGAGGCTTTAACACTGTTCCCTACCATTTGCATCTAGCTAGCCCACGTGAACCCATGAATTCCCAAAATGACATAATGTAGGTGTTGTTTTTCAGAGTACGCTACAGGTCTGCTGTGAGAATTCCCGCAATACTATAAGCCATCCTAGCTGTGAAGAACATCAATTTTTATAAAGCATCTTTAGTGCTAAACAAGAGAAAACGAGAATGGTGTGAAATAAAGACGGTCTGTCCTCATTGAGAGATTTTTTATTTTATTACTAAGCTGGGGATTGGATGGTTTTGAGCAAGTGACTCAAGGGAAAACCGGAACTCCAGGCTAGTGGAAGTTCATGATGAGAATCTGGGGCCATATTGGCTGAGGATATTTTCTGGGGACTGATAAATCCCCTGGCCAGGGATTAATTGGAACTACTAGCCATGTCTACACAAGACACTGACTGCACAGTAACCAGAGTTACCGAACAGTTGTGTTGCCAAATGGCTTGTAGGTGATACTAACTGCACAGGAGCTCATTACTATTGTGCATTAGTATCATGATGATTCTGTGCAGTCAGCATCTCATGTAGACATGGCCAGAGACTCAGAAGAGTCATAAATCAACAGAAAGCTACCAGAGTGAGAGAAGTACTTCTTGTCTGGCTTCAAAAGAAGCCAAGAAATTGCTTCTTGGGAAGTGTACTAGCTGGAAAGAAGGCTTCAAGTGATGAACAAGCCAGGGATTCCTTTTCTTTAGATCTTACTCTGTTCAGGAAAACAGATGTTGGAATCTTTGTAAATAAAGCCCCCAAAATATCTGTTCCTATCAATAGGTTCTTCTTCCAATACAAAAGCTACACAGAAGACCTTATCTATAAATTCTTGCCAGTTGTGGGGCAAGAAAGAAAAGCTGTGAACTAGGGGTGCACCAACAGAGATACTAGGGACCAATACCAATAGCCAATATATAAGGAGGCATGGCCTATACCAATCCGATATCCAATGCAGCTGCCTCCAGGTGGTAAGTCTGTTGTGGTGGAAGGGCAGGGGGGAGGGAATGGGCAAGGGGGCAGGTGCTGCCCAGAGGGGTGGGGGCACGGGTTGGAAGCACAGCTCATGGTGGGGGCAGCTCTCGCTTCTCCTTGCAACACCCTGGGAGGGCAAGAGGGTTGTGTGTGGACCCCGGATCTGTGCAGGACAGGTGGATGTGCTGGAGCTGGTGCTGTGTGGGGCTCTTCTCAGCAGGGGCTGGGCTTGGAGTGGGCACCAGCGGCACTGGGAGGGGCTGCAGCCACCTGAAATTTCACCGCAGCTCCACTCCTAGCCCCATGCCGCAAGGCACAGCCCAATTCCATGTCCTGTGTCCACCCACATGCTGGGAAGAGCCGAGGCTGTGCTGGACAGCTGCTAAAAGCAACAGCACTAGAAGTGGAGCAGCGCCTAAATTAGGGGTAGCTGCAGCCCCCTCCCAGCACTGCCAGTGCCCACTCTGAGGCTCTTTTGGCACTGCATGGGGCTCTTGTCAGTGGGGGCTGGGCTCAGAGTGGGCACTGTGAGGGATTTCTCACTGAATGTAATGAGAGTTTTTTGACTGCCACATGACAGTTCCCACTTGGTCTCCAAAAACGGACCTTTGCCAAAAATATGGTAAGGAAAAACTTTGACAAAAAAGTTCACAAAAATCACATTCTGGTCTCCAGTGCAGGCATTTTATTAGCTCAAAGGGAAAAGAAATATGTTACCAAGACACTAGGGCTCTGGAGTCCATCCATTTCTGCCACACACTGGCCACGTCTTCATGAAATGCTGACTGACAGTAGCTCTTTACTAATGCACAGTATCATCACATGGCACAAAGCATGATGCAATGCTACTGTCAGCATCCCCTAAAAGCTGTTTGGCGATGCCACTGAGCAGTAACTCCAATTACTGTGCTGTCATTTAATACTTATTTATAAAAGTAGTATATAAGTGCACAGTAACAACTGCACAGTCAACATCTCATGTAGATGAGCCCACTGTGTAATCACTTGTGTCAAAACATCTCCAGGTGAAAATACTTTTTTACTTGTTTTGAGAAGAATAATCTAAAAATAAGGCAAGCTGAGCTGCGATATTTGCCTGAAAGAACTGTACAAATAATTCCAGCCACTAGAGATTGCAGGCTGGTAAAAAGATACCTCAAAAATGGCATTGTTTTTCCTGTCAAACACTTCATGACAGAGACTAGATGGAGCAATTCCCACTATCAGCTAAACTGCTTTTCTGGCTGTTTGATTCAGTCAAAGCAAGGCAAAACACTGGAGCAAGAAGTAATTTGAGCTCCATATTTAAACAGGCTATGTGGAGAAATAAAGTGACTGGCCAGTCTCCAAATTCCAGGACAGCATCAATTCTGGGTTACATCCAGATTTTCCTGAAGACCTCCTGAAATGGGAATTTCATCCCAAATACAATAAATTGATCTTGGATTTGTACCAAGAAGTCATGCAGTGCTTCTTGCTGTCCGCTGCTGCATGTTTGGCTATAGGCATAGATTCTAGGGGCATTCACTGAACTGGTTAAATTAAATCCATGTAGCAGTAATTGTGGGAGCTGCATAGCAACAGACAGCCCAGTGGCAAAGGCAACAGCTCATTTGAAAACAAACATCCCAACATTTATATATTTTCCATAGTCCACGAGGAGCCCAGTGACAGGGACCTCAAATCTATCAGGTCATTCAATACAGGGAACTTGCAAAAAGTGGCATACACAATGACCTTGAAGTATTCCTTCTGAAATTTAAGAAGTTGTCAGTGGCAGCACAATAACAAAATGAGCATTGGGTGCCTTATTTAACCATCCTAGCATACCTATTAGGGCCTTGACTTAGAGGCTGCCCAACTGTGCTTCTAAAGTTCAGCCAGCATCTTCGATTACCAAACACCAATAAAGAAATTTTGCATCCCCTGAACAAGGAGGATCAAGTGGTATTCTCAGAGGCTGAAAGAAACATTGCTATCTCAGATTCAAACCTGAAATCCAGACTACACTCTTGTAATTATGTATTCATGTTTAAATGATTTACCCATATTTTCAGGGTCAGAGGAAGAGATTGGATCACAGAAGCATAGGAAAATAGGGTTGGAAGGGTCCTCTCATCATGTCTTCTAGTCCATCCTTCTGATCAAGAGAGGATCATCCCTGACTAGATCATCCCAGCCAAGTGTCTATCCAACCTGCTCTTGACAGTTTTCAGGGAGGGAGATTCTGCAACATCTCTAGGTAGCCTGTTTCAGTGCTTGACCACCTTCATAGTCAGAAAGATTCCCCTAATTTTCAACATACATTTCCTCTGCTGCAGTTTGAGGCTATTTGTCCTAGTCCTGCCCCTAAGAACCACAGAGAAAAGCCCATCTCCATCTTCTCTATAATCACATGCTAGGTATTTGAAGACTTTTCAAATCTCCTCTCAGTCTTCTATTCTCCAGAATAGATGGTCATTTTTCATGTGCCCCAAGGTTGGGGGAAGTGGGCGGTGTGGCAGAGCACTGGTAGTGCCTGCCACTTTAAGGGTTGAGTCAAGTAGCCGGCAGGTGCTTGATTGTAGCAGCCATTTTAAAACACTGGCTTCCAACATAAATAGAGCAGTTCACTGTTCCCCACCGTGATGCAAGATGGACTCGGGGGGAATGCCTCCAGACCTCAGGTTGGGGAGGACCAGGTTAGAGAGCTTCTGGAGGGGCTGGACGTATTCAAATCAGAGGTTCCAAATGCTCTCCAACCTCAGGGTGTTGAGGGAGCTAGCAGGGGTTATTGCAGGG
>NW_017728993.1:77275251-77275537 GCF_001723915.1 Gavialis gangeticus
TCAGTCTTACCTCAATCCTAGGGAAACCCTTTGAGAAGATCTTCAAGGAGCACATCTGCGATGGGCTGGCTTCAAAGATGGTGCTCAAGGGCAACCAGCACGGTTTCATTAGGGGCAGGTCATGTCAGACCAACCTGATTGCCTTTTATGATCAGGTCACAAAAGCATTGGATGCAGGTGTTGCCATGGACGTAGTCTTTCTGGACCTCAGCAAGGCCTTTGACACTGTC
Organism: Gavialis gangeticus; assembly: GCF_001723915.1. Taxonomy (NCBI): domain Eukaryota; kingdom Metazoa; phylum Chordata; order Crocodylia; family Gavialidae; genus Gavialis; species Gavialis gangeticus. The sequence continues at coordinate 77,275,482 of NW_017728993.1, forward strand.
TCCCACCCCATCCTCATTAAAAAACTAGGCAACTGTGGCATTGATGCCTACACAGT
>NW_017728993.1:77280537-77310022 GCF_001723915.1 Gavialis gangeticus
CTGGCTCCTACCCTGGGGGTCTTTAAGAAGAGGCTTGATGCCTACCTGGCTGGAGTTCTTTGAGCCCAGTTTTTCTCCTGCCCAGGCAGGGGGTCGGACTTGAAGATCTACAAGGTCCCTTCTGACCCTACTTCTATGATTCTATGATCATAGGGGGTACACACAGGTGCTTGTGCACGCCCTGAGATCAGCTGTGTACCCCCAGGAAGCACCAACCACAAAATCTCGTGAACATTCCAGGTGCTGGCCAGGCTCTGAGCAGCAGGATCACCACAGCTGCAGCTCCCCAAAGTCCCCAGATAAGGCTGCTGGGGCCAGCACAGTTGCTAGCCCCAGCCTCCCCTACCCCACCCAGGATAACCTGCTGTGAACCAGAGGGCGCATGGTTCAGTTGTTCCCCAGGGACAACTAGCAGTGGCACAAAGCTTGCTGCACCATAAAGGGTTAATCCTTACCTGGTACTGCTCTACCATTCCTATGGGAGCCCAATTCAATACATACTATCAAATAATGCTACAATTTATCAAACAAGGCTACAATTAGTATGCCAAATGCACATCCTATCTAAAACTGAAAGAGAAATAACAGGTGAAGTAAGGTGTGATGATTTATAGAGCTGGAAATACAACTGTTTTCTCCCAAAATAGGATAGTAGCTTGCCTCAAACCTGAAATAAAAGCTCATAGCAAGATGTGCATGTTTTTAAGTAATGTTTATAAATCTCATGTTTCTAAAGCATGGGTCATTTATTATACAGAGGTAATTAAGTCATGTTAGTCTGAAGTCAGGCAGAAAGCAGCTACTTCTCTGATTTAGTTAGGGTATAAGATATAAATCTACATCCAGCCCCCTCTTTCTCTCTGGTCATACAGGCCTCAAGGTCCTATGACTGCCTATAGTAAAGCCTTTTATCTCCTCCTATCTTACACAATCTCCTTCCACCTTGTTGCATCTTTGCCTCCCCCTTCCAGATCAGTTTTTATGTTATCTTCCCATCATTGCTCTGGTCCCCCTTGAAGATTGATGCCCTCTGCCTCAGCTTCTGAAATCTGCTTCACATGCCTTCTCATTGGTTCTCACAATATACCCAGCCCATTTCATTCTCTATGCTCTTATCTTGCTGAAGACATCAGGGGCATTTATACACATACTTTTTCACGCTGCGACATGCCAGGGATACGGTGCATCAGAGCTGACTCGATTAATCGAGGCTGCTCCACACACAAGCTGACATGCATCATGCTGCGTCACTTGCAGTTATATAAGCAATGAAATGCACGTCAACACGGAGCAAAAGGCAGCAGTGCACTTTTGAACCAAAACACCTTTGATGTGTTTTAGTTCAAAAGCGTCCCACTGCCATTTTCTGTGCTCTGATGTGCATTTCACCACTTATACAACTGCATGGGTCAAAGCGCCCAGTGCTGCAGTGCATACATGTGTAAAAATGCCCCAGGTTTTTTGTAAAGATCCATAACCTCTTGGGATCTTCTCCTCCATGCTTTGTTCTCATGTACTGCACCAAATATTTTCCTTAGTATTTTGTTTTGAAACACTTCCAGTATTTTTCCTTTTGCCTTAGTCATCATCTAGGATTCACATCCATATGAAAGGACAGGTTGAACAATTGTAATATAAAGTTGGATTTTAAGGTTTCTTGAGATTTTCCTCGATGCCATTATTTCATCCAGGCTCAAGAGACAATTAGCACCATAAATTCTTACCTTGATTTCTTCAATTGCTTCATTGTCTTCAGTGATTACTATTCCAAAATATTTAAAATGTTTCTACTTTTTCCACGTTGTCATTCTCTATCCTTCTCTTCCCCTGTGGGATTGAGATTTATTTCTGGATGTGATCATGTAGAGTGCACCAATACATTGGTCTGATATCGGATTGGTACCAACATAAAGAAAATTGTCTATATCGAATATTAGCCCAATGAGACCGATAACTTGGCTGATAAATGCCTGTGCTGCACACAGCTGCAGACTAGCATGGAGCAGAACTGGCTGTGTGGAGAGCTGCCTCAAGTTGCTAAGTTGGAAGGGGAGGGGGGAGGGAAGGGGCATGGCAGGGGCAGATCAATGCCCCTGCGGTGAGGGAGGGGGTAGGGCAGGTGCTAGCCAGCCAGGGTGGGGGGTCTGGGACAGAGGAGCAGCTCATGGGCTGGGGACAGCTCCCGCTGCTGCTTGCATCCCGGGAGGGCAGGACAGGGTATGTGCCCCAGATCTGCAAGGCATGGGGCAGGCTGCAGCTGTGGGGTGGAGCTGGAGCCAGCACTGCATCTAGCTGTTTTCTGCAGGGAGTGGACTTGGAGCGGGCTCCGGCAGCACTGGAGGAGGCTGCAGCCACCCCAAATTTCACTGTAGCTTCACTCCCAGCCCTGCGCTGCTTTCTGGCACAGCTCCTTCACTCAAGCTCCAGGAAAACCGCAGCTGCTCTGGGCAGCAGCACAGGGCTGGGAGCAAAGCTATGGCAAAATTTGGGGTGGCTGCAGCCTCCTCCCAGCACTGTTGAAGCCTGCGCTGAGCCCAGCCCCCAGTAAGAAAAGCCCTGTGCAGCACCGCCTCCAGCTCCACCCCACAACCGCAGCCCACCCCATGCCATGCATATGTGGGGGCACATGCCCCCTGCCCTCCTGGGGTGCAAGCAGCAGCAGGAGCTGCCCCCACCTCATGAGGTGCACCTCCGTCCTGCACCCCCTTCAACCTCGGCTGGAGGGCATTGATCTGCCCCCCCTTGCCGCTTCCCTCCTCCCTCCCCTTCCGTTACACCGGACTTACCACCTGAGGGCAGCTGTATCAGATGGGTATTGGCCAATATGCCTCCTTAAATATCAGCTATCAGTATTGGCCCCCAAAAACTCTATCAGTGCACCCCTAGCATTTAGTGTTGCTGATGTTGATAACAAGCCCATTTTCTTTGGTGTTTGACTTTATGATTGCTGCATTCTTTTGTACTATTTCCCTTTCCTCTCCTATTAGGTAGAGATCTTCCGCATACGTAAATACTTGGTGTGGGCACTGGATTTATGACCCAGTTAACTTGTTACAGGTGGACCCAAACCCTCAGATCAACCATGACTTCTCCATTCAATAATAGGCAAATGTTATTGATACACAGTGATAGCAGATAAGAATAATGCAGGCAAGGCAAACAATTCTAATTTCTACCAGTCCTAGGGCTGTCCGAGACAGAAGGTACATCTGGCCAGTATGCGAGCTTCACCCTGTGGTTCTTTCTTTAGTATCGGCAGTCAGCAGCCAAGAGGTCGAAAGCCAAGGCTCACTCCCACCAGTGGGTTGGGTGATACGGACTGCTGGTGTGCCCTCAGGTTCCCCCATCAGGGAACCTTTGCTGCTCTGAAATCCCTTTCTCCCCTCTGATGACTCTTCACTCCTGGGCGTTGATTGTTCTCCCTGTGGTCGTCATACTGTCTGGATTCCGTCCTGGCAGCTTATTCCTTTTTTCCAATAAACCCATCACATGCACACATCTTAATTTGGTCATTTACTGGACCTCCTAATTTGGTCTGTTCACCAAAGCTGGAAATCCCAAGGGCTCTGCAGTCAGGTGCTGTGACCTGGCACCAATGCTGCAGAGTCCCTTATCTCTGGGTACACTCTTCATGTTATTGAAAATTGTTGTACATGTCTTCAATTTCCCAGCCTGTGTGTCTACTGGCTTCAAACACAGTGGGCTTGAAGGAAGGAAACTGTCACAGGCTTTTAGAAACCAATTAACCTTTACCATTCCCCTGGACCATTGTTTTAATGCATATCTAACTTTAACTACAAGCCAATTCCCAAAAGCAAACCTCTAAATATCATTTTCTAGCCATCACCTGATACAGTCTGTTCAGCTGCAGACTCGCTTCTTCAATGCCTCTTATGACCCTTGCAAACATCAAGTTGAAAAGCATCAGTCACAGTGCAACCCCTTGTTTGAGACCACTATTGGTTTCTATCAGGTCTTATAGCATTCTTTTTTTGCTCATATAACTTCTTTATCCTTTAGGGCACATCTTAGTAAGTTATGCCAGTTTTTAGAGAATTCCAAACCCCACCATGATTGCCCATAGTTACTCTCTTCTACTACTATCATAAGCTTTGATGAAGCGACATGCATCTTTCACAATTTCATATTTCTTTTCCAGCATTCTTTTCCAGCAATAATCTTATTGAAAGTACCTAATCATAAATTGATCTCTCTTTTTTGAACCCAAATGGCACAATTTCTTGCAAATTTAAGAGCAATCAGTCTAGTAACAGTTGAAAAAGAATTTTGTACATTGTGCACAACAAAGAGATACCCTGGCAGATTTTACACTCTCTTCAGTCACCCTTCTTGTAAATTGGGCATACAGGTTTCCCTTGCTTTATGCTTGTTCATGTATTCCTGCAAAACAGCACATAACTTGAATTTGCATAAAGGGAACCCACTTTACAATGTAACAAATAAGGATGCATTTTAAGACCTCAGCTGTACTGACCCCTGCGCTGCTCCTGGGGCATCTGCAGCTCCAGAAGCATGGGCATCAGCTGCCCTTAGCAGCAGCTGAGGGTGCTGCTGCCAGGAGGCTTCTTGGCTCACAGCTCTTGGGGCACTGCATTAACAGGGACAGACTAGGCTGGGCTGCAGGAGCTGGTGCTACAGAGTAGCCGGGCTGCAGGACTGTCCCTGAGCCAGGGGCTTCACAGCAGTGCCGCCCTTATGCCGCCTGTAACCTCCCATGCCGTTCACTAGCACGTTTTGCCTGTACTAGTTTTTGGGTGCCGCTGTCCCTTTAATGCTTGACAGCTCACTATTCAGTCATATATCTTGGACAGTCCCCAGGGGTTTTCTTCTGCCATGTCTTTGTTGGAATAGGATGATCTTAAGTCCCGTCTCTCCTGGCTCCCTTCTTCAATCCTTCCATCCAGCTTTCCGCTTCCTCGACACCCCTCCTTATGCCAACCAGATGTTAATTCCAGGCCATGACTATTACTAGTCACAGCACAGGTTAACTTGCTGTCCCCTTTTTAAGTCAGTAAAGTCCACTTTGGATGGTGTACTGTCCAGCTTTAGGCCTTACGTCAGCTGGCCTGCACTTTTACTGGTCTTGGATTACCTTGCTCCCTGATGTGCTTTTGTCTCCTTCTGGTTCGAGTCCACAGCTGCCCATGGATCCTCTTCTCTTTTCCTCAGGTTGGACAAATCCAGGCTCCAGTGCTCCACTTCTGGTAAGTAGTCAGGCCCTCCTGGGCTTAACATATCCCTGGCTGGCCCCTCCTGGGGCTGCCACAATATGCCCTCTAAGGGGTTGCAAACAGCTCCAGGCCACTCTGGGCCCTCAGAAGGACTTGCATCCAGTCCTTCTTCATCCTCATCTGGCAAGCTTTTTATGCCTCCCCCAGGGGGCTGGCTGGCAAATCAGCGTTGGCACCCTGCCATAAAATGGGTCCATGCCAGCACCGTTCTTGGCTCTCCCCTGGCCTGTGGCAGTTTTTTTCCCTTCTTTCTTTAGTGCGGCGTCTCCTTTTTCTTCAGCAGCCCTGTTCTGGCTGCACTTCCGGTCCCTGGTGGTGTCCCTCCAGCCCCATACCTCTCCTCCTTTAGGTAAGTTTTTTTCCATGGCAGCATCCCTGCCACACTACCTCTCACATGTGGTGCTGGAGCTGGGGTGAGCGGAGCCTCATGGATGAGCTGCCCAGGCTCTGAGTGTCCCACCACCTGTCCTGGCTGGGGTCCTACTCACTGCAGTCCCTGTCCCTGCCTGTGCCCAGCTCTCTCCCTCACCAAGGGGGCCTCGATCTGTGCCCCACCCCCAAGCCCTTCCTCCCTTCCTCACAGATTTACCTGCTGGGGTAGGGTGTGCATGCACCCACAATGCACTACACAAAGAAGCTGACTGCAGGCTTCTACCACACCAATCACATAGGAGTGAATTTACCTTGCATATAACAAATTTTTGGTATAAAAAGAGTCATCGCATAAGAGCAAATTTGCACATACAGAACCTGTATAAAGTGAGGGAAACCTGTATTATTGCCTGCTTCCATTTTGGGGTATTCTTTCCTTTCTACAGAACTTTTAAATCATCTTATGAAGATGCTGTTTTAGTGCTTTGAATCCAAATTTCAGGCATTAAGCCGGAAGGCTGTCCATCCTTGGTGCTTTATTATTTCCAAATTTTTTAAAAGATCTGTATCTCCTCTAGCAAAGGCTCTACTACTTTGACTCCAGCAGTTTGATACTCAATAACTCTTCTCTCATTTCGGTACTCTGTGTTTAGAAATTCTTTGAAGTATTTTCAAACCTTCAATATTTCTTGTTGCACTGTCCCGTTTTTGTCATATACCACTTCCAACCTGAGCTGGTATCCTCTACTCAGCCTTCATGTATTATGGCCAGACAGGTATACACAGTGATTATTGTTAGAATTAAAAGAAAACTTTTAGTGCTTTTCTGTACTAAAATTTCACCATAAATAGCAGTAGCACACCTTGTACCACTTCTCCTTGTCCCTGGGGAAACAAATGGCCACACTTGTCGAGATGTAGCCCAAGGGGACACATTGAATACAAATGTAGTTGTCCAATAGTTACTGCAGCACATTTTCTTTAGCCATTTGAAACTAGGGAGAATCTAGAACACTGAATGGGTTACATAGGCTTCCAATACAAGACATGGGGAAAGTCCAGTGCCTTAAGAAGGAATCCAAAAGCAGCCTGTATACTAACTGGGTAGCATCTAGAGCTGAAAAAGTAAAAGATGCTGAACACATGAATGCATAGAAAAGCTTCATTTGAATTAAATTTATTTAAGTTCATGGGGTGATAAAGTTGGACCTCAATTTACACAGTGGTTACTTTCTTGGAAAAAAACGCCATGCAGATAGAAATTGCATAAAGAGATACCAAGGTTCTATGGAAAATAAAGGTTTAGGTTCCAGATTTGGCCAATAACTTGGCCAATAAATACTTGTGCATGCACACAGCTGCAGCACAGCAGACAGGCAGGGAGGAGCAGAGCCTAGCAGCTTGGAGAGCTGCATGCAGCTGGTAAGTCTGGGTGGTGGAAGGAGAGGGGGGAGGGAGCAGGGAGGGAAGGGGCTTAGTGGGGATGGACCTGCAGCTGATCCAGGGACACAGGGAGGGGGGGCAGATCCTGCCGCTGCATGTACCCCAGAAGAGCATGGGGGGCATGTGCCCCCAGACCTGCTTGGGTGGGGTGCGAGTGGGCTGCAGCTGCAGGGTGGAGCCGGGGCTATATTGGGCTTTTCCTGGTTGGGGCTGGGCTTGCGGCAGGTGGTGGTGACACTGGGAGGGGGCTACAACCACCCCAAATTTCACTGTAACCTCCCCCCCATAGCCTCCTTCCAATGTCGCTGCCACCCATCTGGCGCAGCTCCGGCTCTTCCCAGCACATGGGTGAAGGCAGAGCTTGAGCCAGATTTGCAAATGGAGTGGGTGGTGGTGGCACTGGAAGAGTGCTATGGGGGGCTATGGTGAAATTTGGGGGGGCTTGCAACCACTGCCATACCCCTTCCCAGTGCAGCTGCTGTCCACCCCAAGCCCAGAGCCCACCCCACCGAGAAAAGCCCTCAACTGCAGCCCACTTGCCCCACCCCACACCGATGCAGGGGCACATGCCCCCCCATGCCCTCCTGGGGTGCGTGCAGCGGCAGAAGCCACCATGCCATTTCCACACACCCCCAAAATGAGTTGCAACTCTGTCGCACCTACCCCAGCCCTTGCCCAACTCCCTCCATCATCATGGGGGGGCATTGATCTGCCCAACACCCCTTCCCTCCCCTTCCACCACAACACAACACAACACAACACAACACAACACAACACAACACAACACAACAACACACTTACCAGCTGCACTGAAAGCAGCGTGGTGGAGGGCAGTGGGAAGTGACCAGCTGATTCTAGAGACATCTGCGCACCTTGGCAACTGTGGTGCACTGTGTAAGTCCATAATGTGTACAAAAATAAAGGGTCACAATTAACTGACCATGCATTCTTGAAACTGTGCAAAAAAAATACTGTGTAAATCAAAGTCTGAGTGTTTTTATATACCTGGGATGTGTGTGTGTATGTATATATGTGTGTGCGCACACACAGTGCTTTGTTCCAGGTAAGCCTTCACTGGCTGTTTGGATTGTCGACCAGTCGTGTAGGTGAAAGAGAGTGATAGCTTAGGCCAGGTGTGTCAAACATGAGGCCCAGAGCCGAAGCTGGCCTGTGGAACCACTGTATCCAGCCCACTGGACCTTAAGGGAGAAACTAGAAGTTGGGACCTGCAGAAATAGGGGTAGCAGAGCATGCATGGCAAATAGAGCCAGCAGCAGTCGAGCACACAGTGGTGGCAATGACACCCACAATGGTGGCAGCAGCTCCAGCCCCCACCGCATCCCCAGTGTTGGAGCCAGAGGCTCCACCGTGGCAAAGGGCACTTGGTAACAGCAGCTCCGATTCCAGCATGGAGCACATGGCAGAAGCTGGATTTGCCAACATGTACTCTGATGTCATCACCACCACATGGTCTTCTGTCACCGCTGTTGCCATATGCTCCACTGCCACTGCCATATGTTCTGCTGCATTACCACCATGTGGTCTGCTGACACTTGTGTCCCAGACTGGATCCAGCTCACAAGGAGCCCATAGTCTGGATTTGCCCTGGAGCACAAAGTGAATTTGACAACCCTGACTTAATCTTTTGATTGGCGATACCAGTGACTGTAAATCAGGGTGGCACAGAACCATGGAGTACCTTGAGATTCTATCTAAGGTTAGCATTATTAGGTATGCAAACATGCAGCATATTTATGCCACTGCTATTTATCCCTGGGAACCCCCCTACGTGTGTGCTCCAGCATGCATCCAAGTGACTTGGGTGGGGTAAGACAGGCTGGGGCCAGCACCCCCAGCACCCTTAACTGGGGCTCGGAGGCCTCCTGGGGCAGCAGTGGCACCGAGCCAGCCCGTGGAACCTGGCCAGCAGCCAGTGTGGCTCTGGCTGTCCAGACTGCTTTGCTGGTGGTGCACATTGCTGCCACATGTGCCATAGTGTTTTTTAGCAGTGGGGGAATTTTTTTTGACACCAGGATCTGCAAATTAGTATAGAGAACAGGTGCACATGCACCACATGCAGTTTGTGGTGCATAAAGCTGCTTTGAGGCACTGCAGACCACATGTGCACACTTGTCTGTATGCACCCAGAGACTTCAAGTAGGAATTCAGTGTTAAAACCATTCTGACCCATTGTGGTCTTTCAGAGTTCTTTACAACAAAAAAATGACAGTATTGTTTTTCTGTAGTAAAAAAATTGAGCAAAAACTGAGAACTGACATTAGAGGTGCACTAAGTCTACTGCGGGTGTCTTGAGTCTAAAAAAGTTGAAAACCATTGAACTATACTTTCATTTCTACATACAGCACTCAAAAGTGTCTGATCAGAATTGAAGCAACACTGCTTAGTGAAGAGAACATTTATGCCAAAAATATATAAGACACTATTGCCAATGGCCGGCTGTTTGGAAGGATAAGAATACATCAAAGATGTCAGACTTTCTTAGAAGATTTCTTAGTTTTAATATATTTAATTGATTTGGGGACAAAAGTTCTGAGTCTCTTACTATTTAAGTGATAAGCTGCAACAGCTACCCCAAGTTCTTCAGGCCCTGAACCTGGGCACTCCAAAGGTTAAACGTTTCATAACAGGAAAGATTTGGGCTGTGCATTTTATTAGCAATGGTTTTAGGACTATTGAATGTAGTTAGAATTATAAAGTTTTCTATGCAACTTTTTATTCAAGATAAAGAAAGAGAACATGCAGTGCAATATGTATTTTCTTAAGTTTTCTTGTGGGACCATGAAGTCAAATGCTATTTAATTAACCAAAGTTCAGTATCATCTTAGCTTCAAAATAAAATACAGTTTCTTTCTATATTTTCTTTCACGTCCTTGGAAGTCATTTACTGCTATTTTCTTACCTATGAAAGCAAATACAACAGTTGTTATACTTTACAATCACATAAATTATTTTTATCTTTCTATCTCAGTTCTACAGGAGGTGGAAAGAACAGTATCAACAATACCAAAACCCATATGCATCAAAATGAAATGATGGATGACACAGTTCTTGTTTGTTTAGTTTTAAAATTAAAGGATGCTATCATTATGTATGGTTTAAATTTACTCCATTACTATTTATTAGGAATGATTTTACCATGAACTCTAGGTGATTTAGCCTGGAAATAAAACAGTTACCTACATTAATTGCTCCATTGCGAGTGAAAAATGCTTCAGAAAAGTAAAATTTTGAAATATACTGGTAGCAAACAGTAATATGCAACAGTCATAGCAGGGCAGCACCATGAACAGGAACACCGACCTCCCTCTGTTACTAACATATAATATTTATACCTAGTGTATACAGTTCAAATGAGATACCCCTAGCAGTTTTACAATAAGGTCTGGCCTGATTGGCCCAAGTGTTTAGTGTTACAGCACGGTGTGGCGACTCAGGGAAAATGGATATGGATTGTAAATTGGTTCTCTCATTGCCTATGCTGGGAGTACTGCAGAAGCAATACATGAGATGCAGACAGAAGTGACATTTGTCAGATGATCAGCCCCTTGAAAATGATTCTTCCAGTAAAACATGGGTTTGGGGGGTTTTTTGGTTGGGGAGGATGTTTGTTTTTTTAATGTCTGCAAACAGGCACAGAGATTTAACATGTAAAACCAAAATGGCCATGGCTCATGGGTGCTGAGCACCTGCTAATTTGTTTGGTGGATGCTTAAGCCCCAGAGCACCCACAGAGTTGATGTCTATGAATGAAGCTGCTCCTAAGTAGAGCAACTTCAATAATTTCTGTCTGGTCTGGATGCAAGAACTTCCCAGCTCAGCTGCTGTCTCTGGATGGAAGGGGGACAAGGCAGGGGAGGAAGATCACCTGGAGTGGGGGTGGATTGGAGCCCCTCACCTTGGAGGTGGGGGGCTTCAATCTATCTATGCCCCCCCCACTCCAGTGGGGCTGAAAAACCCCAGAAGACCTCTCTCCTTTGCCTTCTCCCCCCTCCCATCCAGAGAAAACAACAGAGCTCAGAGCGGGGGCAGAGCCAGGGGGAAGAGATGCAGGGAAAAATGCTGCCTCTCTCTCCAGATCTGCTTCAATCCTTCACCCTCCTGGATCCAACAGCTAATGTCTGTTGGATTGGGAGGATCAGTCTAACTCATGGTGATTTCTATGAATCACCATGAGTTAGAACCAGGACCTGCACTTCTGTATGCACCCATTAAGTCCCAGAAAATACAGGCTGATGTGGTAACACACATCACTTTGCTTTTTGTGTTCATGTTACAGTAGAAGGAGAGCATGCCTGTTGCTGTGCTGTGCTTGCAGGAAGGCCTTCTACTGCAGGCTCCCTAAGGAAGTGGGAACTCTATGTTTCTAAAGAGGACTGTTCTGCATAAGTAAAGAAAGTCCACGGCAAAGAAAAAGCGGGTTAACTGATGGACAAAAATAAAGAACCATCCATGCAAAGGTCAATTAGTTAATGGCAAAACATTTGTGGCAGAATCAGCAAAGTATCCAAATACAGACTAGAAAAAAATAGTCATTTGAAGATGACTATTACTGATATCAGATATTCCCAAATTAGTTCTACCCAGGACTTATTGTCACAGCCCCAATTCCACAAAAGGCTTTGAAGTACTTCTGGTCAAAAATGGTAGCTGATTCCTCCAACTGGAGTCAGACAGTGGGTTGTTTTATAGGGCAAGGGTTGTTCTGTGTCAAGTAAGTTCACACACAAAGAGCCATTGAAGTATTACATATTCCACTGAAGTATTGATATTCCATACTCCATTCCTTTCCAACTTCAAAGTGAGGACCAACCATAAGTTACATAAGTCAGAGAAGCCACGTGTGAAATACATTTCTAGTATATTAGCTACATAAAAGTATATTCAAGTGACATTTTGTGTCTAGGTTAACAATCCTGAAAATAGTGGTAGGAAAGTCGAGTTATTAAAATATTATATAAAAAGTGCATGCACATATATTTCAGACGAAATATTGCCTTGCCTTTCTATTTCAATACACCTTGGATATGCCAGTTGTCCTCTGTTACACTGTACTCTAAAATCAGACATTGAAGTTGATGGTGCTTGTAAATGGTTCTCTTTACAATGAAATTCAACATACTCCCCATGAATATAATGAAGTCTGTTGTCAAAACTCCATCTCAGTATTAAGTTATTTTTATCCATTATATTGTGTGATAAAGTACATGGCTCTTTGGAAGGAGGAAGAAAAAAACAAACAAACAAAAAATCACAGTTAATCTCCTCTATAATCTAATATACAAATAAATAATTTAAGGATGCATGTATCTGACTACAACTTGTATATAAAATGTGGGAAGAAAACGCCCCCGGTCCTTAGCCTGCTTTCCCCTACTATTTTAGACAGTAAGGGCCAGATTCTATTCAACCTATTAGGAGTCTAATGCAACTAATGGGTTGCATGCACTTTTCTAACACTGTCATTTTGCCCTTACAACTGTCTTACAAAAAGCAACAAGGAGGATCCACCCACCTTTTACATTAACAGCTTTTTCAGGAAGGGTCAAACAGAATTTGGCTCTAAACTATAGTATGTTTGGTTATTATAAGAATACCTCCAATTCATGCAGAAACAGAAAATCAGGACACAACCTTTTGTAAGCTTGTCCATACAGCTTTCTGAGTTACCCAAAACTGCTCTAGTGAAGAACTTTTAATTTGATTATCTATAACTATAAAATTAATGTTACAACTTTGATACATGATGCTGAATCAAAATTTTTTACTTTGCTGCTCTTATATATAGTAAATGTATGTCAGGTTTACCAAAACAAATCGGTGGAGTAGTCCATTGTCCCTCAGAACAGTAGATTCTCTTAGACCCATTCAAGAAATGAAAACTAGAGCAATTGTATTCAACTGAAGAACCACTGTCATACTCGGTCAATGGTGAGTCAACAAAACCTCCATTCTTAATTATAGGTGGAAAGCCACATTTCTCTTTGGGTTCTGCGCAATAAACAATATGAATAGACATTTAATGCGAGAAATATCACAATACAGTTTTAAAATGACTATATGGGCCCCGCTACAATTTCAAATTAAAGCTGGATAGAAACCAGCTATAGAGTTGTTGCACATTTTCCAAGTACTAACTTTAGAGCTGGTTGGCTCTACTTATAGCTGAATGGTCATTTGTACTGTGATAAATGTGGCAGGCCAGTAGTGGGCGCCCTTGTGCTGAGCCACCCGCCTCACTGTGTGCAACCAAAAACCAAGCTTCGAGTGCCTCCCCTGGGGCTCCTATGTCTGGCTGACCCCATTCCTGGAGCACATCCACAAGCCTGGGGTAACCACTGCCACCACTTGAACTCTGGTCTCTGCTAGGCTCTGTGCTGCTCAGGGTACACAGACCCAGGGGTTGCTTAGCAGGATATATCTGGGTGCATCTTATGGCCTGAAGCATAGAAAGTAGTCCCCCTTAGTCAGCTGAGCAAAGGGAGCAAAAAAGGCTTTCCCAATCCCTCTCAAACATTTACTTCTAGGCTTGCTATGATAGATAGCTTTTTATTGATTGAAGAGGGAAGGCATAGGGATGGAATACAAAACAAGAAGAATTTTGAAAGAAAACATCCTTGAGCAAAACAGTATAAGGGGCTTGTTGGCTTTTTTAGTCTAGAACACTTAGGTCTAAGTTACCGGCTAAAAGTCAGATAAATTACTCACAGGAACTTCCAGAGGATTCTTTAGGTACTCAGCTTGATTTAGTAACCAGAAGATGTCTCCTCCTCCCAAGACAGAGGGATCCTTTTTATAAGCTTTCTGACCTCACCCCCTGGACCCAACCAACATCAGCTTTTTTCTGAGCATCACTGATGCGATCAGTGATTTGAAAGACGTCAGCCCTCACCTTATGGAGGGACCGCTGCCTTAGGACTGCCCTCCCAGGCCAAAGGCAGAAAGTTTAACAATAGACCTGACCACATGGAGAGAGAATTTCCCCCACCCTAGGGGATTCCCTAGGCAACCAAGTGGTTGCCTAGCAACTGGGTTGATCGACACATGGGCCCAGAGAGAGTAAAAGGAGGAAAATAGACAACCCAATAAGAGTGGAGCTGGGATAGAGTTCTTTCACAATAATTATTTTGCATGTATGCCTGATCAAAATTTATCATGCGATTAACCAGTTACTGGTGTGACAAATTACTTTGCACTTGTAGCTGGTCTTACTGTCAGTTTAAATTTATTTTATGACTAACTAGTTAATTGCATGATACATGTAACACATAGCCAGGGCTTATAAAATGATTATCATTATACCACATTTCATTCAAATACTATGCATCTCTATTACTTCTCTTACCAAGCTCACTGTGAGGTTATCAATCTCAGAGAGCTGAATTTGACCATCTATTTGGCTGTAAAAAGTTCTTATTATATATGCACTTAAATTTTGAGCTCCATGCCTTCTGCTATCCCTTTTGCTGCACCAGCCACCCAGGACAAGATGCATCAGGGTTTTTTTCTAAGCCCAGTTTTAAAATGTACTTTTGCTATTGAGAAGAAAATTGCACCCTAAATTTCTATTGTTATAGAATAGCCGAGTCCATACACCTACCTGCTGAAGAAAAGTTTTCCATTTTAATATGTTAGAAATAGACAAACTAACAACCAAAAAAAAGCTATTATTTTACCTTCCATGATACATATTGGATAGTTTATTTTTCCACGATTACAATGAGCTGTTAGTGGAGATGTTCCGGTAGATTGTGACAACTCATACCCCTGTTTACATAAAAACTCTATGATGTCCCCATGTAGGAAAATTAATTCTCCTTCCAGTCCCCATTTCAGCAATATGTTGTTATTGTTCAAGACATGTTCATTAATAGTGCACGGTTCTGGAAGATAAACATTCATATTGACACAGATATTTTGCCATGGATTTCTGAACTCTAACGTTTACAGAGTTCTGCAACAGTCTATAACACAATGATTCTAAAATCTCAGTGGAAACTTAGGTGAAAATAACCATTTCTTTATATGTTTACTCACCTAGGCAGTATAGTACCACAGATCGCAATAAGTAATATTGATCAGAAACTTAATGAATCAAAGTGATGCTACTGCAAAATCACCTGTAAGACTCATTCTGGGATGCGTTATTAGGAATGCCTTATATAGGACTGGTAATAACTGCACTGGAACTGGAACTGATGAAATGTCAATTGGAGTATAGGATCCAGTTTTCAAGAAAGCCCCCAAGAGTGTGATGGGCCAACAGTCTAACATCCACAGGAAATCAACAAGAATGATAAATTTACAAAAGCGTGATCTTGGAGGAAAGTTGAAGGAATCAGGTTCGTTTATTCTATTGAGAAAAAGACTGAGGGTAGGGGGGAGGGCGGGATGCAAAAAAACAGTCTTCCAATATATAAAAGATTATTTAAAAAGATAGTGATAAAACCATCTCTATTTCCAATGAGAACTAGGAAATGTAGGCTTAATTTGTAGCAAAGAAAATTTAAGTTAGATATTTGGAAAAGAAATAATTTAGGGATAGCTAAACAGTAGAGCAGGCTACTTCAGCTGGCTATGGAAACTCCCTTATTGCAGGTTTTAAAGAACACATTAGAAAAAAAAAACTATGGGCTAAGTACAGACAATCAAAAAAGCCTGAGGCTGAATCGATTCAATCTTCACAGGATAGTCTAAGATGCGTAGATTGAACCTATAAGGAAGTGAACAGACATTCACTTCTGATTCTGGAAATGCAGCCACATGCCTGCAGTGGCCCAGGTTAGAAACCGGAGGTGCTATACCTCACCTCCCTGCTTGGGCCACGGCTAGCCTTTACCCTGAAAAGGGGTGGGGGGGGGCAAAACTTCCTGGGATCACAGTTAACTTGAATCTGGAGGATATCTGGGACAGAAGTTCAATACATTAATTTAACCTAAATCAGTTAAACCTGATACTACAGCATCCAGGTTTATCTTAAACTGGTTTTGGCCATTTTGAAAAGTTTATGTGCATTGAATTTATATTGTGTTACACATTTGAACAGGTTTCCAGTCACTTTCATTGGCTTGTGTGTAATTTCTGTCCCTGGCCATGTTGCCAATAGTCAAATTATATTTGGTCTAGCTTCTGTGTAGACAGAGAAACTGGATTTTGTGTGTTACTTTCAGCACTCTATATTATATAACTTTTCTACTAGACTTACCTAAGCAAGCTGGCTGAGGTGTCCAGTTTCCCTCGACACAGTGTATAGTTTCAAAGCCCTCCAGGACATGGTAACGTTGACATCTATATTGCACTGAGGAACCTGTCGTATACTTTGTCAATAATGGCCCAACAACAGCACCATTTTGAATTAGAGGTGGGGAGGTACAGTTTTCCTGCATTTCTAAGGAAAGAATCATGGATTAAAAAGGAAATCATTGTGTGTAATATAGATCAATAGAATCTACACACATGCAGAGTTAGATTTAGTATACAGAACAATATAGACACAAGCATCAAATGGATAGTAACAGAATAAATGCAACTAAATTTCCAAGGAAGTGAAACCTACAGAAGTAATACAAATTTAAGGTCACAATCTCTTTAAACCTATTCTAAGAACTTAGTTACACATTCTGTCATAAGAATGAGTTACAAAAAGAAATGGAGCCTTACGTGTGTACATGCCATTCAGACTTCTTGCCACACTCATCCTTCCTAGATCTTGTCTGCAGATTCATAGATGGGTTAGGGGTTGGAAGGGACCTTGCAGATTACTGGGTCCAGCTCCCCCCACTCTAGGCAGGAAGACAACTGGGGTTGACTCCAGTGAGGTGACTGTCCAGTCTCCTCTTGAAAATCTCCAGGGTAGGTGAATGCAACACCTCTGGAGGGAGTTTATTCCAGTCTGGATACTCTAATGGTGAAGGAGTTTTTCTTGGTATTCAGCCTGAAGCAGCAGCCCAGTTCCATCCGGGAGCTTGTATCCATTGGTCCTGGTCTTCCCCGGAGGTTGTTGACCAAGCTCCTGGTGCACTCCTCTGATATAGCGGTAAGCCGCTATCAAGTTCCCTCTCAACCTTCTCTTTTTTAGGCTAGAGGCCCAGGTCCCTCAGCCTTTCCTCGTATGGCTTGTCTTGCAAGTCCCTGATCATATGGATGGTTCTTTTCTGGATCCGCTCAAGTTTTTCCACGTCCTTATTGAAGTGCAGTGCCCAGAACTGAATGCAGTACTCCAACCAGTCTCACCAGTGCTGAGTACACCGGGAGCATCACTTCCCTAGTTTTACACGAGATGCATCTATTGATGCATGACAGCATGTTGTTTGCCCTGCTGACCACCACCTTACACTGATGGCTCATATTCATGCGATGGTCAATCATTACACCTAGGTCCCTGTTGGCTGTGGTGCAAATCAAGCCATCACCACTGATCTTGTATGCATGTTAAGGGTTGTTTGCCCCCAGATGGAGCATCTTATACTTGGAAGTGTAAAACTTCATCTGGTTCCGGTCTGCCCAACTTTTGAGCCTGTCCAGGACCACACTGCCCCATAACTTGGTGTCATCCATGAACTTGGCCAGTGAGCTTTTCACTCCCCCATCCAAATCATTGAAAAAGATATTGAAAAGCACCGGTCCAAGCAGGGACCCCTGGGGGACACCACTGGCCACTTCGCGCCAGGATGACACAGATGCATTTGTGAGAACTCTCTGGGTCCTACGCTGTAGCCAGTTTCCCACCCACTGAACCATCAAGCAGCTGAGCCCACAATCTTCCAGTCTTCACAAGAATATCATAAGATCAATAGCCTTTTGGAAGTCTAGGTATATAATGTCTACCACGTCTCCCATGTCCCCCGACTCTGGTTTTGGGTCATATTCTCCCTGACTGCGGTTTTGGGTTATGTTGATGTAGATTGAATGTTTGTTTGAGAATGGACTGTCTTTACTTGTTTTCTGAAGTGTCTAACATGTTTCTGGGTGCTCAAAACAAACGAAAAAGGGACCTCACAGAAGCCATCAAAAAAACCAAAAGAACAACTAACAATGTTCCTGAATATTAATTTTTCAGCAATACTGTGAACAGTTATAAGTGCTAACATCCAGCAACTAACAGGCATTTAAGTGAAAATATAGTGTATAATTGTAATACAATAAAATCCATAGTGTAATAGTTCTGTATGAACTGTGTTTATATTGTAATAATGTTGTATGCCTCAGTTTCTCCAGCTAGCTTGTACACAGGGAAAGAAGGGTAAATAGAGTCCCTGCTAAGACAAAACAAGATGGACATCCAGCAGTGAAAGAACTGAATAGCATTGTTGATACTTCAGGTGGACTTGGTAACTCGGATGAGTTGGAGGAGATGGAGATGAGCATCATGACAGACGGAGTAGTACCAGAAGAGTGTTGGCTGTAAACTAAAGAAAGTCTAAAGCAATGAAAGAGACAGGCACCTTTGGGGCACTTTGAGGCTGTACAGATTGGACAGAGAATAGTTGAGATACATTTGGGGTGCTCTGGGCTATACAGGGTGGACAGCAGACAGATGGACTTACTTAATCCTTTGGAGGAGGAAAAGCCATCTTCCTTGATAGCTCTTGCCTCGTTACCTCTTTGTTGAAGAGAAACTATCTATCCATTTCACTGCTTGGAACCTGGGGGATATTCTTTTCTCCTTTTAACAAATAAAGTCCCTCTGTCAAGAGATGAATTAGAAGGAAGTCCAATGAGGCAGGACCACACATCACCAGATATATTCAGGGGCAGGGCCTCAGTCAAAGGGAGTTGCTGACTCTCTCAAGAAGTGTTGCCTAGGCTGGCTCCAGGTGGCACTCAAGAGACCAAATGAGGCCAGAGGTCCCAAGCATGTGCTTCTCTGGGGGACACGATGTCAATAATACATTTTGTCAGAGGCTGATAAAAAAGGTCCCTAAATCTATCCACCCAGGCTTTTATATCAGCATCCACCCTTGTAGTATTTGAGCATCTCCCAGAAATGAGGATTTACAAGCAGATCACTTACTGATACATTCAGGAGGTGATGTCCATTTTCCCATTTCACAAATTATTTCTTTTAACCCGTTTATACGGTAGCCAGGGTCACATCTGTACCTAACTGTGTCTCCACTATAATACGTCTTGTCCTCAGTTATGGCTGTACCCTTCTCAACAGAAGGTGGCTGGTCACATGCTGCTTCTTCTTGGATTCCTAAAACCACAGTAGAAACGTTTGAACCATCTCCATCAATCATTCATACTTGCAAACTATTTCCTCTCCCCATCACCTTCCCCAAAATTAACAATAATACCCAGCCATCATATTGTACTTCTCCATAGATCCCAAAGCACTTCACAGAAGAGGTAAGTATTCTCATCAGGGAAACAAAGAGCAGAGGTGAAAATTAAGGCATGCTTTAACAAGTCTAATTCAGACCCAGACTTTGTAAAGCTACTGACCAATGCAAACTGGGGGTAACAACCATTTTCCATTCTGACACTGGATTTCTTCTGATCCATTCATTTTAAAGTTAAGCTGACACTGCAAACGAACTCTGTCTCCATTATGATATGTTCTTAAATCTGAGAGTACAATGGCATGAGGAGGTTTAGGTGGAGGAGGACATTTAGTTCTTCTGTCTAGAAAGAAAACAAGCATTTATTTGGGCAGGTAGCAGAAGCTTTAATCAGATTACCTTTATCAAGGAAGTAAACTGGTTTCTTAAGCAGAAGTGTACACAAAAGTACTTTCATTTCAGTGCCTGAACCAAAAGAAAACCACACGCACTACTCAAAATATATTTCAGAGTAAATTTTCCCTTTTCTTGCAAAAATGAAAATAAGAAAAACCTTTAGAGCCATTTTCTCTTTCAGTTGACTTTAAAAAAAAATATTTAATGATGTCATTTGTAAATATGAAAGAGTTAAGAAGTTCAATAGATCTGTCTGTTTAAATGAACGTATTTTATTCAATAGTGCACAAAAAGGAATTATTATTATATTAATGTTTCTCTTGGGAAATGTACTCTTTATGACAACTTATTACAAAAATTACCCCCCAAAATTATGCATGTTTGGCTTAAAATTAATAAAAAAATAACAATATAGAGCTCTCAACTGTGACAGCCATCCCCCCCCCCCATCCTCAGTCTACCCTTTTGAAAATACATGGATGGTTCAATCATAGAATTGTACGTCATGGGACAATATGAAACACCAAGAGGTTCAAGACTTATTTCTCAAAAGGGAAAGCAGCCCAGACAAGATAAGAACTCCTAATAATTGAAGTATGTTAGAAGCGTAACAAGTGCTTAGTTAGCACCAACATACATTTGGGCAACCTACTGCTATACACCCTACCTGCCAGTAACAATGACTGAAAACCAAGTCTTTGATTTGCCAGAAATTTCATTTTTTGAAATTTGATTTTAGTTTAACTAAACAAAAGTAATTTTTTTTTAAAAAAGCCCTGAACTGAAACTTTCCTAGATTCTGGGTACGTCTACACATGCCACTGTGGCAATGTTGTTACTGCGCCATAACTTAGTACTTCCTTTTGGAACAGCTTGTACTGCGCCATACACACAGCACATGGTTATTTTTAGCAGCTACTTAGCAACACACTATACTGGGGGGAGCACGTCACTATGGCAAAGTAGTGGCTGGTGGTGTGTAGACACTCATGGATGCTATGTTGCCATAGCACACTTCTTTGGTGATGTAGCGTTACATGAGGTTCACAACTAATAGCTGTGACAGGGCAAGCACCGGCCTGCCCCCCCCAGTCTACAGGTCAGCTGCCTGCCTCACTCTCCTGCCACACCTTGATGTAATAATTAGGCAGAAGCCTGCCCATTCTTGCCCCAATGCCATCTGCGAGGCTTGGGCTACAGTGTAGGGGAGGAACAGAGCTGCAGATAGCGCCCCCTGGCATCCAGGTGACAATGCTCCCAGCCTACAGCTGGACCAAGCTTAGCCCTTGTTGTCAGGCCTCAGACACACACACACATTCATACTGCCCTCCTCTCACTAGGGCCTTTCATGCTCCACCCCATCTTACAGGGTATCTTTCACACATCTACAATTTGTACCGCCTTGCATCCTCTCGGAGGCGGTCCCTTCGGCCATAGGTTTTATCTGGCAGACGTACTATCTTTTGGGCCTCTCCCATGACCCTCACCAGGGTAGTGGCCAGCCAGTTACTCAACCAGAGCCAAGTTTGCCTTGGCCCCTTCCGGGGCAACTCTATACAGACACACACACGTCAGGTTCCCAGCCCTCTGGTTTCCCTCTCATTGGCACTCCATATCACGTTCCCTCACTGGGGCCTACCCTCACTGGGGCTTCACATCTTCTATTCCCCTCCCTGGTGGGGGCTCAGGTGGCCATAGCCATGCCTGGCCCCAACTGCTACCGACAATCATGTGGGAGTTAGGGATTATTGAGATGCCTCGACCCGCCTTCCACTGGGGTGGTAACTGGTCTAGCACTTTTCTGGAAGTTCCCGTGCCACTGGAAGCCCCACCAGGCCACCCACTCCTGGCAGGGGACAGTTTTAGGTCATGCCCAGGAACAAGAGCTTCCTGCTCCTACCTAGAGATGTTCCATTCAGCAGTTCAGCCAGGCAATATTTCTGCCTGACCTGCCAGCAACAATCTGCTCTGTTTATATAGGTAGCCAGTATCTCAAAATGGCTGCCACAATCAAGCACCTGCCGACTGTTTGGCTCAGCCGTTAAAGTAGCAGGCACCATCAGTGTCCTGCCACTAGCTGCAAATGAAATATGTACGAGAAATAATGGTAGCAGAACCTGAAGAGTTCTAGACAACATACTCTATTTCAGCTTTCATGAAGAATCTAGCTCATTGTAGTCAGACTAGTGCCAGTATACCATATTTTCTTGCAAACAACACATACCTTTTTCCTTAAAAGCCAACTGCTGGAAATTGGAATGCACATCATATGCTAGAAGTATGGCAAGTAAAATCTGCAGTGATCCACAAAGTGCAGAACAATGGTTTGGCTCCCTAGCTGCTCCTGCTCAGGTACTTAAAAGGGAAGATTTTTTTTTCTTCATCCTGCCTTTCTAAAACATGGTGAATACTACATCCAGGGGGTTTGTTTATGAAATATGGTATTTATACCATGTTTGTGGGATGATGGTGCTATATCAGTGTCACTGAGCCGGATCAGGGAGTTCCCAATATGTGAATATTTTAACTTGTTCCCTGTTTATGCTAGTCTGGAAAAGGATTAGAACAAAATAGCTCTTCATCCCTAACAGCACTGCTTATAAAAAAAATGCCCATGCCTTCCTGAATAGTGTACTCAAAAGCAAACAACCCACTTTCATCACATTTTGACCAATCCATTCTTCTTTGCAAAAGTTTACACAGAGATTAAATGTAATTTTTTTTTGTAGTTCGTCTTGTTAAGAATCTAGTGCACTAGATGGATTCAAGCTAACAAATGTTTCATTCTTACCTGGGAATCTATCCATATCTTGGGCCTTATTGTTAGATAGTAAGCCCTTGGGACAGGGACCAATGGGCACCAGAGTCTAGGACTAGGTCTCATAAACATAACAATAATGGAGTTACCTTCACATAATGGAGGCTCTGGATACCATCCAAAAGAATAACATTGAATTAAATCAGATCCACTGAATGAATAGCTTTCCCGACAGAAAAACTGGACCACATCTCCTTCTTCATAGGTTTTTTTCACAGGATAGAAACGTCCATGTTCCATCACACTTAAAGAGCATGTTAACTCTAGACAGAAAGAGAGAAAAATAGAACATACACTGGAAAAAGCAGCATTAAAAAGCACCCAGTGTCTGCATACTTTTCTGCCATAAGAAACAAAGGCTGCAGGGTTAGAGAACTTCTGAAAGGTTAAGTGAAGCCATCTAAAGGACAAAAACATACTAGTGCAGTTTGGAGTAAGAGACCATCCATGTGGATGACATGTCACCTCTTCAGTCATGTTCCCTCCTGTGGTCCGATACCCATCATCACATTCATATATCAGGATTTCATTCAACTTGAACAATCGTTGGGTTGTGATGTGACGACCATACTGTAAATCTGGTGCTAAGCAGCGGTCTTAAAAATAATGGAAATACATATTTAATACCTACTCTACTTAAAACCACAGGATTTTAACATTTTATCATTGATTCCCATTCAAGTCCCAAAATGTTAGCAGACCAGTCAAATTTGAAAACAAAACTTTGCATACAATTTGCAAGTAGCAGAATTATTAGGTGGGTGGAGGTTAAGCCTGTGATATCCATTTGTGAACAAAGTTTAGAGGGGACTGAATTCCTTTGCAACATACAAATTGCTTTACATTTGATATTTCTTTCTTCTTCCACTATTTGCATATTAACTTTCTGAAGCATTCACCAAGGTACAATGATGACCCCATAATTAAAATGGAACTTAATGAACAATAGTAGATGCTAATTTATCTGTATTGAAGTTTCTCTGTGAATATATTGACTCATATAGGTGCATTCAGATGTACATACTGACTCTGCAGTCTCCCAGCTATAATGAAATAGTCTCTCATTGTAGAGGAATACCTCAGGAGCTAGCAGTACTTTAGCTGGGATCTGCAAAAAGAAGTTTTCCCCCTATTGTCACAAAAAAATGCTCATTTCTGACGGTAAAACTAGAGCACAAGACAAGATGCATATTATACTACTGGATATAATCTGTGTTGATTTGTGTTGCCCTGTCAGACATTCACCACTCAAAATGGAAGCAGTGAAAGAAGTGGACTCTTGCCCAGAGTTCATCCTCTTCCAAAGAAAATTAAAAGCCTACAAATTTCTCTTCAGGTACACCTTTTTTGTAGAATAGGGGGACTGTCATGCATCAGCAGATGCATGACAAATAGATCCAAGGAGGTGATACTTCCCCTCTATGCGGCATTGGTCAGACTGCAGTTGGAGTACTGTTTCCAGTTTTGGGCACTGTACTTCAAGACGGATGTTGAGACTCGAAAAGAGGGCCACTCATATGGTTAGGGGCTTATAGGGAAAACTCTATGAGGAAAGATTGAGGGAGCTGGACCACCTCAGCCTCTGCAAGAGAAGGCTGAGAGGTGATCTTGTGGCCGCCTACAAATTCATTAGCAAGGGATCGGAGATGCTCTGTTCACCAGGGCACCTCTTGGTGTAACAAGGAACAATGGTCACAAACTGACAGAGAGCAGATTTAGGCTAGATATCAGGAAAAACTTCTTCATGGTAAGGGTGGCCAAAATTTGGAATGGGCTTCCAAGGGAGGTGGTGCTCTCCCCTACCTTGGGGGTCACTAAGAGAGGGCTAGATAGGCATCTGACTGGGGTCATCTGACCCTAGCACTCTTTCCTGCCTAGGCAGGGGTTGGACTCCATCTATTGAACAGAACTCATGTTATGTCCAGCTATATTTGCAATAAGACTCTACCTCCTAAAATCTTACATGTCAAAATAATACAAAGGGTAGTTACAATCCTGTTTTTATATGTGAAACAGTGAGCTAAATTTTGCTTTGCCTTATAAGAAGCCATCAATGCAATTCTACCGATTTTTCTACTTTAAATCAATTTGCTGAATTATTAACATTACTTTTAAATGTTAACATCTCTTATATTATAATATCATGTAATGTGGCAATGTAACATCAATAGATATTATCATCTACTATTGTCCATTAGGTTCCATTTCAATTATGGGGTCACAATTATGCTTTAGTGAATGCTTCAGGAAGTTAATGTACCAATAGTGGAAGTATAAAGAAATATCAAATGTAAAACAATATTTAGACAGTTCTCCCATTAGAGAATGTATACGGTTTCAATATTTTATGTTTTCTTTAACTACTTGGTGCAGAATCCTGTATAAATTTACATTCAAGCTTAACTTTAAGTCTGTGAATGAGTAGTTTGAAGGGAGTCAACTAGCGTTAACTTGCATAGCTCCCATGATTGAAAACAGTTGAGAATATGCCCCGATGTTTTCAAGATACCTTAATTTATGACAATCCAGATGTAATGTTTTTGTAAGGAAGAAAAGTAACAAAAAGACAGTCAGTGTGAAAAAATGCAACCACATACCAAACATTTTAGCACAGGCTGGTTGGGAAGACCATCCTTCTGGATGACACTGTATTGTTTCTTCAGTGTTACCACCTGGGGTGTGGTAGCCTGAATCACATCTGTATTGCAATTTCTCTCCTATTTTGAAGGATTCTTTTGTACCAGAGAAAAAGCCATTTTCCAAGGGAGGTTTGTTACATTTTTCTAAATAAAAGGCCGTAGTTAGAAAAAGGTAAACTAACAGAACATTGTACCAAACTCTACTTTATTGGGTAAATAAAGTTTTTTCTCCTGTCCTTGCTTAGAGTAGAAAAATGAATAGCCAAAAATATTTGTACTTGCTTAGAAAATCAACACAAAACATTATATACTGAAATCAGAAGATAATAGTTGCAGAATTTGGACTGGGAGGAGGTTCTCAGTTTCTTCTGGCTACCTTTCCCTATTTTACTTCATATTACTATTGCAGCACATGGAGCCTTGGCACAAGTGAGTCTTGTAATGTTGGAGACAATCTTTAGAGCTGGAGAAATCTCCTGAAAGTCTAAATTAAAGACTAAAAACTTCCTCCTTTTCAATGGATCAGAGAAGAGATAAACTTATCTTCCAGAAGCAATTTCAGGTCATCAGGAAAAGAACAAATGCAGTTATATTCAGCGAAGATAGCTTCTCCACCTGCTCATCGAAGTGCCTTTTTTTTTTTAATTTAAGAGAACTGGGGAGGTACAAATGGTCTTCTCATACCCAAATATTCTCTGAGCTTTTCAATAAACATGTAACCAGTCAGCTCCTGCAGATGCCAGGATCAGCTGCTAGTCCCACAGACCCTGCTGGATGGTTTATCAGGAGGTAGGGCCTCTATATATAATGTGAAGATTACTGAAGAATGGCAGGATTAGACTGAACTAAAATCTGACCAAGAGAACAGTCATTTGTTCACCAGAAAGGGGAGTTGAGCTCTTTTAAAGAACAAGCACTCTTGAAAACACAAGGCTGACATTACAAAATTTCTTTGTGAAGACCTGATTTTGGTTCTGTACCCTAACTTTTCTCTACCCCTCCATTGCTACCCTTTTCAGGGATATCCACTGAAGTCACCCTTAGAAGCAACAAGGCCAATGAAGTTAACTTACTGTAACATTTTGGTGCTGGAGACCATCCCTCGGCTGTACAGGTTATCTTCGCATCTTGACTCCCCGAACCAGTTGTATAGCCAGCCAAACAGGCATAGGAAAGTTTTTTGTTTTTACTCATTGGAAAATAGAAACTCTTAAAACTGTAATAATACTGGCCAATCTTGCCATTTTCTATGTGTGGCAAATCACAAGGTTTATCTAAAAAAAAATTGTAATTAGAGAATAAAATATTTATAATTATTTTCCCCCTGCATTTAAAAAAGATGATTTAATTTAAAATTCATTGTCTTGCCAGAACTCTGTCCAGATATGGAGCCCAGCATAAAATTAAATTCTACATTTACTACTGAGGTCCCATTCTACAACCACCTCTCCAACAAGAAGCTGATCTGAAGTCACACGACTGGCTGGATCTTGGCCAATGGTTATAGAAACAACCCAAAGCATTTCTTATAATCTTTTCTAATACCTCAGGGACATGACAAAACTAAACAAAAGTAAAATGAAGAAAGTGGCATCTCATATGGCATCCCAGACCATAATTTAACATGGAGTCAAATTAATTAAGCACCCCAATTTCCTTTCATTTGTTAGAACAACAACAAAAATACTAGTTAAAAGCAACCATGATTACCACTATCTGGCTTGATACAACCTATTGTTGAACTGGTCCCTAACTGAAAATGCTTTTATTTGGCACATACAGTATTTGTTTGGTTGGAATTTTTTGGTTTTCTGTTTGTTTGTTTGTTTCACATGTGTCACCCCCAGCATGACATTTGAGAAAACAGGGGGGACATTCACAAGATTTTCATAAGTGACTTAAGCAATTGAAATGGATGCCACCAACACACATTTTTAATTCACCCTATAGGATGGCATCTAGATGTTAAATTAACAGGTTGCTCAAGTTTTTTAAACAGAATAAAAGAGTAGCACGTCTGTTTTAGAGCAAGTGTTTATTATAACAAGTATCATATATTCTAGTTAGAGGAAAAGCAATACATTGTACAAAAGAAACTTGAAAATCATACACATTAATTCCTTAACCACATTTAAAAGGGGAAGGCAAAAGAGGAACATAACAAGAATTGCCATTGACTGGGTCAAACCATAGGTCCATCTTGCCCAGTATTCAGTGTCACACAGCAGAGAGGGTGGATGCTAAAAGGGAAAGTGAACAAGGTAGGACCAGAGTTTTTTTTCTGCTGCTACTCTCCTACTTGCAACCTCTAGTACTTAAGGTCTAAGAGGTTCTGATTCAGAGGCTGTACCCTAACTCTCATGAACTTTTCCGCTACAAAATTGTCCAATCCCCTTTTGTCTAACCCCTGTGGCAGAGTTCCACACTTTAATTACACACTGTATGAGAAAACTTCCTTTTATTAGTTTTAAACTTACTACCTATTAGTTTCATTTTATGACTCCTATTTTCTGTATTATGAGAAAGTAGACGATACATCTTTATTTACTTTCTCTTCACTATTTAGTATTTTGTAAAGCCTTATCATACCCCCTCTTCAAGCATTTATTTGCTAAACTGAATAAGCCTAGCATGTTTAGTTTCTCCTCATACAGAAACCTCTCCATCCCACTAATCATCCTTGTTGCCCTTCTTTGTAACTTCTCTAGTTCTTCTATATCCTTTTTGAGGTGTGAAGACCATATCTGGGTGCAGTAGACAAGGTCTGAGCACACCATGAATTTATAAAAGGGGTATAATGATACTTTCTGCTTTATTTACAATTCTCTTCTTAAAAATTCCTAAAATTTTGTCTGCCTTTTTGATGGCTGCTGAGCACTGAGCTGATGTTTTAGTGAACTGTCCACAATGACTCTCATATCTTTCCTCTGTGGTAACAGCTAATGAAGTCATAGTATAGGTAGAGTTTGAGTTATTTTTGCTCATGTGCATCACTTCACACACATCTACACTAAATTTTATCTGCTATTTAGCATCCATTCACTCAATAGTGCCAGATCCTTCTGTAGTTCTTTGCAGAAGAATTTGGTCTTTACCACTTTGAATAACTGTGTCATTCACAAATTTGACCACCTCACTACTCACCCTCTTTTCCAAATTATTTATTAATACGTTAAACAGCACGAGTCCCAACCATGGGGAACCCATTTACTTCTTTCCATCCAGAACATTATCCATTTATCTTCACTCTTTGTTTTAAGGCAATTTCTAATCCACAAATGGATCCTCCCTGTAATCCCATGGCTACTTAGCTTCACTAAGAGTCTTTAATGGCAGACCTTGTCAAAGGCTTTTTGGAAGCCAGATATACTATGTCAACTAGATCATCCTGATCCACCTGCTTATTGACACCATCAAAGAACTCCAGTTTAGTGAAGCATGATTTCCCTTTGATAAAACCATGCTAGCTCCCCCAAGTCCTGTTCATCCATGTGCTGAATAAGTCTTTTTTAGTACAACTTTTTTCTTCTACCAGCTTTCCAGGAACAGAAATTAGACTCTCCATCCTGTACTTACCTGGGTCCCCTCCAAAGTCCTTTTTAAATATTAAAGTCACATTGGCAACCCTCCAGTCCTTTGGTACTGATGCTGGTTTTAGAGATAGGTTGCTTACTACAATTAGAAGTTTGGCAATTTCTGATCTTAGCTCCTTCAGGACCCTATAGTGAATGCTATATGGTCTTGGAGATTTGCTACTGTTCAGTTTATCAATTTCTTCTGAAGTTTCATTTTTTAAACCCTCAGTTTGGGTCAGCTCTACTAATTTGTCCCTAATGCAGAGGCGGGCAATTATTTTGGCTGGAAGGCCGGTTAATCAGTTTTGGTGATGCGTCGAGGGCCACAAGGGTAGCCCCGTCCCTTGACAGGTGCCCTGCCTCCTGGTCGCCATCTTGTGACCGGAAGTCCTGCCCCTAACCCTTGACCTTTGCCACTGGGAGTCTCTCCCTTTGTCCAGGAAGTACTTCTTTTGGGGCAGGGGGCAGTTTACTTGTATATTTTGTGTGGGGGAGGGGCATGGTGCAAGTGCAGTATGTGGGGGCGTAGGAGGGGTGTGTGCGTATGGTGCAGGTGGAGTGTGTGTGGAACTTGTATGCGTGTGTAGCTATGATGAAGGGGTGGGGTGTGCAAGGGGATGGGAGTGCATATGTGGGGAGGTGTAGGTGTATTTGTGTGGGGTGTGGGTACGTGCGTGTCTGTGTGGGT
>NW_017728993.1:77315022-77317790 GCF_001723915.1 Gavialis gangeticus
GGGTGTGTGTGTGTGTGGGGGGGGTGGTTGAGGTCCGGGGTGTGTGGGACTTCTGGGGGTGTGTGCGTATGGTGCAGGTGGAGTGTGTGTGGAACTTGTATGCGTGTGTAGCTATGATGAAGGGGTGGGGTGTGCAAGGGGATGGGAGTGCATATGTGGGGAGGTGTAGGTGTATTTGTGTGGGGTGTGGGTACGTGCGTGTCTGTGTGGGTATGTAGGGGGTGTGGGGTGTGTCTGTGTGTGTATGTGGGGTGTGGGTATGGTGGGGTGTGTTTGTGGGTACAAAGGGAGGTGTGTGGGGGGGTTCTCCCCACCTGCTCATTTCATTGTGGCTGAACCCACCTGCTCTGGGGGTGGGGGAAGAACATCAGTGCTGCCTGCCTGGCTCACAGCACACTGCAAAGGGCAGGAAAGCAACTGCTGCTGGCAGGCAGCAAGAGAAGCCCCTGCAAGAGGAGAGGCAGGAGAGGGAACTGAGCCTGGTATCACCAGCTTTCTTAGTCTCTGTCCCACACCTGCACTGGCTCCCACTGCGTCTGCTTCTCTCTCACATGCCTGCTCGGTAGGGATGCACCAAATGCATGCTGGCTCCTACTGCTGCTCCCCACCTCCTGTCTGTCCCTGCCTGCCCATCAGGGTTTTGCAAGTAGCCCAGCTCCATCCCCGCTCCTCTGCTCCCCTTCCCGACTCCATCCACACACGCTCACCCACCCAGCACGAGCAGGACCAGAGTGAGCTGCAAGCAGAGCCCACCCCACTACCCTCAACACTGCAGCTTCCCCTACCTACGTGCTGCTCAGAGCACTACAGCAGAGACGGGAGGAGTTGCTGTAGGCTGGGGGAGCCCAGCAGTTCCCTGGGCAGTGGCAGCATTAGGAGCCCTGCTCAGAAGCTGTGCCTGCTGGCGGGGGAGGCTGGCAGCACAGCATGACCTGCCCCTGGTAGGACTCAGCCACAAACAGAGTGCAGCACAGGCAGGGCCAGGTACAATTAATTGGTGGGTTTCATAGTTTCTAGGGTCGGAAGGGACCTGAACAGATCGAGTCCAATCCCCTGCCATGGCAGGAAAGAGTACTGGGGTCAAATGACCCCAGCAAGGTGTACATCTAGCCTCCTCTTAAAGACCCCCAGGGTAGGAGTCAGCACCACTTCGCTTGGAAGTTGGTTCCAGATCCTAGCCGCCCTGACAGTGAAGTAGTGCCTCCTGATATCTAGCCTAAATCTACTCTCTGCCAGCTTGTGACCGTTATTCCTGGTCACTCCTGGTAGTGCTCGGGGGAACGGGGACTTCCCCAGTGCCTGCAGGTCCCCTCTGACTAGTTTGGAACAGGTCACTAGATCCCCCCTCAGCCTTCTCTTGTGGAGGCTGAACAGGTTCAGGTCCCGTAGCCTCTCGTCATAAGGCCTGCCCTGATCATGTGAGTGGCCCTCCTCTGGACCCTCTCCATGTTGTCCATGCACCTCTTGAAGTGCGGCGCCCAGAACTGGACACAGACCTCCAGCTGTGGCCTAACCAGTGTCGCATAGAGGGGGAGGATCACCTGCTTGGACTGGCTTGAGATGCATCTGTGGTTGCATGACAAGGTATGGTAGGCCTTCCTGACTGCATCCCCACACTGCTGGCCCATGTTTATCTTGGAGTCAATGATGACTCCAAGATCCTTTTCTGCCTACAGGTACCTGCCTGTAGGCTAGATCCAAATCAGCTTGCGAGCTGGTCTGGTCCGCAGGCCATATTTTGCCCATCCTTGTCCAAACATCTTCCACAAAGACTGCATTTAGTTTCTTAGCCATGGTCCTGTCATCCTTGGAGCTCCTTCTTTATCCTCATCATCCAAAGGCCCAATCGACTCCCTGGCAGGTCTTTAGCTTCAGATGTACTCTGAAGACATTTTTATTGTTACCTTTCATGTCTCTAACAAGTTTCTCCTCAAATTCTTTCTGAGCTTATTACAGTTTTATATTTGATATGCCAGATTTTGTGCTCTTTTTAATTTTCCCCATGAGCATTTGATTTCCACCAGGGGAAAGAAGCCTTCTTTTGAATTAATTGCCTCTGCAACTCTTATCAAACCATGCTTTAGTCTGCATTTTTTTTTTCCTTCAAGCCTTATGTTATGTATTTCCCTTGTGTCTCCAATCTGGTGCTGATAAGCAGTTCCCAATCTGCTTGCAATTTCTTCACCTTCTTTTGGGCCCCTTTTAACTGCTGTTAAACTAGATTCCTCATTTTGATAGTCTCCCATTTTAAAGTTAAAGTCTAGTGTATTAGATTTTGTTCTCATTTCCTCTCCTACATGGATGTCAACCCAATTGCATTATGGTCACTATTGCAGAGCAGCTCAATAACATTTACCCATTGCACCAAATCCTGTGCACTGTTTAGGATTAGGTCAAGAATGGCCTTTCCTCCTATAGGTTTCAAGATTAAAGTGCTCCAGAAAGCAGTCTTTTGTCAAGTCAAGATATTTGGCCACTGCATGCTGGCCCAGTCTATTTCTGGATAATTTAAGTCACTCATTGTCACTGTTTTCCAATTTTGCAGCCTCTCTCAACTCCCTTAGTATTTATAGCTTGCTGCTGCCATCCTTGTTCAAACTCTATCAGCTGCTAAGTTTTGCAGCTGACAGCTCCTTCCTGGTCAGTGCAACCGCTTACCAAAAACAGGCCCTGGTTCATCAAGGTCAAACCGGACAGGAACGCACCAAGTCAAATCCAGCTAGACATCCCACCCACCCCTCCCAGACACTCTCCTCTCATGCTTACTC
>NW_017728993.1:77318027-77355505 GCF_001723915.1 Gavialis gangeticus
CACATGCTTACTCAAGCCTCTCTCATGCAAAAACCCACCCCTGTTTGGGTGAACACCACACAGAAAGTTTAAGTTTTGTGTTTTTTTTAATCTCCTAGTAAATAGCTCTAACTATTGCAATTGGTACACAGGCAACCCAGCATATCACAGAACCAAGTTTCAAGATTTGCCCTTAATCATACAATCGTAAAAAAGTAGGGTGGGAAGAGACCTTCGGAGGTCATCTAGTCCAACCCCCTACCTGAGGCAGGATCATCCCCATCTAAACCATCCCATAAAAACCATAATATAAACTCTACGTACAACTACCATCAACGCTGGCACAACACAGACCTAACACCCTAAACTGCCACAGGTAAAGCAGGGGAAACATGGCAGCCAATGGTCTACTTTTATGAAATGCTGTCAATATATGCTCAAGAGATCCCGGGGAGAGGGCCATACCCCTACTACAGAGGAAGGCAAAAAAGCCCCACAGGCCATACAAACCTGACCATGGGTAAGATTCTTTCCTGACACCAAATATGGTGATCAGTTTGACTCTGAGCTGAGGGGCAAGACCCCTAGTCAGGAATTTCTGGCTTTGGCACCAGCAGGAGCACTGGCACACCCCAGACAGCAAGCATTGTATTAAGAGTCAGAAATGCAACCTTTCTAGCGAAGTATCACCATTAAGATGAAAACCATTTTCCCCATTAAAAGGTGACTATAAAACACTTTCCTAACAATACTTAAATTCTAAACTATCTTACAATATAACGAAGAACAGTACCTTCATCTTCTGCAAAGAGTTTGCCTGTATCAACCAATATTAAGAGAAATACCCAATTTTTAACTCCCATCTTCAGTGCCACCTCTAACAGTTCTCAGTTTTGTAAAACTACTACTTACACAACTTAAAAATAAAACCAACAACCTCAACCCCCCCACTCAGTTAATTATTTACAAAGCTATTCAAACTAGTCTTTGGAGCACAGAGGTATTTCATCAAATACATACCTTTTTATTTTTAAGTGAAATAAAAGTTAGGCTTCAGTTAAAAATCTCAATAATGAGATATATTGAAATAGTAACAGTGTCTGCTCTTACTGTGAAATTAACAATCACAGAAACCAGCAGATTTATTAATGCAAAACTAGCAACCCTAAACTCCAGGAACTTTTAGAACCATTTTGTTGTTATCAGTATATTTGTTTTGGCTGATAGGGATGGAAACAAAAAAAGAAAGCTAGACAAGTTGACTGGCTGCATTCTATCAGTTTGTGTACTCTGTAAGTAGGAAGGCCCAAACATACCTTTGTCATTGCCAACAGCTATCAAAGTCAGATTCTGGCCCATCCTCTCTGAACTTCTCTACCATTCAACAAAGCTAAAGCTTGCACAATTTCAGAGTTACTTTAACAACTGTTATGAACTGATTCGCAATGTGCTGTCAACATTGTAACAAGAACCTTCTGTGTACATTTACCATGTATAGTAGTTCCTAGACTGAGAATGTTATGTTCTTGCAGAAAAAAGATGAATGCAATGATCTAGTTTTTTTTACCATTTAAATAAAAAAAATATAACCTTTCATAAGGCAAAGAAGTTGACATTGTATTCTATGCCCTTTGCTAGAAATGTATTTATTAAAAAATACAGGCCATGTACTGATGTTACCGATATTATAGCAATGTTCTGTCATTTGAAGCACGAGTCTCCCTCTGGTGGGAATCCTTATCTTAGCAATTGATGCAAAACTTAGATTGCAAAGGCAAAAAGCATACTCTTGAAAGCAAATTTTGAACTCTGCAGAATAATTCTTTCTGCAAGATATATTAGTAATACCCAAGAAACAGCAATTCTGAGAGTGGAAGTCTTTCAAAATAGTTATAAAATAAGGTACTCATAAAAGCACTTATTCTCAACCTTGGTGTGCTGAGATCTTTTAGGGTGCTACATAATATAATATTAACACAGTCAGGTGTACAGACACCTACATATGATTCCCCAGGGAAAAAAAAAAACATTTTTCCCCTCCCCAGTCGAAATACATACAGTCAAAAACATCCTGACCTATCATGTTCTGAGTTCTTTGCAACGTAAGAATTGCACTATTATTTTTCTGTAATCAAAAACCAAGTAAAAACCAAAGGGTACTCTGCATCTAAAACTTGAGAATCACTGCCCTAATGCAATGGGAGGCCATCTTTTTGGCAGGCAGGCCACAAAATCAGCCCCTCCACCTCCTTAAGTGTCACTCTAAATTCATTCCCCCCTGCCTGATCTGCTTCTCTCCCTATGTATCCTACCTGATTTTTTGGATGAATGGACTGTCAAGTGGATAGAAAACTGCCTGGATCCTTGGGCTTAGAGCGTACTAGTCAATGGCTCCATGTCTACTTGGCAGCCAGTATCCAACAAAGTGCCCTAGGGGTCAGTCCTAGGGCTGGTTTGTTCAATGTCTTTACCTCTGGATGGAGTGTACCCTCAGCAAGTTCACAGGTGACACAAAGCTGTGGGGAACAGTGAATACACTGGAGGTTAGGGCTAGGAAGCAGAGAGACCTCAAAATAGTGGAGGATTAGACAAAAAAAAAAGTCATGAAGTTCAATAAGGACAATTGCAGAGCCCTGCAATTAGGATGGAACAATCCCATGCACCACTACGGGCCGGGGACCAATTGGCTAAGCAGCAGCTCTGCAGAAAAGTTACAGTGGACAATAAACTGAATATTAGCCCTCAGTGTGCCCTTGTTGCTAGACAAAGCCTTGGCTGGGATGATACAACTGGAGATGGTCCTGCTTCCAGCAGAGGGTTGAACTAGACAACCTCATGAAGTCCGTTCCAATCCCGATTTTCTATGATTTTTGGCCCATCTTCTGCTATGCTGCCTGTCCCCGCCCCAATCTGCCGTGATGTGCCACACACAGAAGCTGCCTACATCATTTGTAGCACCTGTGCCAGATTGGCCATCCATCTTAAAGTCACCTCAGGCATATCACCAGCTTTTCTGTTATGCAAGGGTCCACAGATTATGGCGTAAGAAGATCAAGACATCTTACATATATCCTATTCTGCAGAATATGACCTTTGATGATTATGCATGGGTGTCTTAAGAAATAAAATTACACATTGATGTCTGCAAAAAACCACAAGGTACCAAAAACCATACGTTGACCAGCTCTGCACCTATTCATACATGTGAAGGGAAGAGAGATCTATTATCACAGGAAACTTCAAATCAAGTAGCAAATACAAGGTTTTACACTCCTGACATCAAAACTTACTCATCTTTTCTAAAAATCACTGTATTCTCTCACATACAATATACCTCCAAATAAAAGATGCATCTGGTTTTTTGAAGGCAGATAGTAGAAATAGGATTTTTCCGGAGTCATGGCTGTGTGATACAGAGTAAGTCTTCCCAGAGTGTCCAGGAACTGTGGCACTAGGAAATTCATAGGAATTTCCTGGTTCTGACTGCCTCATCCAGACCGCCTCCCAGGAGCCACACTTCCTAGACACTTAATGCTTCTGGGAGGAGTTACTCTATGTCATGTGAGATTAGACCCCAGACTCTCGCAAGGGCAGTAGCAAGACTTAGTTCTTTACTATAAATAGATCTGTATATAAAACTTCTGTAAATAGCATTTCCATATTACAAGCCTCATCAAAAATACTACCAGCAGCATAGGTGTTTCAGGCACAAGCTATAGTGCTCAATCAATACCTATAGCTGTGAAAGCATTAACACAACTCCAGTTTTTGGGCAGCTGCATGGCATGCAGCATCTCGTGGCTTGCTTTTCTTTCAAAGAAAAGCTTCCCCACTTAAAACATGCACCCAAATTCCGAGGACTATTTTTTAGGAAAAAGATGCATGTTATATGTAAGAAAGTATGGCATATACTTTTTTAATTAAGGAAGAAAAGAACAATTCACGATTAAAATGACCAATAACTAAGGCCTTTGATTATGGTTCCAAGTGACACCAGGGCCAGTGAACAGGCCAGCACACAGGAAAATTTGAGTGGGAATTTAACTGGGGAGTTTGCCCAGGCATTTTCTTACCCTTCCTTTACTGTAAGCTTGCTGAGTGGAAGCAGGCAAGGAGGGAATTTTCCAAGAAGTACCTGCCATAGAAGAAGGAACTAGCAAATTAGTCAGGAGGATCAAAAGGATGACTAGAAGATGCTGCTATGTCAAAACCTTTGCTGCTGCCAGCACTTCCTCTGCCTGTACCCCGTGTAGACTCTGTCCAGGCACAACTACTGACTACCAAGACTTTCACCCAGGTCCTGGCCTGGTTTTGCAAGGACTGTGGCCTGTAAATCTCTGCTGAAGACAGCCAGATGAGGAAGTGCACTTGCATGATGGATTTTTTCAGGAATCAGGTAGGGAGCTGCAGGTCTTAATTGACTCCATGCACAGAGACCTATAGCATCATGAAAGAACAGCCCTAGAAAGCACTGGAAGACAAAAGATGCTGATTTTCAGGAAGGCAGAAGCTAGCAACTCGTATTGACTGGCAGCAGACAGCACATCTTTTCTGAACCTGCTGCTGTCCAGCTGGAAAACAGGTATGAAGCCCTGGTATTGGATGAAGAGCCTACTCCAGTGACAGAAGCCAAGCCAAACAGTGGAAGAATTGAAACCACTGCTGCCAAGGCTTGACAGGAAATGTTGGTTAGCAATTCCCTTTTTGAGGGGGCACAGTGGCATCCATCTTCTGGCCTGAACTGTTGCCTGGGGAGTTCCAGCTGCCTGCCAGGAGCCAACACCCAAAACATCATGAAAAGTTTGCCTTTTAATACTATACACTTGCTGCTCATCCATGTCGGCACCAGTGATATTGCCAGGAGTGACCATGAACAGATTAAAAGGGGACCTTGAACAGATCATTGTTCTGAGTGCAAGGGTGAAGGGGGTGGGGGCAGAGTGCTCTTTGATCATTCCAGTCAAGGGTAAAGGCCTAGTTAGAAGCAGAAGCAATCTGGGGATAAACACATGGTGTCACTAGCAGGTCTTTGACTTCTTGAACAATGGGGTGATGTTCCAAGGACTACTGGGAAAAGATGAGTTCTACCTAACAAAGAGGAGGAAAAGTGTCTTAGTACAGAGGCTTGCTAACCTAGTGATGAGATCTTTAAATTAGGTTCATCAGGAGCTGGAGACAAGAGCCGAGAGGTAAGGAGCCAGGGGGCCTGGAAAAGAAGTTAGTAAGGGGAGACAGAGGAAGCCTTAGCAATGTTTTCAGAGAGAACGTAGAACAAGCAGTTAGATACCCAAAATGTTTGTATACTAATGAACGAAAAGCATGGGAAATAAATAATTGGAGGTACTAGTACAATTCAGGCAATTCAAATTACAGAGGCATGGTAGGGTAGTTCACATAACTACAGTACTGTCGTGGATGGGCACAT
This sequence comes from Gavialis gangeticus, assembly GCF_001723915.1. Taxonomy (NCBI): domain Eukaryota; kingdom Metazoa; phylum Chordata; order Crocodylia; family Gavialidae; genus Gavialis; species Gavialis gangeticus. Next base: position 77,323,432 of record NW_017728993.1, read on the forward strand.
ATTTAGGAAGGGGAAACACAAGGTGTTGCCACACACATACATCTCCAGGTATACATGTGTACACACACAATGTACGTGTGTTCTGGAGGTACAATATGAAGTGGAAGGGAGGCCTGTTGAAAGTCTCTGGAAAAAGGTGAGGGAAGAGCAGAAGGGTCAGTATTGGCTATAGGAGGAACTACCTAACCAAGAAGAGGTAGATGAGGCCTCTTTAAACAACTGACATAATTTTCCACATCATAGGACCTAGTTCTCAAGACTTTAATTACCATGACATCTTTAATTACTATGCGTTACCAAGAAACACAACAGTGCAAAGGCAAGCCACCATATTCTTGGAAAGTGTTAGGGAGAGAAGCCGGCCAACTAGCAGGGAAGCTCTTCTTGACTTGGTGATGGTCACAAACAGGGAGGAACTAGTAAAGGATGTGAAGGTGGAAAGTAACCTGGGGGACAGAGACCATAACATGATGGAGTTCAGAATCTTCAGGGCAGGAAGGAAGGATGGCAGAAGAATAAGGATACTAGACTTCATAAAAAACAAACCTTAATCAAACCCAGAGAACTGGTGGGCAGGATCCCCTAGGTGACAAGTCTGAGGGGAAAAGAAAGTACAACCAGCTCTCTGGGACTCAAGGAAGCCATATTAAACATTCACGAGAAAGGAATCCTGTAGCAACAGAAGAATGGGAAGTGCAAAATGGATTGGCCTGGATAGACCGCAATCTCTTAAATTAGTTGAAATTCATAGAAGCATAGAAATCCTACAAAAAAAGTGGAAATTTGGTCATGTTAGTAGGGAAGTACATAAGAGTATTACAGGGGTGTGCAGAGAGAAAATTAGGAAGGCCAAAGCATTATTTGAGATATAACTGGAAAGGAACACAAGAGGCAATAAAAAGGGATTCTACAAGCATGTCAAAAGTTAGAAGACCAAAGACACAGCAAATCCCTTGAAGAATGCAGAAGGTAATGTAGTTATGGACAATTCAGGGGAAGCTGAAGTAGTTAATATGACTTTTTTATTTCAGCCTTCATAAACAAAGTCACTGATGAGTCTAGTTGGCAGCAAAGATAAGGGAAGAAACAAACAACCTAGAGTAGTGGAAGAACAGGTTAGGGAGTAGTGACGTTATCAAGTCGACAGAGCTAAACGGTGCCAGATACTGGGTAAGGAAGGAATTGGCTGATATAATTTCAAACCCATTGGCTATCCTCTTTGAGAACTTGAGAGAGGTCAGGTGAAGTCCCTGATGACTGGAAAAGGTCAACATAGTGTCCATCTTTAAGAAAGGAAAGGAGGTTGCAAGGAATTACAGAACAGTCAGCTTGACCTCGATACCTACAAAGATCACGGTCCTCAAGGAATCTAGGTTCTTTGAAACAGAGTACAAGGCGATCAGGAACAGCCAGCATGGATTTACTAACTTGATTTGCTTCTATAAGGCAGAAGGCTCTGCAGATGGGGGAAGAGCCTTCACTGAGCTGGAACCAGTGCAAACAGCCAGTCCAGTAGTGCACTGCATGCAGCACGTGCCCTATGATGGCCCTGTGCCACATGCAGCATGCGCAGTTGGTCCAGCCCCATGCAGCACATGCCGGTTCCAGGGTTCACTGAACATGCAAGTCCAGCTTGGGGCACATACTAAAAAGGGCTGGACTCTGCGCTGCACAAGACACAGGAAGTCTGAGGCACAAGTTGCATAGGGAGGCCTGGACATACTTCCTGTGCTACCTGTACTGCATGCATTGCTGGGTACAGCCCGTGTGCTACACTCACAGCCAGGGCAAGGGATCAGTTTAGGGACCCACATACCAGATCTAGCCATGCGGAGTAAGTTTGTCACCCTTGAGCTCAGGAAATACAAACTAGACAAAATTACTCTACAGGTAGATACATAACTGGCTGGATCATTGTGCTCAACCCCAGCAGTCCTCAATGACTCAATATCTGTTTGGGAGGAGGCATCAAGCAGGGTTCCCCAGGGATCTGTCCTGAGTCTGTATCATTTAACATGTCAGTGTGATTTGGATGATAGGATCAGGTGCACTTCTAGCAATTTTCCAGATGTCACCAAGTTGGTTGGGGTTGCAGATGCTCTGGAAGGCAGGTTTAGGATCTAGAATGACCTGGATAGACTGAAAAAATGGTATGCAATGAACCAGATGAAATTCAGCCCACAACTAAAAAGTCCTGCACTTTGGACAGAATAACTACATGCATGAATACAGACTAGGGAGTGATTTGCTGTGCTGTAATACTGCAGAGGTAGATCTGGGGGGTTACAGTGGACCAGAACCTGGCTATGAGCCAAGAGCGTACTCTTATTCCAAAAAAAGAAAGTCAATAGCATATTGTGTTGCATTAACAGGAGTCTTGCAAATCAAGTGAAGCAATTCTTTCACTCCTTTCAGGTGAGACCTCAAGAGTCCTAGATTATAAGGTACGTAGTTCTAGCAAGACTCCCCAAGGGACTGGTTCTTACCCTTAGGCTATGTTCCCCACCAGTACATGTGGGAATGTTTGTTCACCAGAGCGCCCTAGGGGTTGACAAGGTCGAACAGTTATAAACTACTGCAAGACTGTTTCAGGCTGGACATAAGGAAGAATTTCTTTACTGTCTGAGCCCCCAAGGTCTGAAACAGCCTACCATTGGAGGTAGTTCTAGCACCTACATTGAACACCTTCAAGAGCAAATTGGATGCTTATCTTGCTGAGATCCTATGACCTCAGCTGACTTCCTGCCTTTTGGGCAGGTGGTTGGAGTCGATGATCTTCTGAGGTCCCTTCCAGCCCTAATGTCTATGAATCTATGTTATCAATTACCTGAAGAAAGCAGCAATAATACAATGTTTAGATTCCATTAGTTCTACCAATCAGTTCTCATCGTTTATACAAGTAATAAAATACTTCGGTAACATTTTAAAAACACAACTATTTCATTCCTCTGGATTTACAGGAGTAGCAGCACCTACCTACAGTTTGGACAGCTTGTGACCTAACTCTTCTACATAAAAAATGCCTGAGAGCCCCTGAACCAAATGGCTTAATATAAAACATAATCCATTCCGAGTTGTCATTGAGCATTTGTGCTCTACACACAACTATCAGTCTTCTAAAGTTAATCATAAGAAGTCAAAAGCAACATGCTTTTTTTTTTTTTTTTTTTAGCATTTCCAGAGGCTGTTTCTACATTTTTTAGGCCCTTTCTTACTGCTAAACTGTTACTAGAAATAACAATGAATGTCAGATTTAAAACTTGGAACTTTTTCTTAATATTGATTGATTGCAAATAGGAAAAGCAAGGAATAAGTAAAATAGTTTAGAACAGCGGTGCCCAACTTTCCAGCCCTGCCGGCCAAATGGGTGGTTTCAAGATATGGCCGTAAAGCAACCCTATGTGCCAGTCCGACTGCATGCCAGAATGATCTAGTGTACAGAGTCATGTTGGCCCACAGGGCTCTGCACAGGTCCATACATTTGGCACTACGGTGAAGCATCAATTAATCCTCTCAAGTTTCCTGGCCTGTGGAGAGACCCACAGGCTGGAGGTTCAACACCACTAGTTTAGAAGACGGATTATGTATTTGCCTTGAAACAAATGTTTTATATAGTTATCTTTAACTGGGAAAAATGGCTGTGAACTAGTGATGATATCATTTGGACTTTTCCTCTGACAACTTCAGTTTTGCAACTAACAACAATTTTTCTTCTGAAAAACAATTATTTTACAACTCTACAAAAGTATTTTGCAATATATAAACAGTATTTCATTAGAGGAATAAAAATAAATGTCTTCAACAGAATAATAAGTAGAATAATAATTCTTAAGTAGAATAATAATTATACTTTAATAAACAAATCCCAACAGGTACCTATGAAGCCTGTAAGCTTTATTCAGGAATTCTAGCATATATTTCTTCAGAATAAGAACTCTCAAATGATCAATGTATGAGATGTTAGATTCTCAAAGCTACACTAAGGGTATAGACAGATGTTACAATGTATCCATATTAGATGATAATCAAAATCAGCTGTTATGATGTTAACCTGCCTGAATCATCCTACAGCGATGTAGAAAAATCATCACAACTTTAACATTTTTTCTTTCAGGATATGGAAAGACATTGGATTTCTTCCTGTGAAAAAAAATGTTTTGTTCCATGGAAAACTGCACATGTACCTAGCTACTGACCCACAACAAACCCAATGTCTTCTGGGAAATAATGCATTAAAAACTTTTTTGTGGAAACTCACAAGTCATCTGTATAGTTGTGGCATAACATCCTGCCACAAGCCAATGAGACAGTGTTCCAGGCATCCTACAATGGTACACTACATTTCCATCCCTGCTCTGGCGCTCAGGGCAGAACTCTGCTGCCTAGAGGTAATCAATTACAGGTGGCCTCTCCCACTGATTTACTGCCCACCATGACATCCGGCAAGCCGTTCTGTACCCATTATGCATCTCCTTCCTCCAACCACTTCCACTGGTTCCTCCAAGCATAGCACCAGCTGGAACTGGGGAGACGCAGTAGACTTAGCTCAACATTTGAGGACAGGAGAACAGGCTAGCATTCCAGTCCAACTACAGCAACCGGGTTTTTGAGCACACTGCGAGAGGACCCATAAAACATTAACCATGTGTCCAGCATGTCCAAAGCCAGTTTTGTGGAAAGAGGGGGAAAGAGGAAAAGGTGGCAGAAACTATTGAATTTGGGTTCTAGACAAAAAGGTTTCTTTCAGCACTGGCCACAGCAATGCCAGTCCTTTCATAAAGTCACTTGGGAACAGAAGTTTGGAGAAAAAAAAATTTCATTATGCGCCAGAGACTCCTTTCCTTGTTTCTCAAGTTGTGCAAGGGCGAGCGTGAGTGCAAGCATCACGGCTGCTTGCAGATGCGGGGCAGGGGCAGAAGAGGAATCACTTCAGTCTGACCCAGCATGCCAAGCATCTGTATAGCTCATGCGCTTCCGCGGGGCTTTTTGATGCTTTCACCTAATAGACTATTGAATGAGTTATTAGATAAAAGAGTCAAAAGGCTCTGCTGAAGCACGTGAGCTATACAGATGCTGGGGAGCCAGGTCAAACTGACATGATTCCTCTTCCAGTAAAGTGTTGTTTTATTTTTTTTCCCCATGCCCGTCAGCACCCCTCCTGCTTTTTCTTATATTTGTTTTCTAGGAAGATGAGAATGAGGCTAGAGAAAGGGAAAGGGAATGTAAGGAAATTGCTGGGAAAAGCACCACCTGCTCATGGCCACTTTGGCCATGCCCAGACAAATGTGGTTGTGTGGTATGTGACACCGCAGACAGTATTTAGATGTTCTCCACACTGCAAGGGAGCGCTGCCCATGCATGCACTCCTGTCTTTTTTTTTTTTTTTGGGGGGGGGTTTTTTGAGTCTGCTGTCATGGGGTGGTGTCCCTGAGATGGCTGTGTTGCCCATAGGGTCCTGCAATTGTGCCACCTTCATCCTAGGGGTGCCTTTTCGTTTTGCATATGGTTTTAAAACCGTGTCTCTTGTGATGAGGTCTCAGTTTAGTGTAGTTTCCTGTTGTCACTGGACTCGGCCTCAGTAACTGTGCCCTCTGGCGCTTGGGTCTCCTCACCCTCTGTCGCTGCACCCTCTGGTGCTGGGGCTCTGCACAGTAGTGTGCCCCAATGAGGCCTCCTCCCCAATGGCCTCAGTCCAGTCCACCAGATTAAAAAACAACAAAAATGAGCCCCTAGGCTATAAACTGACAATAATACCAATGACACTGGAGGCCACACTCTGCACTTTTAAGAGAGCTAGTTTCTCGCTCAGCAATGTGTGCCTCTTATCCCCAGGCTGGCTTCTGTCTGGCTTCTAGGGCCCTCTGAGGGCATAAACTGCCTAGAGAAAGGAGCAGGCACACCTTAGTGCCCTGTGACACCTGCATATCCAGGGGTCAAAAAAACCATTGGGAAAAAACACAAAAAAAGCAGAGCAGTGCCCACACAGGCAGCATGCGCCACTCAGAAGTGGAACTGGGCTGCCTGGAGCCACACTGTGGCTGCTGGCCAGGCTCCGTGCGGCAGAAATCGCTGCTGCTACAGCCCCAAGGCCCCATGTAAGGCTGCTGGGCCCAGCCTAGCGCTGGCCCCAGCCCTCCCTACCCCACCCAGGGTAACTTGCCATGTGCCAAAGCACACGTTGCACAGGTATTCCCCAGGAACAAGTAGCAGCAGTACAAGGTGTGCTACTGCTATTTGTCCCTGGGGAACCAAACGTCCATGCTAGTCTGGACGCAGCCTTTTTGTTGTATAGGAAGCGTCCTCATTTGTCAGTAAATGAAGGTCCAGTAAGGGTTTAAATGGAAATGCATGGATCTCTACTTTCAAAGTTTATCTTCACAACATCAGGGTATACCACTAGCTTCATTCTACAAAAGGCTAAGAGTTAGTGATTTCCTCAGGATCACATAGCATGTCTTTGGGAGAACAGCAATTAACCTTCTGCCTTTGAAAGTCCCAGCTAGTGCTTTAACCACCCAAAAATTCTTACTCCTATCTCTGTCATCTCAACTAGGGGAGGCTAGCACAACTTGGTCCATACTGGCAAAGGTTAACCATTATGAACTGCATGGCATAAGGGCTGTGTTGCCTTTTGTAAAATGGTAGTTTCTTAGCTGATTTATTTTAAAAACAACAAAATAATACCCAAAGGCTTAAAAAGCAGTTTAGGATTTTATTGTACAACTGCTTCAGGCACTAGTACAAAACATCATTAAAAATAACTGTACATGATATAATATTTTTACAAAACATTAATAGGATGCCATTTTAGAAGCTTGCATTGTTAAGAGGTAACTTTTGGATAATAATCTTTCCAAAAGCATTTAGTTGTCTTGACTACACAAGACAAATGTATGTGCATCCACACATGAGCATATTTCATATGTGCACACGTGAATTTTCATGTAATTTACATTTTAGTTGTAGGGAACACCAAGTGTATCCATCACCATTCGAATAGCCTGAAGAGGATCCACAATTTCTCGCATGTTATCTTTCCTCAGAACCCAGTCCGGTTTAATCCTATGGAAAAAAAAAATGGCCTAAAATCAGAAAGGCACACCCTTTTCAAAAGAAAACAGAAGACATATTTTTAAATAATTCTTACCTCGAAACTACTTTTGTTCGTACTGGAGTTACAGGAACAAAGTAATTCCCATGTACAGATGCAGCAGTCTTGTGTTTGGAAAGTGTTCTTTCTGCCTCCATTTTGTGTTTACGAGCTGTAACTTTATACAGGCTCTGAATGCGAACAACAGCTCTAGGTTTGCTTTGAATTTCCTAAGAAAGGGAAATGAAACACAACCAATATGCAAATAATTAGTAAAAATTAATGCATACAAAAAACTTCCCTCAATGCAGTCTCAGTTTTCCTAAAGTACACAGCACCACTTCCCACAAACACAATGAAATATACTAATAAGCATGAGAGAATCTCAGTCAGCATTTAAACAATCTTCCTGGTCATGCACATTTGGGAGGTCTATAAGTGGTATTTAACCAGATATTTGCAAATATCCAATTATGTTTTAGGACTTCAAAACCAATTGCAACTACATGAGTAAATATGGTCAAATAGAAAAGACCCATGTAACCACCAATTGTAACACTCAAGAAACATAGAACTGATCTGAACAGATTCACACAATAGGGTGGATAACCAGTTGGTGGATATTTATAGTGCAGAGCCTGGTCTACATGAAACACTCTTGTATGTTGTTACCACCAGAAGCTGCACAGATTAAATTAAATTTCAGAACTACTGTATTTACCCAAATCCAAAACAACTTCAAATTTAAGACAACCCCCTCAATAATCAGCATGAAAAGCAGATGAGTGAAGTGAGGGCCCCATCCTGCTGCCTGTCTCCCATCACACATCCCTGTGCAGCCCATTGTCCATTCCCTGCCCCACACCTGGCTTCTGCTCTGCTCTGGATTGGGGCAATCAGCAAAAGCAGCAGCCCAGCCTAGCCCAACCAAGAAGCAGCGGTGGCTGCTTGCAGCTTGGCTGGGTCAGGGCTGGAGGAACTGGAGCCAGAACACCTTCCCCTCCCATTATGTTTACTATGGGGGTGGGGCAGGGGGGGGTCAAAAAAAAGGGAGAAACAGGACACTTCTTGGATTTGAGTAAATACTGTAGATTGTTTCTACAGACAATGGTACAGGGCAACATGTTTCAAAATTGTACTGCCAGCAGCATTTGAGAACACCAAGCAAGAAGCCTCCTCCTCCTGCAGTGGGCAGCAACAGCACAGAAATATTTAAAAGTTTCGCCAAGAAAAAAGTATGAGTGATTTATCAGCCAGAATATAATGTAAACTCTGGATAATTATCAGCTTTTTCAAACAGTCAAATCTCAGGACACAGACCTTGAGCAGATGAGGGCATATGCAATACAACAAGGTGAAGCACTCATCATTTTCAATATCAGAGCCAAAAGTTTAATATCAACAGGACTCGGTTCCAAGTAATTACAACAGCAGTTGATAACTATAGATACCTATGCAAATATGTCAAACATCTGAAAAAGGAGGCAAAACTGTACGAAATTTCTAATAAAAAAGTATGAAGACTTACTGAAGCTCTCCTCGAGTCCTTTAAAAGAATGGCAAACAAACAACAGGTCTTTGTGAAAATGCTTCCACCTTTCTCTGAAATTTTATCACCAGCCTTCCCTCTGTACCTCTGCAGCAGGTCCAGAAGTGTATCTATAGAACTTTCCACTTCATAAACTGCTTGGGTTGTTTTTTCATACTTAAAAAGTCCAAAAAACCACACATTATGGTAACAGATCTTCAAAAAACCATTGCAAACGACAAGGTAAGACTATTCTCAAATCTGACCAATACTGTGATACACGTTTTAACAAGTTAAATGTGCTAAATTGCAGATTTCATTTATTTTTTTAAAGAGAGCCTTGAAGCAGAACAACCAATGTCCATATTTTGTCATCTTTATTTTTAGCCTGTTTATCTAACTGAGGTTCTCCTCTCCAAAACCTTTTAGAAACAAATGTTTCATACCTTCTGTGTAAGCCTATAACATTATATTAAAACTCAGCTCACCAATTAAAATACTATTTTCTAATCAAACTGATATTTTTAAGTTATACACAAAACACATTCTTTGGATAATATTTTTGACCTGCACACTATACATTCCAGTCATTTCAGTATATCAGTTTATTAGGGCTGTGCGAAGCTTCAGTCCCAGATTCAATTTGGTGGAGATTTGGCACCCAAATCTCCAAATCTGAATCAAATCAGAAGACCCTTTAATCTCTCCAAATTGAATCAGAACCCTCTGAATTGTTTTGGAGAAATTCAGAAAGATTTGGAGATTCAGACAGAGACAGCTTTAAATGTTTTTTCTACATACCTGTAAGTAGCAGAGGCTTGTGAGTGCTGTGATGCTGGGGCTCATGGAGCATTCCACAGAAGAACGGGGGGGGGCTTCCCAGTGTACTCAGCAGCAGACCCAGAAGTGGACCAGAAGCACTACCGGTCCACTTCTGGGTCCACTGGGGAGTGCGCTGGGGGGCCCCCTGCCTTGGCAACTGGCACCTCCTGGGCCTGGGAGGGGCACCCGGGGTCCCCCCCCATGGCTGACTGCCCAGCTGGGGAGGTGCACGGGCCCCCCCAGTAGACATGGAAGAGGACTGGAAGTACTTTCTGTCCACTTCTGGATTCACCACCAAGCACATGGGCCCCCCCGCACTCCTGTGGGACAATCCATGCACCCCAGCATCGCAGCGATCACGAGCCATGCTGGTACCTTGAGGTATATAGAAAAAAAACTTTTAAAGCTGTATCTATGGCGAACTATTTGGCCAAATCAAATCAGGGACAGTGATCCGAATCAACCAATCAAGTCACTGTCCCCGGTTCAGGCCGAATCCGAATCAAATAGGGCCCATTTCGCATTCCCCTACAATCCATCTATAACACAATGTTCTGTTGTTTTACTTAAAAAATTGTACAATTGCTCTTATAAGCAGGTATAGATTTGGAGAAAAAAAAAACATCCTAATGCCAGCCTTCTGGATTGTTGCATAATTCTAACCAATACATTAAAGTTCCAGTGCTCAAAACTTTTCCAGCCCTGATTTGTAAATCCTATACAAAACGATCAATTCAGGGAAAATTCCATAACAAATATTCAATGCCCATATTCAAAAGTAACAGTTAAAAACCTCGAGCCAATGAGTGTAAATAACTTGCCTTTTTACAATATAATAATTGTTTATGTTAAAGAAAACATTTTAACCATTTGGTTCATATCAGGAAGTGAGGGGTATTGTTTGCAAGACAAGTTGATTAATTTTAACCAACATAATTTAAAAGCATGAGTATATTAAAATTATCCCAACTTTTGAACCCAAGAAAGAAAATTCAGGAATACCTTTGAAACATTAAGCAGGACTTGAATTGAATATTTGATAACATCCATACAGGGGACACTACGGTTGCAACTTCGTATCAGTGTAAAAATGGTGAAGATTGCTCCACTCTGAGCCATGTCTTCACAACAGCGTGGAGATAGCCTGGTAACAACCTCTAAAAAGTAAGAGCATTTAATTAGGAAAGCTAATCAATTTATTTTCTTTGTTAAACTTGGTAAATATACTAGAACAAAAATATCTACTGATTTTCAGAATTTCTAAATTAATAATATGAACATTCCATCGAGATAAGACAAAGTAGGGTACATGATAAATTTTCATTTAACTTGATACAAATGAAAAAAACCTGTCTTTATACACTAAATAGCCTGTACTGCTGGGAGCATGAAAACTATGAAATCAGAAAAAATGATAATGACTACTGTCACTAAGTAGGCCTTTAAAGTAGTTTGTTAACAGAGCCCTACCTTCATTCAGAAAGAAATGGTTTCATTCAGATTTGTATTTTCTACTTCAGGGGTCAGCAATGTTTTGGCCAGAATACCAAAAGCACTCCAACCTCCACCCACACCTTGATTTGGCATGCCAGAGGCAGGGGAGCCACAAGCAGCCTGATCCTCCTGGCTGGAGGCAGCTACATGCATGCCTGAGCAGACACTGGGGTGGAGCCAGGGTTGCATTCTCCTGGCTCCTTCCCCACAATATGCTGCCAGGTGCACATGGTCCCACCCCTCCCACCCAAAGGCCAGAGCCCAGTGCTGCTTTTTGCAGTCTGCCTGCCACCTACTTCAGCTGCCCAGAGGCTGCAAAAAGCTGCACCCAGCTCCACAGCCCTGGCACTGGCTCCATGGGGGCGGCGCCTGCACACACACCTTCAGGCACATGGCTAGGACAGGACCTGGGGCACTGCAAACCTGGCCCATCCCCTGCCATCTGCCCCAAGTTGCACATACAGCTGCCACTGTTACGGAGCTCCACACAATCGTTTGCAGCCTCCCAGCTACCTGCCACATCCAGCCCAAGCTATGGGCAGCTGCAGCAGACAGCAGGCAGGCTGCAAACAGCTGCGCCAGGCTCTGCAGCCCCAGCACCAGTTCGGTGGGCAGAAAGTGGGGAAGGGGCGAGGGCTGAGCTGCCCCAAGTCTCTGCACAGCTGCCACAACTCCGGAGCCAGTGCCAGGGCTGAGGAGCCCCATGCCGCTGTCTGCAGCCTCCTGGCCTGGGCTCTGCAGCCACAGAGGCTGGGCTGCTTGTAGCAGGGCTTGCAGCCTCCTGGAATCCTGCTGTGAGCAACCCAGGCTCCATGGTCTGTGGCAGATGCCCAAATCCTGGGCTGGCTGTGGCATGCCAAGAAAAGCGGGCTCACATATCACGCTCTGTCGCACGTGCTGGGGGTTGCCAATCCCTATTCCAAGTCATTCCCTTTTACGATTTGTATCGGAAGCTTAACTAATACATCTTGCTTTCCCCTTCTTTCTGAGCAATTCAGGACTGCAGAGGCATCTCCAGACTGCTCAGTTTTTAATTATAAAAAGGAACTACTCACCTAGATGCTTCAGTGCTGCTAGAATATAAGAAATATGTTTATATTGTAGAAGATATTCAATGGCAATTGCAGTTCTGTTACATAGTTTGTTTTCTTCTCTGCTGTTTTTATTGGCTATTTCCAAACTATGTCGTAGAGCTTTAGTTTTTGCTGTGTCATGACTCTTCCTCCAAGAATGTCCCCTCCACAGTGCCTGAGAGAAAACATGACAGGAAGCTTTCATAAATGGGTAGAATAATTAAGAATGGCAATAACATCAAATTTCCAGTAGTATCTCAAAACAAAAATTTACACAAGCATGATCTAGCATCATAATTACAGTTTTAGATTTGCAAGTATTCAGTCATCACATTTAGTATTTATTCCTCAAAACACTAGATCCTGATTTAAAAATAACAAAACTAACAGAAACAGGTCTCCACTATAATTGAAAACTTTTTGGTATTTGGTTCCCCCAAGCTAGTGTTCCTCTAAAGTTAACCTGTACTTAAAACAAAAAACACCCCTAGGAGGTCATACAACAAAAACACAAAGGCTTCTCCAGTTACTAAAATAAGAGCAGACATGAAAGTCTGTGATTCTCTTACAAAAATGGATCTACCTGAAACTTCATTATTCCATTGTTCAGCTTTCTTCTGTGCCGGTAGAACAGGAACCTTCGTACAGCTTGTTGTATTATGGTTGCAGCCTCATTCCTATGATTAAGCCAGGCTCGAACCTTTCGTTGTATTGTAACAATTTTCTGACGATCTTGTAAAAATTGTTTTTGCTGCAGTTTTGCTCGAAACCAACTCTGTAAAGAAACAGGTAAATTCTTTTAAAAAAAAAAAGAAATTTAAGCTTCTTCTCTATCCCTTTCCCACACACCTGTCAAACCATCCAAGACTGACAGATAAAGAACCAAGAACTGAACACTAACTTTAAATGGAATTGGTGGGAGGAGGAAGAACTAGTGGCAGACCCAGTGCTGCACACTCCCCCCTGCTTTCTTCTACAATTTAATTTTCTCCATGGAAAGGGTGTTCTACTTTTTTCCCCCCCAGCATTGTGCCACAGGGTGTGGGGAAGCAGTAGGAAGAAGGTTACTGCATGCTGCATCTGGGCATTAAAAAGAATTATGCTCACAGTTGCTTCTACTAAGTGACAGATACATCAATGAGACCAAAACTGACTCCTACCTGGTAATGCTGCAAAGAAAGGGAGGTTGCTATAGAAGTCATTTTGCACTGGAAGTTATTTTGGTACCCTTATTTCAGACCCCTCCTTTAATTCAGTTGTTTCTTGCCAGTTTTGTGGTCTGGAAGTGATTTTTTCTATATGGTCCAACTGGCAAACTGCCACATAGCTGCTCACCTTCAAACCAGCATGTTGGGAGTCAAGCTTTGGTGGTTTAAATTACCAAGGTTGATCTGAGCAGTTTCCAGTCTTATTAGTAGTTTATAAAATGTACTTTCAGTGACCCTGGATTCTAGTGGGATGACAGGGAGAGGAAGGGGAAGATATAATTCTGCTTTGAGCAACTTGTAATTTTCCTCTCCCCTTAGCTCTCCTACTTCTAGGTTGAAGGAGAGGTGAAAACTGGGAATCTAGTCAAACAGGCAAGCCTACAGGAATGGAGTATAGCTTTCAAAACTGGGATTGGATGTGTGGTATATGGGACCACTGAGAATGAACAACAGTGCTGAATAGTATGAAATTCTTATTTCAGCCAGGTATTTATTTAAATGAAGTTGTGATCTCCATAATTTAACTTTCATCGTTTTTCATCCACATATTCCAATACTAATACAACTAATGGACATGAGACTAACTGGTAAGAAAACTACTAGTATGAAACTACCCTTGCTTCCCAATATGGCTAACCTGTATGCATATGACAGAAGAGATCTGCATTTGTGCGTGTTTTAACACAAGGTAGCTTCTGTATGACCTCTGAATTTTAATAGCAGAGAGATGATGATATGTAGCAGCTGTAAAATAAAGCAGCCTCTTCTTTTGTTTCTCTTCTAAAATCTAGAGAAAAATAAAATTAGGGAAAAACATTACAATTCAACTATATCATTTTTACCTACTAGTACTAGCAGTAAACTGTCATTTCTAAAACCAGTGCTTTTACTGAAACCAGAATTAGCAAAATAACTTAGTCCTGAATAAACTTTATAGCCAGTACAGGTTTCCCTTTAGGTATGTGGTTGATCCATTCCCAGAAAATGGTGCATAAATCAAACTTGCATAAAGCAAACCCAGTTTACAGTAGAACAGATAGGGATGCATTCTCATGACAGTGACAGAGATGGAGTGAAGCTGGGGCTAGGGAAGGGGTGGGGAGAGGAGCATGGCACAGGCCAACAGCTACAAGCAGGTGGTGTCTCCTGGGGATGCAGCAGGTGTGGCACCAGGCTTTATGGCATCTGGGGTGGGCAGCAGCCCCACTCATCCTGCTGCTCTGCTTTTCCCCACTTACCCCAGCCCCTGCTGCGGTGGCCCTGGGACTGGCCGATGCCAGCTGCCTGCAGCCTCTGGGCTGCACCATGCCCCAAACCCCAGAAGCTCCGATTCCCCTGGGACACCGTGCCCTGAACCTCCCGGCGCAGCGCAGCACAGCGCAGTACAGCCCAGCAGCTGCAAGCCAAGTGGTGTCTGCTGCTCCCAGGGCTGCAGCAGGGACGGGCAGCAGCCTGCAGAGAAATGAGCAGGCTGGGGCTGGCAGCAGCACTGGGCTCTTCCCGGCACTTGGCAGTGGCCCTGCGAGGGCAGGCTGGGGGGAGCTATGGCAAATTTTGGAGTGGCAGCAGCCCCCCTCCCATCGCTGCAGCTCGTCCCAAGCGCCAGGAAGAGCCCACTGCTGCTGCTGGTACCAACCTGCTTTTGTCCTGCTGCAGGCTGCCACCCGCCCCGGCTGCAGCCCTGGGAGCGGCAGATGCCGCCTGCTTGAAGCCGCTGGGCTGGGCTGTGCTGTGCCAGGGGTTCAGGGCATGGTGCCCTGGGGGAAGTGGAGCCCCAAGGGTTCTGGAGATGGTGCAGCCAGCAGTTGCAGGCAGCTGGTGTCAGCTGCTCCTGGGGCTGCTGCAGCAGGGGCTGGGGTGAGTGGGGAGAACCAGAGCCCCGGGGGATTTGGGGTGCAGTGCAGCCCAGTGGCTGCAAGCCGCTGGCATTGGCCACTCCCAGAGCAGCTGAAGCAGAGGCTGCAGTGATTGGGGCCTGGTGCCACGGCCCTTCCCCCTCTGCTCACCTCTCTCCTCTGTTCATGGCCCTTTCCCCTCCCCTCACATACTTACTTGTTTGAGGGAGCGGGGAGCACACCTATGCCCATCGCATAAGAGCACATTTACCTCACATATAACACTTTTTGGGTATAAAAACAGGTCTCTATAACAGTGAATTTGCACAACTGGAACCTGCATAAAGTCGAGGGAAATCTGTATTAAGTAATATTACCAGATGTCCCCCTCAAGCCACAGACATTTCCCAGTTCCACCTTGCATATGCCTCCTGTAAATCGGCACATGGGACAGTTTCACCTAGCCATGATGGTGCTGCCACAGCACCCTTGAAAGGGTCTTGCAACATCCTGGTTGAGAATCACTGGCTTACATCTCTTGTTCTTCCCATACACAGATAGTACTAATATTGACCCGGTAAAGTTAAATGACTTAAAAAACATGCTTACCTTTTTTCTTACCAACCAGCCACGAATATATGCTTGCAGTTTAACTATAGCTGCTCTAGTTCTGTGGTATTTTATGCATTCAAGTCTTCTGTCCCACCTAGCTCGCACATGTTTTTGGATGACCAAAGCAGCAACTTTCTGTTGGATAAATTTCTGCCGTTCTTTAAAGCCTCTATATGCTGCCTGAATCAAACATGCAGCTTGCTGCTTCTAAGTGGGAGGAAAAATGTTAAGTAAGTTGCTTCTCTTGTCAAAGTAAGCACTTTGCTTTTTTCATTTATCATAATTCTTATCCATTGGGAAGGGAGGTAAGCAGCCACAGACTTTAACACAAAATAGAGGGTATGGAAAAACAACCAAATTAAAGCAAAGTAACTACCATTAAATCTGGGTTAATACAGTGAAAACTAAAGCAGAATTTAGCCTTCATACAGGGTAATTGCATACACACAAACAGTTACTGTGAATCAGCTCTTTTGTGACAAGCCCCTGCTCCCTGTTAACTCATTTTAATCTGGTAGTTTGCCCTCTCCCCTAGAACCAGTTCAGCAAGTGACAGATCAGCATTTGTTTATAGCAGTATATATTTTTCACAACTTAGTGGATTTTTTTTGGAAAAGAACCTACATATAGTAGCAGCTGAATTTATTTTTAGCAACAATGCTATGAGTGTGATAAGCCATTTTCTGACAAGGTTCTTTGGATAAATCTGGCATCTTTTATTAGTCCAACTGGACTAATTAGAGTTGGTCTAATAAACGAGATCAGATTTACCCAAAGAACCTTGTCTGCCTATGTCCTTAAACCAACACAACTACAACCTATACCACCCCTTATACGCCATTTTCATATTTAACCTTATCATTATAGATGAGGTCAATCAATATTTGGCAGTTTGTGTGACTGGGATTTGATAGCTCCCAATGCAAACTAAAAGTAGGAGCCTATAGTCTTCCAGTTTGATAAGATTCTCAGTTCTCCCCGTTCAGTGCAACCTTAGTCCAACAAGCTTTATTATTCTTCTCTCTTCCTCCTTTAATATTTTTGAGGAAAACTTTTCTTATTCTCTTAAGTAATAAAATATTTAAGTAAGGTACACAGTGATAGTTTCAAGGAAAAAGTACTATACGTTTGCTTAAATTGGTGCCTCAATCTCTACAGTTAAGCCTGTACCTAAAATTTTGCTGATCTAGGCTCAAATTTTCACCTTTTCATTTTTAAGTGCTCCTGCTTTTAATTTTAAAATATTTTAATTCAGTTCCTTGGTTACAAGTACCTAGCCTAAACTTGGATTCAATTAAGAAGGAGTTTCTTTAGGAAAAAGATAACTTGGGCAGAAGTGGCCAATGTGTGGAAGACAATGAACAAGTTCATCTTTCTACAAAAAGTTCTAACATTACTGGCTCATTAGCAGTTAATTACATCAAATTTACTATGACAGTTTTCCATGATATACTGATTGAACATCATCTGTGTCTTAGTGAAGATTAAAAATATACCTTTGCTATGAGTTTCCTAGTGCTGTATCTTCGATAAGCCAACTGAATCTTAACTGCAGCTTCCTTAACTGCTAGGAACTGCTGCAGAGTTGCTCTTGCAGAAAGGATTGCTCTCCATCTCCTTTGAATGACAACTGCTGAGACTTTCATCTTCAGAAACCTAATGAAAACGTACATCAGATTTTTCAGGAAAAAATTATATTTTAAAAATTATACTTTTTATTGGTATTAACTCCCTGTGGTGCCTGTATTCATTCTATGATAAATGACACCAAAGACAAACCTTCAAAACCAAAAAATATGTGAGGGCTGTGAGTGTAAGCATGTACATGTGCGCATAACTATAAATGAAAAATCCCTATAAACTACTGGCCCTACCCAGGCAGAAAAATAGGGCTCAAAGGAAATATGACGGCAATAGAGTAAGGCAAAAAAAAAAAAAAAAATCTTTCAAAAATTATGACACCCCCCAAAATAAACTTGAATTTGTTCATTTCGGCATTTTAAAACAAAAAAATAACTGTTGAGGCTAATGTATTATAGTAACCCTAGATTTCACATATGAAGATAGAAGTAACTGTCCTCTCAATGTAAACAAAAGGTTCGTTCCAAACGAAGAGGTAGACTAAAGAACTGCAAGCACCTATGTGAGTAATTTTAAACATGTGAGTAGTCCCATGGGAGTCAACACGCATGCCAGAAGGGCATGGCTACGTGAACAAGTTACTGTGAGAAAAGGCAGGAAGGATGTGGATTCAGTGTGGATCCACAGAAACCATCTTGTGTGCACTTTTACTGCCTGTAACTGTGGATTAGCTTACTCCACAGTGCAACTGGGTAGATAGTGTAACAGGGAGCCAGAGGCTCCTGTTACTTCAAGGAGAGCGCAGTAGATCAGGCTTCCTGTGTGAGAAGACAGCAGGGCAAAGGACAGTTGCTAAAAAGCAAGCAGACCAAAAACAAGGATAGGAGCTACTAGTGGGGAGCAACTATCCTGGAACTATCTGCAGTGCAATAAGCAGCCAAGGAGTAGATGCTCAGACAGCAAAGGAGTAAAGGCTGCAAGTAGCTGGGTTAGGCTACAGCTGGCCATTAAACAAAATGTTGGTGTTGTGTTTAAGTTTAACCAGAAGACAAAGTTGTGGCTATAGGGGAGGAGAGAGGCCACTGGTGGGGCACTCCCTGATAGCAGCCTAGCCTGTGGTTAGGGATCCACAGGGCTGAGGGGTGAAGCCTATGTGGTTAAGCCAGGGCCTCAGAGGGGTTGCAGCCAAGCCACGGCTGGGGGCCCAGAGACAGGCAGAGGCCATGAGGGCTAAAGCCTGGTGGAGGAGCTGAGAGAGGCTAAAGCCAGAACAGGACCAAGAGCCCAGGGTGAGAGGGCCAAGGGCCTGGTGGGATGACAGCTAGGCAGGGCCAGAGAATCCAGAAAAACTAATCCAGATAGGGTCTGAGGCCCAGGGAAATAAGCTGAGCCTTGCCAGGACCAAGAGTCTGGTGAAGTGGCAGAAAAACACAGGGCTGGAGAAATGAATCTGGAGTGACACCCATGCCCAGGCCTTGCAGTTATGGGGGCAGCAAAAGGCAATGATTACTACTAATACGGTGACTTATGCTCTGAGGCACAGATGGGGCTAGAAGAGCCAGTTTAGTGCCTGAGGAGCTGAACTGGTGTCAGCTGGGCACAAAGGTTGTGATGAGGTGATCTGAGGCTCACTCGAAGTCCCCAGGGGCACCCTTCCTTAGGGCTATAGTATTCATCAAGGCATGGCAAGGAAGGCAGGAAAGGGAGGGTATCCCAAGTAGTTCACTGAGTGAAACATCACCTGTTGGCCCACACATTCACACTGCAAGATAACAGGCAGTGTGTTCTCCTCGTGCAGCTGAAGAGCATGCACAGCTCCAGGCTGCCTGCGCTCTCCTGCCATAAAGTAACCAGACATCTGCTGCTAAACAGCAGCACAAATTGATTCCCGCTTTGTCATAGCCACAAGTTGCAGCACAACCAATCTGTGGCACAACACAACGTCTGCTTGGCCTTTGTCTCATCATAAAATATTTTGTAGCAGCAAAGGCAGGACCTGTTTCCCCACCCTAGAAGTCCACAGATGTCCCAAAGTACAAGACAGCATTAAATTATGAAGCTATAAAAATCAACACAAGTAACAAAAAAATTTAGTAACTAAAAGAAATATGCTATGTGGCAATAATATATTACCAGATTCTTTGCTGTCGGGTTTTGCGGTACCTCTGAATAACACCAGCAGCTTTTACCACAGCAGCAAATTCTTTTCGTGCTCTGTATCCTCGAAAGCAGGTTTGAATCATTCGTGCAGATCTTGTCTTCGCAGCCAACTGCCTGGCTTGAAAACCTCTATATAAAGCCTATAAAAAGGGTGAACAAATATGCAATCAGTTTTGTGTTTAATGGGAAAAAATTAAGGAAAAAAACACCACATGCTTCTGCCCAAATGCCTCTCAAGCTTATTCTTGTAACAAGCCAGGCATGTAAGGTATGTAAAAGGGACCCAGGGGCTCCTGCTAGTTTAAGGGTTGATGCAGCTGGCTATGTGAGGGCTAGCTGCTAGGAAGTGGACCAACTACTAGAGAGCTAGCTGTCAGAAAGCAGACCTCCACACAGCACAGAACTGCAAGCCGCTCAGCGAAACCACCACAGATAAGGGTAGGCCAACCATCAGGCCTAAACGGAAGCCCCTGTAGGTGCCTGGAGAGCCACCTGACAAAAAGGGATGAGACTATGGGGCACTCAGGCCAGTGCCTGAGAACAGGGTATCAGTCTGGCCTTGCAGGCAGCATGGAGAGGATCTCCTAAGCAGGATGGATGCAGAAAAAAGATTGACCAGCACCCAGGCTGTTCCCACAATACAGACATATAGCTACAATACAGACATATAGCTAAGTGGGACTTGCAGCCTAGGAGGAAATTGCTGACCCATTGTAGGGAGTGTTTTTGTTATACAGCCTCTGGGCTGGCATTTGTATCTGATTAAGAAACACAGGAACAAATGGTGGCTGGAGGAGGACAGAAGGCCACACACAGGTGCCTGGGAGGTGCTTCAGATTTTCAGCCTTATTAGGGGAAGGCTTCAGCTGAAAGGGCCAGGCAAGCAAAGTAAGATGGGCCAAGAGCCAGACAAAGCTAAGACTCAGAAGCCAGGCCAGAGGAAGTGGGCCTAGGCTGGCAGTCTATAGCAAAGAGTAACCAGTGAACTAAAGCCAAGAGGACTGAAGCTCATACAAGCTGGTGCACAAATCTAGAATAATATCTGTGAGGCATGGGTGTGGATGTAGGGACAGAAGACAGCCATGAATAACCCTTAAGGCAACTGGTGCCCTGGGGCACAGATGGGGCCAGAAAGGCCCCGCTTAGAGCTTATGGGGCAGGACTAGGATCAGCTGGGACCAGAAGGGACCCACTCAGTGAAAAATAGACAAGGGCTCTCTCTGGGACCCTAAAGAAGCCTCCCTTCTTTTTACAATAAAATAACTCCAACAAGGCATGGCAGGGAAGAAAGAGGGAGGATACCCTAGGAGCCGAAGGGGGATTCGTATGGGCACCAGGGGGTGTCATGACAACCCCTGAGGCCCAATCCTATTGGACATAACAGTAAAAATGGAAGGAGGATAGGGATGGGTAAGGAAGGTTGGGCAGAAAGTCTCTTGACAGTTACTTTACTTCATGCATTTGGGAGCCTTGTGGGGGGACAATTTCTCCTTGTACATAGAGTCAATTTATGAAAGCCTTTCATACATTAATAGTTAACACCACACCACTGACGCAGGTCTTTGTAACAAATTATTCTGAATTAGTGAAAAAAGATGTTGTGATATCCCTGGAAATACCTGAAGCCTAAGTGCAGCTGCTTTTATTTGAAGATATTTTTGTCGCTCCATATTTCTAAGGCAGCGGGTTCTGTAGTGCTGTTGTATCAATACAACTGAAGACTTATACCGAAGATACTGTCGTCTTTGACTAAATCCACGATAAAAAGCCTTAAGAGAAATGCAGTTTTAGTATATTTCATACTGTACTATTGTCTTTTGTTCTTACCATACTTTAAAAGTAAGAGACAGCCCTCATCTACGTCATTTTTCAGAAGCAGATAGTTAATAATTTTTTAAATTGTGAATCTGAAATCTGAGATCTCAAACCTGATAGAAATGTTCACCACCTGCCAAGGCAGACTTGCATTTCATTAAGATAGAACAAGGATAGGATAGCAGAAACAGTCTAAAATTCCAGTACAGTACTTTACCAATAAACAGAGCAGAGGAAAGAATACCTGTTCTTATCTCCCACTAAAATGTCTAGCAATTTATGGGAAGCTCTAGACCCTCCCACCATTCTCCTTTTTTTAAAGACAGTAGGGAAGAAGAGCAATCTTTACATCACTGTCTCAGAACTCTAATACAGAACAAGTGTTCCCTGGAACAAAATGTCAGAAGGGGACTAAGGAACGTCACGTGCATCTCTTTACACAAAAAAAATATACATATGGGACAGAGTGAAAAATAAAAACAAGGAAGAAATTATACAAAGTAATTCAGAGGGTCAGTCATTGCAAACTCATATTAAGTACTGAGCTTGCCACAACAGTCTGTGGAACCAAAAGGAGTGTTCAGTTACTTTTACTGTATACTATTATCTTCTGTTTGCAAAACGTCTTACAATAGTAA
Organism: Gavialis gangeticus; assembly: GCF_001723915.1. Taxonomy (NCBI): domain Eukaryota; kingdom Metazoa; phylum Chordata; order Crocodylia; family Gavialidae; genus Gavialis; species Gavialis gangeticus. Next base: position 77,345,288 of record NW_017728993.1, read on the forward strand.
AAAAAAAATCAGTGAAGTATTACACATGCCTCCCTCACTGATAAAAATCTCAGAAAGAAAAGATAAAGCCCATGATTCCTGGAAATATTCTGATCCACCAGCGAAGGAAAGAAAATAAGTGAAATTTGAACATTTTCCCCTTCCTTGGGAATCCATCTGGATTTATGAAGCGCACGCTCTCTCTCTGAATTTCAGCTAGCCCCACTCTAACTTGCAATTCAACCTGATGGCAAAGTGAGGCTTCTATTTCCACACCCCTCTTCGGGAAAACCCAGCGTGTGGGTGGCGGGGGAGGCAATCAGGGGGAAATTAGGCTCAATCATTTACTCACCCTAGCTCTATAAGAAAGACATTTAAAGAGCACAGGAAGGGGAAACAAAATAGTACCCTTTTCTCTCTTTGCTCTGTTTCTTCTAAATTACTGGTCTAGAGACTGTTAAAAAGCAATCAATAGAACCTACACTATACACATACCTGAATTCTTATTGTGCTTTGTTTAATTTTCTGAAATCTTCTCCATTCGTTGAATCCCCTGATTCTAGTCTGTATTACAACAATGCTCTTCTGGGTGTGTAAGTAGGCCTCTCTTTGACGTTTCATAGCCAAATGAGATCGGTAGTGATTCTGTAATGTAAGTGCTGCTTTTCTGTACATAGTATACTGTAATTTGACTTTCTGCATCAAGTAGTACGTTTGTAACATAACAACTGCTGCTCTGAGCTTAACAAATTTTCTACGATGCACAGCCATGCGAAGAAAAGACTGAATCTTTCTTGCAGCCCGTATTCGTATTACCAATTTTCTTGCTACCATACAACGATAAGCAGATTGAATAGTTATGATGGCTTGCCTTTGGACACAGTACTCAGCTTTCAGTAAGCGAGCCATTCGACATGCTCTATACCACCTCTGGATCACAACTGTTGAGCCCTGGATTGCCCTAAACCAAGCCCTTGTTTGGTGGCATCGGAAAGCAGACTGAATTACTACCACTGCCACCCTCTTCTTAAGGAAGCGTTTCCTTTCTATGTACATCTGTAAAACTGACTGGATACACTGTGCAGCTACAATGTTTTTCGCCAACAGCCTAGCTTTTCTAGCACGAAAAGCAGACTGAAGGCAAAGGGCAGCTTGTTTTATTTTTGTATAGTTCTTTACTTCAGCTTCTCTTGCCCTCTTGGCTCTGAATCTTTGTTGTATAACTCCAACTGCCCAACATACACGTTTATAATAGTTATGCTGTCTGTGCATACGATAAAAAGATTGTATTACAGCTGCCGAGGCATGCATAATCTTCAGTTTTTGTCGATCTTTCACACCTCTGTAGGCAGCCTGAATGACCACAGCCGATTTCTGCATTGTCAGATATTTCTTTCTTTGAATTTTTCCTTCAACGTAGGATCTATAATAGTTTTGTATAACGACAGCCGAAATTCTCATGTTTTGATATGCAATTCTAACCCTATACATTCTAAATGCTGACTGGATGGTCTTGGCAGCCAAATGCATGTACCAAATATTTTTCCGTACTTGAAACCCCCTGTATAGAGACTGTATACAAATTACTGCTCTTCGAAGAGAAAGGTATTCCCCAGTTTGCCTCCTTGCCAAAAGCAAGGCTCTGTATCTTCTCTGAAGGACAACAGCAGCTGCTTTAAGGGAAAGATATTTTTGCCGTTCTCTATGCATTTTAAAACCCCTCTGAATAACTACAGCAGCTTGGTGCATTTTTTTATGTTCTCTTACTGCTCTCATATTTCGAAAAGTTTTTTGAATGCAAGTAGCTGCTTTCTTCATTAAGGAATACCTTTGTACAGCAGCTTCTCTCAATTTATTGGCTCTGTATCTCTTCTGTATTACTTTGGTTGCCCACTTCACCTTCTTGTAGTAAGAATGCTGCTTGTACATTTGATAGTTTCTTTGTATAATGGTTGCAGCATTAAGTTTTTTCTTTAGCAGCATTCTTGTTCTCATTCCCCTATAGGCAGCCTGAAGAACTATGACAGAATTATACTGTTTTAAGTACATTTCTCTCACGCATTTTCCCTCCCTGTAAGCTCGGTAATGTTGTTGTATAATTCTTGAAGCATGCCTGACAGCATGGTAGGAAATATAGGTTTTATGCATTCTTATTACTGCTTGGATAACTGTAGCAGCCCTATGCATCTGCTGAATTCTCTTCCTTACCACAAAGCCTCTATAAGCAGACTGTATGGCAATGGCTGCTTTACGGAGACGAAGAAATTCTTGATGCTGTTGCTTTGCAAGTACTGTTGCTCTGTATTTTCTCTGAACCATAACAGCAGCTGCTCTAAGAGAAATATAACGTTTTCTTTGCTGGAAAGATCTAACTCTTCCTTGAATAAGGACTGCAGATATACGCATAGTTCTTAAATGTCTCCTTGTTTTCATTCCACGGAATGCAGCCTGGATACAGAGTACAGACTTCTTGATCATCTTGTGTGCGTGTGCTTGGGCATCTCGCTCTTTTCGAGCACGATACAGCCGCTGAATCTGTCTAGTGACCAACGATAACTTTATGAAGTTGCGTTGTTGCCTGTACATTCGATAATATGATTGTATGACTGTTGCACACTGATGCATAATTCTCAATTCTTGTCGAACTTTCATACCTCTATAAGCAGCCTGAAGGATAAGCGTTGATTCACGTAGTTCCAAATACTTTCTACGTTCCATTCTGCCTTGACAATATGCTCTATATCGTTTTTTAATTAAAACTGCTGCCAGTTTCATTGCATGATATCTAATGTTCATGCGGTGCATCTTAAACATTGCTTGAATAGAAATAGCTGCCTGATGCATTTGGTGAATTTGTCTTCTTACTTTTACACCTCTGTAAACAGCCTGCATTTTAATAACTGCTTTCTTTAAAGTCAAATATTCTTGCCTTTGATATTTAGTTTCAATAACTGTACAATACCATCTCTGAACCACAATAGTTGCAGCCCTAAGAGCTTCATATTTCTTTCTGACCACGTAAGATCTGTAGGTTGCCTGTACAATAATAGCAGCTTTGTTGAGTTCCTTTAATTGTTTCCTCGCTCTCATTCCACGGTAAGCAGCCTGCAAGACTAATACAGCTGCTTTTGTTTTTAGGTAAAGCATACGTTGCTCTTTCTTCATACAGTGAGATCTGTAGTGTCTTTGAATCACTAGAGCAGCTTCTCTCCAAGTTTTCAACTTTGATTGATTCACATGCATTCTGTAATAGGACTGAATGATTAGTGCACATTGGTGCTGCTTTTGAATGTGTTCTCTCACCATTCTTCCCCTCCAAATTGCCTGAAGATGCACTACACAATGTCGTAGTTCGACATATTCTTGATGCTGTTTTCTACCTACAACCCTGGCTCTATAATGCTGCTGCATAGTTAGCGCAGCATTGGTTATGAGCCCGAATCTTTTCTGGACCCTGAACTTTCTAAATGCAGATTGTATTTTAACTGCAGCAGCATGTTGCCTTCTGAACTTTTTTCTTACTTGCCAGCCACGAAAAGCTGCTTGAAGAGAAAGCACAGCTGTTCTTGTTCTTACGAAGTTAGATCTTTCTTTGGAACCAATTTTATAGGCTTTGTACAACCTCTGAATTATAACAGAGGCCTGAACCATGGCATGGTATTTCATTCTTGCAGCGTGAGCTCTAAAAGCTGTCTGGATTTTAACAGCAGCAGTATACTGAAGTTTATGCATTTTGCGCACTCTGTAACCTCTGTAAGAAGCTTGCAAGCAAACAGCTGCTGCTTTGATTTTCAAGAACTTCTGCCTCTGACAGACTCTCTCTTGGTGTGCACGATAATGATTTTGAATGATAATAGTAGCCTTATGCAACATTAAATAGCGCTGCTTATCCCTTTTCATTCTGTAGTAAGCCTGGAGCATAGTTGCAGCCTCCTTCCATCTTTGGATTTGTTTCCTGATCAGATATCCTCGTGCTGCAGCTTGAATTTGGACACAAGCTTGTTTCAATTTTCTGTATTCTTCCTGAAGCTGAAAGACATGCTTTTGTGAACGGTATCTTCGCTGAACATAGAGGGTTGCCTCCTTTACGGAACAATAGCGTTTACGTACTTGCATCATCCTTACGAAAGCCTGGATCTTCACAACAGCATCTTTTAAACATTTAAATTTCTTCTGGGCAACATAAGCACGATAACTTGACTGAATTTTCACCACTGATCTCAACATGTGAGCCTCTCTCCTTGCTTGCATTCCTCTGTAGGCAGACTGCAGCACAAGGACAGCAAGATGTATTTTCCAGAAATGAGAGCAAGCTCTTTTAGAAGCAATATATGCTCTACAATGAATTTGAATCACACAGACAGCATTTTTAATGCTTTTGTATCTTTTTAGCTGTTGGTATTTTCTCACATGCGACTGCAACAGAACAACACATTGCTTCACATGTAAAAATCTAAGTCTCTCTCGTCTCATTCTCCACAATGACTGAATAACGCAAGCTGCTTTTATTTGCCTATATAACAGACGAGCTTTCATACCTCTAAAAGCAGCCTGGAGAACTATAATTGCTGCACGTCTTTGCAAATATTTTCCTCTTCCAATTGTTCCCAACCTACAAGCTCTGTAATATTTCTGAATTGTTTGTATTTTTGCCCTCCTTTCTTCATACAAGTATTTAGCATGGTGACATCTGAACCAGGCTTGAATCTTGATGACGCTTTTTCTAACATGCAAATAGTGCTTTCTAGCTACATTCCTCCTATACCAAGACTGTATGACAACAGCAGCTCTCCCTCTTTTAGCCAATTTTGAGGCTTGCCATTTTCGGAAATAAGTTTGCAGTACTAGCGTGGCTTTAACTTTCTGTTGAATTTTGAGTTTTCTCCATCTTCTAAATGCAGACTGAATAATCAGTGTAGAACACTTTAAAGTTTCATATTTTTGCTGAAATTTTTTTGCCAACAAGAAAGCACGCAGTCTCCTCTGAATTGTGATGGTAGCACAAAGAAGTCGTTTATATGCAGCAGCAGCTATCAACATCCTTATTCTAGCCTGCACAAGAATAGCATGGTATCTGAGCTGTAGATATCTCTTCCTAGCGGAATAGCTCCTCCAGTAAGTCTGCAAGAAAGAAGAGGGGTTACACTCCACACATTTAACTGCAGTTACACAAATATGAAAAATTAACTAGCATTTGGGGTACAGTTTTTAAGTTATTTTGACTATTAAAAACACTTCACATCTATTAGTGTTAAACCTCAGCTTGTGGACTACTCATCTGAGAGGTCTCAGTTATTCATTTTGTACTCTGCCTTCCAGATCAATGGTTACACCTCTCATCAACATCAGAAGTGCAAAACACATTTAAAATGGTTTGCTTTTCTTTCTTCTTTTTTTGTTAAGATACATTATCTATGGCAAACAAAGGTAACTAAGATATCCTTGCAAACTGTTCAGCAAGATTAAACACTCGAACTGTCCAAGAAGGCTTCTTACAAAAGAAAAAAGAAATTAAGTAGCATCTAGGATGAAGTGTACACATTTTATTTTGCTATGTATTCATAAATTCTGAACGCAAAAGTAATTGTCAGGGTCTCTCAAGTTTACCTCGTCTAGTACAGGGGTGCTTAACCTCTGGTCTATGGGGCTGTCCCCCATGGGTTGAGAAATTTGGCAACAGGGAAAGAGTAGCAGTTAATACGACCACTCTCCCTGTTGCCAAAATCCCAAGCCCCACATGGCAGGTCAGAGCCAAGTCACAACCATGCCCTGGCATGGCCAAATCAGGGCTGGGCTACACCCCTTTTCCCCACACCCAGCCAGGTTGGAGTCAGGCCGTGCCCATGCCTCCCATGGGAATGGACTGGGGTCGGGTCATGCCCCCTTCCCCCAGGCCAGGCAGGCTGGGGGCAGGGTAAGGTTTCTTTACCATGCAGCTGCATGGTGGGCCCCAATCCATGACCTGGGAGCTGGACTGGGTCCACCAGCAAGATGCAGAACACAGAAGGACTGGTCACTGCCTATCCGGCCCTGCAGACAAAAAGGTTGAGCACCACTGGTCGAGTACACTAACTGCTTTTTAAGTTCCTGGCTGAATTAATTATTTGCTGTCCCCACCAAACCCAACTGTCCCATGACAGTAGAACCTGCATAGGAAAAAAATGCATTTTTAGGGTCTTCAACATTTTGTAGCTGAAGCATCAGCAAACTAACAATAGGTGATCATTCTCATACCAACAAATTTTAGGAAGTGGTATTTTATGGCTTCTGGTGCATCAGTGGAAACAGACAAAACAGCAGTAACAGCTATGAAGAAAGGGTAATAGAAAGGGAAAACTTGCTAGACTAGGATAGAGTTAGAAGTAGTTTCATCTATTGCAACTGAAAAAAGAAAAAAAAAGTTAATTAACATTTGTAGACTTTTCTGATATCAACTGCTATAGGCAAAACATAAGACCATGGATTTTTCCTTTACCTTTCTATAAAGGAAGAGCTCCTTTTAAAGTGGTCTCATTGCTATGTAAACCTAGATAATTTAAAACAAACCTGGATGACTACAGCCGATTCACTTTTAATTTTTTCCAGTCTTGTACGTTTTAGTTGCAAGATTCTCCTCTCTGCTAAAAGTCTTCTCCAGTGTTTCTGAATGAAAACTGCAGCCGTAATTTCTTTCTGTACACGTCGCTGAGACAGAAAATTTATCACAGCTCTCTGAATAATCCGAGCAGCTTTGTCCTTTTCCTAGAAATTTTAGTAAAAATTAAAAAGACTGTGCTCTCTAACATATGCAAAATAAGTTGCAATTTTATATTACTGGGGAGGGGAGGGAAGTAGGCATCTCAATGTTAAGAAAACTGAAATATTTACTTGAATACTAAAATTTTCATCAGAATACATTTTCAGCTTTTAAACAACTTGGTTTCAACAAGAACCTCACAACAATGTTACTTTAAGTTATTTTTTGGATTTTTTTCTCCAAGTGTGACAGTAGCCTGCCAGTGGCTTAAACTTTACCTTTGATCAGATCTAGTGATAACTTTTCTTATCAGCATTCTTTCAAAATTTGAAGTAAAAATAATGGGGTTATTGATACAGTTAACTAAAGTAACTTCTACTTTGATTAGAAAATAGCTTTATCCCATTGGAGTCTTTTCCCCGTCAGTTTTAAAAGTAATCCTGGCAGCGAACTAGATACCAAATTATCTACCTATAATTACTGGGTAGTTAAAAGGAAAAGATTTCTAGTTTTTTTAATAGAGCAAGATCTCCATGCTTCATTGTAATATACCCACTCATGAAGAAGCATTACTCTCAATACCACATAATCACGGCCTCCAAAACTATGCGTTTGTCTTAATTTAGCATTTCTACCTGCACCACTAAAAAAAGTAAGCGCTACTCTCACAAAAGAAAATACCTGAAAAAGTTTTAGCTCTACTTTCAATCTATGTTTCCTCCAAGCTGACTGAATCAGCCTAGCAGCTCGGGTCTCTTTACGAAGATCAAGAAGCCGTGAGCAAAGAAATGACAGGTAGGTAATAACAACCTAAGGAAATAGAAAATAAAACACAGTAAGTGAGGATTTTAGAGAAAAACATGAGTTCATGAACCAATATCAACAATAAAAACATATCTAACCTTCTCATCAGGAATTGTATTAGACATATCTGAATGATGAATCATTGCTGGTATTCCACCCAGGTCAGAAACTGCAGCATTTATCAACTGGAAGTTGCTCTTCTCATTGTCCAAAAGTTCCTTATAGAGGACTGAGGTACTTATAGCTTCATAAACATAGACAAAAATACAATCTTGTTTTGTGAAAGTAAAGTTCAGTGTAAAAAGAATAAGTAAATTCAGTGCAAAAAGGATTCTTAAATATGATGCTTTAAAGAGAATAAAAAAAAAACTCACTTTGGTCAAATATTCCATCCAAAACATTTAGAGACGTATCAGATTCAGATGAGGAGTTGAGCACCAAAGTACCATTTTTTGTACACTCTACTGTTTGAGTAGTACGTTGGCACACAGCTTGTAAAGGCACATAACATGGATGATAGTGATGAATCAAATAACACAACACTCGTCCATCTGAGAAGGATACTGTGAAGTTTTCCACCTGGTTAAAAAAAATAAATTACAGTTCTTTTAAAATTTGGCACTCATTAGCTGATACAAGTTGAAAACACATTCTATTTCACTTGGTCAGAAACATAATTATTCTTATAACACAAAGTGAAACCTTACAGGATGCAAACTGTCTGAAAACAATACTCATTTACTTGATGCTTGCCTGGTTCTCCATTTTTAGAATCCAGAAATGTAGTGGGATGTCTGCTGAAGTGCAGTGCACCTCACAGAAAAGCAAACATTAAAGAAACTGAAGTTTGAAGGATCTTTTATAACTAGGGGTGTACCATTAAAGATATGTTTGGCCATACTGGCCAATACAGATTCAATTGCCAATATGCAGCCCAGCAGCTTGGAGAGTAGCGGCCAGCCAGTAAGTCTTGGCAGGGGTGGGGGGGAGGAGATACAAGTAGAGGCCTCCACAGTGTGGGAGGCAGACGCAGGCACTGCCCAGCCAGGATGGGGCATAAAACAGAGCTGCAAGCAGGTTGTTGGGGGGGGGGAGAAGAGAAGCATGCATCTCCTGCCACTGCAAAACACCACCAGGGGAGGCATGGGGGCATGTGCCCCTGGATTTGATTGCAGGGTGAGGATGGGCTGTGCGCTTTGGGCCAGAGGCTGCACCAGCCTCTTCCCACCGCTGCACACACCCCCATGGAGGCCCAGGGGCATGTACCCTCCAGATTTGTGCGCAGGGCAAGGGTGGGCTGCATGCTTGGGGCTTGGGGACTATGTTGGCCTCTTTCTGGTGGAGAGGAGGAGGAGGGAGCTGGGCTGGGCTACAGCCACCCCAAAATTTGACATAGCCCCTCCGTAGACTCTTCTTTCAGCACTGCCCCCCCAGCACAGCCTCGGCCCAGCCTCCCAGCCAGAAAGAGGCCAGCACAGCCCCCAAGGCCTGAGCACGCAGCCTGCCCTCACCCAGCGCACAAATCCAGGGAGTACATGCTGCCGTATCTCCTTGAGGGTGCACTCAGTGGCACAAACCCCACTACCCCAAACACTCTCCAGATGAGCCGCCCATGGCTCTGTCCCACCCGGCGCCCTGAGCAGTGTCTGCTCCTGCCCCACTCCCTCTCCCTCACCATGGGGGCCTCAACTTCCTCCCGCCCTTTCACCCCCACAGACTTACTAGCCAGACGCTGCTCTCCAAGCTGTCAGGCTGCATTCCTGGCTATGTGCATGCTGTGGCTGTGCGCATGCACACAGCATTTATCAGTGACATTATTGGCCACATCAGTCAAAAAGCTGATTGCCAATAATGTCAATTTTCCTTTTATAGGTGCTGATATAATATGGACCAATGTATTGGTGCACCTCTATTTATAACCTTTCTAAAAGTTACGGATATTCATGCAAGTCTAAAAACATGGTAAAATGGACAAGTATTTTCTTGCATGTGCAATTAACAATGTGTATACACAGGAAACAAAGATGATTTTAAACATGCTACCAAGTGGGTTTACATGCTGGTAGTAGAGTAGCCAGAGCAGCAGAGCTTTGTGTTGGCTGGTCACCCAAATATTTATCCAGCTTCTCAGGTGGGTCTAGGTCTTGCAGTTCTACTACAAAACCCAAGCAAACTAGTTCAGAATTGCTTCAGTAAGTCTGCATGGTCAAAAGTGTAACTGCAGATCCAGTAATGCTCATATCCGAATGCCAACCAATTACTATTGATGGGTTTGGAAGGCAAAGAGAGATAAATATTAGGAAAGAATGCAGAGAATATGTAGATTCTTTGCATGGCACAGTATACATCATCTTGGTTCCTTGATTTTTATTCACAGAAAATAAAGAACCATTATTTGAAAGACTGCAACAAAAGGCATGGAAAGATAAGAGTCTGTTTTCCTATAGGTTGGCTGATCTCCTACACAGGGCTTTAAACTAGGTTTGTCAGGGAACGGGGATGTTGAGGACAGAGCGAGGCCAGGAACGATGAACCAAGAGCCAGGTACTAGAACAGTCCAGGTAAGTACCAAGGGCCCCACTAAGCATCAGGATGGGGAAGTATTAAGGGCATCTACTGGGGGGCTTAGATGTCTCTATACTAATGCTAGGAGCAGGAGGAACAAGCAAGAAGAACTTGCATCCCTGCCTGCAAACAAA
>NW_017728993.1:77355863-77375845 GCF_001723915.1 Gavialis gangeticus
GGAGGGGAGGGGAGGGGAGGGGAGGGGAGGGGAGGGCAGTGCAATCTATGTTAAGGAGCAATATACATTTTCTGTAGTTAAGTTGGGCCAAGAAATGCAAATTGAGGTACTATGGGTCAGATTACAGGGGGTCAGGGAGAAAGGGACTTGGTAGCGGGGATCTATTACAGACTCTCACACCAGGGGGACAAGTTAGACCTAGAATTCTCAAAACAGCTCTCAGAGGCAGTGTGCTCAGAAGAACCTGGTTGTCATGGGGGACCTAAACTTCCCAGACATCTTCTGGGAGGAACAAGCAGCCAGGTCTGCCTGTTCACGTAAGTTTCTAACCTGCATCTAACACAGGAGGTAAGTGTTCCCACTAGGGGAAATGCCTTACTAGACTTGGTGCTGGCCACAGGGGATGACTTGGTGGGGGATCAAGGTAACCTAGGGGATAGTGACCACCTATTGATAGAGTTCACTATCCAGAGAAAGGTGGGAAAGATAACTAGCACGGCTAAAGTGCTAGTCTTCAGGAAGGCCAACTTCAACAAGCTCAGGAGATTAGTTATGGAGGGACTGACTGGTAAAAGCCTCAGAGAGATGGGAGTCCAGGACTGGTGGGCATTTCTCAAGGGACTGATCCTGCAGACCAGAAAGGGACCATCCCAGTACACAAAGGGGGGCAAGAGCCAAGAAACCCTCTTGGCTGAGCAAGGAAATCCAGGAGTGCCAGGAGGGGAAAAAATAGGCCTACGGGCTGTGGAAGCAGGGGGTAGCCACAAAGGAGAAGAATACCTGTCTGGCTTGAGGTTGCAGGGAAGCAATGAGGAGGGTCAAAGCAGAAATGGAGCTTAGGCTGGCAGCACAAGTTAAGGATAACAAAGTCTTTCTTTAAGTACACAGGAAGCAAAAAGAAAGTGCAGGGCCCCTTCAAGATGAATTAGGGCAACTGGTTACAGATAGGATGGCCAAAGTGAAGCTCCTAAATTATTTCTTTGCATCCGTGTTCCTGGACAGGGATACAATCATGTGCCAAATGGGACTTTAGGTAAGCACAAGACAGATACCAACCTGTTAATGCCAAACTAGTAAAGGGGCACTTAGAGAGGCTGGATGTATTTAAGTCAACAGGCCCTGATGATCTTCATCCTAGGATACTCAGGGAATTAGCTGGAGTCATAGCAGAACCACTGGCCAGACTGTTTGAGCACTCATGGCGCTCAGGACAGGTCCCGGAGGACTGGAAAAGGGCCAATTTGGTCCCAATTTTCAAGAAGGGGAGGAGAGAGGAACCAGGTAACTATAGGCCGGTTAGCCTTACCTCTATCCATGACAAGACCTTTGAGAAAATTGTTAAGGATCACCTTTGCGTGGGACCAGTGGGTAAAATAACCTTAAGGGGGCAACCAGCATGGATTCATAGCAGGCAGATCCTGCCTGACTAACCTGTTTTCTTTTTACGACTGGGTCACAGAATGCTTGGATGAAGGAAGAGAGGTAGATGTTATTTTCTTAGATTTTAAAAGGTCTTTGGCACAGTGTTGCACCCAATTCTTATAAATAAACTAAACAGTTGCAATGTAGATTATTACATGGTCCGGTGGGTGGAAAGTTGGCTCAGGGGTCGCACCCAGAGAGTAGTAATGGATGGGCTGGTTTCTACCTGGAGAAACGTAGGCAGTGGAGTCCTGCAAGGCTCTGTCCTAGGACCGATACTGTTCGATATCTTCATTAGTGATGTGTACGATGGAGGGCAAAGCACTCTGTCCAAATATGCAGATGACACCAAACTATGAGGTAAGGTAAACAAACTAGAGGGTAGGGAGTGAATCCAGGCAGATTTAGATAGGCTGGGGAAGTGGGTGGAACAGAATAGGATGCAGTATAACAAAGGTAAGTGCCATGTGTTGTACCTAGGGAAGAAGAATCATCAATACATCTATAGCCTGGGGGTACCATTCTAAGTAGCACAACAGCGGAGAGGGATCTTGGAGTCATTGTCAACTCCAAAATGAATACAAGTCACCAATGTGATGAAGCAATAAGTAAAGCTAACCGTACTCTTTCTTGCATAAGTAGGTGCATCACAAACAGGTTTAAGCAGGTAATACTTCCCCTCTATGCGACATTGGTCAGGACTCATCTGGAGTACTGCGTCCAGTTTTGAGCATCACACTTCAAGAGGGAAGTAGATAACCTGGAAATGGTTCAGAGGAAGGCCACCCATCTGGTTAAAGGACTACAAGAAAAACCCTACGAGAACAATTGAGGGACCTGAATCTCTTCAGCCTCCGCAAGAGAAGGCTGAGAGGTGATTTTGTGGCTGTCTACAAGCCCATCGGGGGGACAGCAGGAAATAGGGGATACGATGTTTACCAAGGCGCCCATCAGAGTAACTAGAAGCAATGGCCACAACCTGAAGGAGAAATTGGACATCAGGAAAAAATTCTTTATGGTGAGGGTTGCCAAAATATGGAATACACTCCCAAGGGAGGTGGTGCTGTCCCCTTCTTTGGAGATATTCAAAAGGAGTTTGGACAAACACCTGGCGGGGGTCATTTGACCCCAGCACTCTTTCCTGCCCAGGGCAGGGAGTCAGACTCAATGATCTAACAGGACCCTTCTGACCCTAAAATCCATGAAAACACTCTGCATTTTTACAAATTTCTATGTTTTCTAGATATCCAAAATAAGACTAGTTACCTTTGTATTGTAAAATCCACAAACAGCATTGACCCAATCCATAAGTAGTTTCACATTTTCCTGGTAACTTTCAGGTGAGGGGTAACCACTGCTGTCTTTTCTCCCTTTATGTTCCGAGAGATTCAGAGCAGCCATTTTAGTCTTTATGCTGTGTGCATTCTTTAAAAACTCAATCTCTTCCTTTAACTGTTCCACATTCAGGGAAACCTCCACCTGTCAATGAAAAAACAGTATTTTCCTCTACTATTTATAATACAGTTACAGTGATCATATTCATAAGCTTCTACTAGATGAGAAGGACTAGCCTGAAAAGAGCATCTGATGAACCTGACAAATCCCGTGCTTTATTTAGAAGTGCAAAAACTGCCATTAAATCAGGCCAATACAGTAGTTAATTCAGTCTATATCACCATGGATGTCAATGACCAGTACCAGAAGCTTAAGATGGGGAGAAAATCCTGTACTGAATAGTTACAAAACAATCACAACCTTATGGACTTCTGAATACATTTACCTATAATTACTAGTTCCTGCTCAGAAACAAACATGTTAAGAAGCCAAGAAATGCAAAAACTATGAAGGTTTTCTTTCACATAAACACTGGAATGTAAAAAATAACATAGCAAAACATAAGTGTTCCTAACATCCTGAAGTTAAATGAGAAACTTCAAAAATACTCTTGCCCATTCAAGTACTAGAAGTAATAGTCTCCTTTGGATTCGTGCTATATATATGCTTATTTATCTTTATATTGGTGCTGTATGGATTGTAAATCGCTCAGAGAATATGCAAGGAGTAGGATTTGCTTGGCAATATCTTTTACTGGATCAGCTTCATAGGTGGAAAAAGATGTTGCACAAGCTTTGTGGAACAAAATGCTTTCTTTCATGTCCGAGAAGGAAGCAGATACAGTCAAAGCTAAAGCAAGTAGATAGTTTTGTCTGTTGTTATAATTTATTATATGCCCATTTATAATACCATTCCCAAGTTAAATAGTTTCTTATTTTTGGATGCACTTAAGCTATGGCATGGACAAAGGAAACCCTGGATACCAGGAAAAGCTTGGAGCACTTTAATAAAGGTAATGTTTCAAAAGGGCAGCAGCTGACATCTACTTGTTGTATGAATGAACTGAAGATGATTCAAATGTAGCAGATATCTAATTTTAAAGTTGTTCATTCAGGGTTAAGTTTAAGACATGCTTAGATATTCATTTTTTGACAGATGCTAACCAGGTAACCCCACAGTCTTGCCATTAAGACAACCTATTTTCAATAGGTGGTAATTCAAGTTTTATGGACAAATTTGACAATAGTTGTCAAATGATTTCCATTTTATATCTGCATAAAATATTCTAATAACAAAAAAGTCCACATTTTCATCAACTCCTTGGTTTAGGATTTCAAAAGTTTTTACCAATGAATAAAATTTAATTGCAACTAAACATGATTCGATTATGCAATACCTGGAAAGCAAAGACAATTTTCCATAGCAGGGCTAATGTTCGCTCTCTGTGTCTATCCACAATGTCCCTAGAATTGATTGAAGCACCTAGGAAATAAAACAGACAGTCACTAAAATGGTTACTGGTTCTCTTAAAAAGGGAAAATTATTCTCTCTATGCTTTGCAGCTCTTACCAGTTTCATCTTGCAGATGAACTCCTCGTTCTTTAAGCACATGAAGAGCAATATCAACATTATGCATTTTCTGAAGACGACTTATGGCAGGAACCCTTAGTTTCTCAGAGAGAGTCCAGTTTTTTGTAAGAAGTTCCATTGCTCTCCTAACATTAGAGGAAATGTCATATTTAAGTTTCTTTCTTTATCTTACAACAATATCAGACAAAGAAAATAAACCACCATAAAACTATCAGCAACTTACACAAGACGAATGCCACACTGTAAGTCTACAGCTAGATTTGTTACAGCAAAGTCAAATTCATCAAGTGGCGTTTGAACATGACTAACTGGTAATCCAAGGAACCCAAGATGGCGGGAAAGATCACCTTCACCACTCAAAAAGTCTCGTGCAAATGCCAACAGAATATCCTTGCTAGTCTAAATAAAAGCACAGAGCAAAGTTAGAGCTGTATCATATTAAGCAAGTTAGTCCCAACACCTCCTCCCTGGATACATTTAGAGAACAAATAATAAATGTTACACAGACTAAAATATAAATAGTAAATATTTTAATTAAAATACAAAACATAGTTAATCATATGACTGTACTCCGAGTGGCAGCAAGTTTGTAAACAATTTTCTTGTTATTTCTCCACTTAGTCAAAAATTTTCACCTCAAAGATACAGCCTGCAGAGCCAAGTCCTCTGGACTGCAGGGCTCCTGGAGGAACCTGGTTCCAAATACCAGGGTACAGAGCTCCCTTGGTGACATGTTTGGCAGCAATGAGGCAAGCAAACAGCTGTGTTAATTACTCCACTGGAGAAGGTGAGTCCAGATTCAGTCCACAAGAAGCGCTATGATTTCATAACCAGTTCAGCACGCCCAAGTGAGTTTAAAACTCCTGGTTTAATATATTTATTGTTATAGACCAAGGGTGTCAAACATCTGACTTGCATGGATTAATGCCAATGTTGCTCACACCACTACAATTTTTTTTTTGGTTTGCTATCCCTATTGGAGATACAAATTGGTGACAGAGTGAGTGGCAGTGACATTAACCCCTGTATACTTTCTGTCCTAACACAGTGGATCTGGAAGCTGTGGCAAAAAGCCCTACTATCCAGACACAGTGCTGGGTTGTCAAGCAGTCATGAAACCTTTTTTTCTTTTTTTTAAACCAAAATATTGTAGGCGTCTAAAAAAATTCCAGTTGCATTTTGAGAATTAAACGTTTCAGCTAATCAATGCCGTGTGAGAGAAATATTTAATATATTTAACATTCTTGCACTTCAGGAACTAAGCCTTAGAAAAGTGAAGGAGCAAGCTTCTATGATATAAGGCTTTTGAGTTCTCCCTTTGGACTGCACTCACTGCAAAGGTCCTGCCGGTAGGTCTTTCAGCTAATGATTAGCTGGATGAGGGAGGTTGTTAAGGGAGGTTCATATTGGAATATGAATAGTGATAGTGCCAAAGGTAAAAAAAAAATGTATTTTCCATGCGTAAAGAATACAAGTCGTATTACTGTTTTGTATCTGAAAACAGAAGTCTTCTACCAGAGTCTTTCACTTTACCTTGAACTCTGCATCTTTACAGAAGAGGCAAGGATCGTGGTCAATAATTCTGGACTGTTTGGCACAATCTAGAAAGCAAACTAATAGCAGCAATTTTTTCAGCGTAAATTTAGACAAAGCCGCTTCATGACCTGAAATATAAAAAACAAAATTAAAAGGTCTGATTTATTAATACAAAATTAAATGATAATGTTCATGCCTCTGAAAAGAAATCATTACCATTGCGATAAAGGTGAGGTACACTGGGGTGCCTGTATTCAGCTGCAATATCCGGGTTCCAAAGCAAGCGATTTAGAATAAACATTGCCAAACCCATAACATCACTATTACTCTCCAGGGCAATCAGTTCTCCATAAACAGTCTAAAATGAGGAAATAAGTATTAATATATAAAAGGTGGCAAACTCAAAAATGCTTGTGGTTACACATTTTCTCTAGAATTTCAGCAGATTCATAACTCCAAAAAAAAAATCACAATGACAAAGAGCTTTTCATTAGGGAAAATACGTAGTAAGTTAGCCTATTTCTCTAAATAGATGTTATAGACACACATAACAGTTGCACTAATATCAATTGATATACCGTATTTACTCTAATCAAAGTCTATACAGAGAAAATGTATAAATATGAATCTTAAAAATTTTGCCCCTTACCTGTGCAGTGGAGAAAGCAGTGGTAGGCAGCGGGGAGGAGAGGGGAGAGACAGACAGTAGGGGGAGCAGACAGTAGAGCTTGACCCTGCGCCTCTCACCCCATGCCTCTGCCACCTCTCTGCCCTCCCCCATTTGCACCCCTCTCCCTGCCCATTCCCCATGCCTCTGCTCCCCTGGCAGCCTCAAATCCACCTTCCCTTCTGTATCACCACCCCCAACCCCTGCAGCCTCTGCCCTCACACCCTCCTGGAGCCTCTGCCCCTTCCCTGCTCTCAAAGCCTCTGATTACCCACCTTATCCCACAATCCTTTAACTTTAAAACGTTAAATAACAATCAACCTCATGTACTGGCTTGCTGCCTGAAAAAGCAGCTTTTGCCTCAGTGATGAGCAGGGATCTGGGTTTTCCGTTTCCCACAGAAAAAAAAAAAAAAAAGAGTAAACTGCACATTTTGACTTTTACCAGAAGCAAATGTGGATTTCTCATATTACCAGAGAAACCCATTGATTTTACTGTTTTGCAATAAGCTCCCCAGATCTGTACCTGGGGCAGGCACAGGCTACGGGCTCGAGCTCCCACCCTGCTTCCCTCCCCCAGGGTCTCCAGAGCCAGTGGGCTTGACCTGGCACAGCTGGGCCTTGTGGGGATTCCCCACAGATGCAAATCCCACCCCCGCACCCCAGCAACACACCTCCAGCGCCTGCCGCTGCTTTGAAGGGTGCAGGATCCCTGGGTACACCAGGGATGCTGGTTTTTTATCAGGGAAAACTAGGATCCCTGGTGATGAACTCTCTAACCAGTCCAAGATAGTTGTACCATATGCATTAAAATTGGCCAGCAATTACTAAAGGGGTAAATTAAAGTAATAGAAGGGGATATAGAGCCAAGATCATTCTGAAATTATTCCTCACAGAAAGGCACTTTTAAAATTGTCCAGTCAAATATATTGAATTATGTAAGACTGCATAGATTTCATAGACATTAGGGCTGGAAGGGACCTTGGATGATCAGAGTCCAGCCCCCTGCCCCAGAGGCAGGAAGTCAGCTGGGGTCATAGGATCGAGAGAGCGAGAGAGAGATTGTGAATATGTATACAGGCGTGTGTACACACACGACTGTGTGCGTGCATGATCTTGCCAGGTTTACCTTTATTTTACTTTTATTTTTTTAAAGGTATACTTAGCAATATCATTTTTAAATTCATGCCTGCCAGGTTAGCAACAAAAAAAATTAGAACGGCTTGGATAACTTTTCTGAGCAAGAAATTTAACAAGAGAACCCGTTTCAAATGAAGGCACATAATTATGTATATTTAAAAATTGTGTGCTCACCTCTAGGCCTATACGTAGCCACAAAGGGTTGTAAGATAAAAGCCAGTTGAGGATTTTCTGTCTTTCCCCTGCAATAGAATGACAATATGTAAAAAAAAACAAAAAAAACAAAAAAAAACAAAACCTGTTTCAAATGATTTTCATTGTGCTAAAGCCACTTGTGATCTTTTTATATCTCTAATAGTTCATAATACATTCAATGTGCACTCCAAGTACAATTTCTATATTTATTGAAAATAATAAAAACAGTATTTATAGTTTCTTACCAATATCTTTCCAAAGGTGTCTATCTTTTCGAACCAATAAGCGCCTAGTTTCAATCTCAACTTCCAGCTTCTTAATAGCTTTAACCATTTTTTCACAGGTAAACAAACGGCAAGCTGCACGTCGTAGTCTGTTCAACCTGCATCGAGCAGTATAAGCTCTCAGGGACATTTCATCTTTTGTTGGTGCTTTAGGAACACTAGCTTTATAATTCTCTGCTCCCAAAACAAGGACAGCTGCATTTACTGATTAAAAGATAAAAGCATATTATGCATCTGTTTTACCAGCTTACTACTTCTGTTTTAATCAAAACTTCACACAGACACATACCACTTGACGAAATGCATCTGGCATAACAAAACTCAGCATTAGAATAATCAAACTTCCTGAGGACAATTAACTCGTCCAGTTCCTTACTTCAAACATCCATGACCAGATCCAACTCCACCAAGTACACACCTAAATAGATTTTGACACCCAAATCTGATCTTATTCAAACCCATTAGAGTGCTTGAAAAACTGCTTATACAAAAAAGGTAAGTTAGTCCTCCTCCTCACTGTTTCCTATGACTTTATTCTAAGACTAAATGACAGGCCGTTACACAAATAGATACATTAATGGATTTTCAGGAATTCAAACTTAGACACCTGAAAGATAGAGTAGGTTCTTACCATTTGTTTATTAGCATCTATTTAATTAAATCAATAATTAGAATCACCTAAGGTTTTTAAATCTAAAGCTTTCAAAGAAAACAGAATATTCTAAGATGAAGAACACAAAAAAAATCACAGAAGTATATAAAACTGTTAGAAGACAGCACTTCAGAATTTCCTGAAGGGTATCTCTTTGGACCAAATAATATCCAACTAAAATAATCAAATTATCGCTGGAAGTTGTATTGATGATCCATTTGCAACTCATTTCAATCTTAGACCAAAAGGTGAAGGATGAAAAACTGCAAGATATATATGAATAGAGATTATTCTTACTAGAGGGTTCCACTCAAGCTTATTGTGTGCATGTTACTTTAAATACTAGTTTTTGGCTATTGGACTCTTAAGTTAATAAAAATAATACTTGAAGAAAATTTAACCACTGTATATCTTTCACTGATGTTTAAGTCTTCCATAAATTGGGCAGGAATGCATAATTTCTATTTATGTACTGTACCTTGTGAGATGTTTGTTTTTACAGTAAAGTCATCAGGAGTAAGTATAAAATTCAACCACCAGGTGAAGCCTCGCTGCTGCTTTTCTTTCCAGCGTTCATCGTAGAACATATTTTTAGCAACAAAAGGCATTGGATGCCTAGGAATGACTGAAGAGGAAAAAAAAGCATAAGCTATATAGAAGTGATTCAAAGTAAAGTTCATGTTAAGAAGAAAATGTAAATCATGTTTCAGAAAGTTATTCACTTTTCATTTTTATGAAAACTGTCTGAGTTAGCATAAGAAAAGTACAAATAACAACATGCCACTGCTCATTTACTGTATTCTTTCATGTCATCAATAAAGCTAGTCAGAAAACAACAGCTATGTTCATACCTATTTTTGTTATTACATAATACTTTACAGTGTAACAAATATCAAGTAATCTAGGGTCTTTAAATAAACTCAATAAAACCTCTAAAGTATAACCCAATATCTATCAGATTTACCCAATAATAGATATCAGCTTTATCCAAAGAACCTTGTCTTCCTATGTCCTTAGACCAACACAGCTACAACCTACACCGCTAAAGTATAACCACATTTTTGCCTATAATAAATTGCACCACAGATCTTCTCTAATGCCATATGCCAAATCGCAGGTCCCCTCTACACTGTACAGGAATTGTGTGACTGATTAGTTAATTGTACAGTTACCTTGAGACCAGCTGCACAAGCGAAGTCACAATAAAAAGCTCCAACCAGCTATTAAGTGGGTATGTCTACACATAAAATTAATTTGACTGAATAAACTCTGGCATAGTTCCCACTTGAGTTTATTGCTCCCAGGGGCAGTATCTTACATGTGCTCCTGGGACTGCAACAAGTTGAGCCAGGGTGGCACAGCCCTGGCTGACAGAGCCCCAGGGGTCAGCCTGCTAGTCCAAGTCTGCTATAACCCGGCTCAACGTGCTGCAGAAGGGCTGGCTAGGGTGCTTCAGTGCCTGGGCTAGCCAGCAGGCAGCCCCAGCACTGAAGTACCATTGTACTGCAGCCAACCCCATCAGCATCTACACATGCATTTTGGCAGAGTAACTCCGCTATAGGATAGTACTTGTATTTGGCAGTTCTAACCTATGGCAGAGTTAGCTTATTCCAACCTAATAGCTCCACACTTGTAGACAGAGACACTTTACTGCAGAGCTAAGAAGTCTACTCTGCAGAAAACATCTTGTGTAGATGCACTCAGACTGTGAAAATGTGTACTAACTTTATAGTTAGTTGCTGTCGAGCTTTAATCTGCACATGAAGCAGGGGCTCTCCTGCAGTTGGGAGCCCTGTCAGCTGTGGGCTCCAAGCCACAGAGGTGCACCTTGTACAGCTGGGGTGGAATACCACAACACTTAGGGACACTCAGCCTCAGCAGCTGCTGACTCTGGGTCCCAGCAGCACCCTGCAGCTCCCAGGACCAGTCCCACAGCTGCAGACACTGGGTTCCTGTAGTATGCTTCCCAGCAGTCCCCTCATCCCAGAGGTACATGAAACTGCCAGGGCAGAAGGATCACAGTGGCCATCTCCCAGCCACAGGGGGTATGTGGGGTGCCTCCATGGTTGGCAGCTGATCAGCTGAAAACGCTCCCAGCAGCGAGTTTGTTTCATGCTGGTACAGAAGAAGCCTAGGATGAGGTTCCCTCTGTACCGGCAATAAGACACAATGGGATCTAATATGCACCACAAGTATTGTGGGAGCACACAACTAATGTGCTCTACAGCTGAACCTCCTTCCAGTCATATCTGGAATAGTAAGCTGATAGCAAATTGGAAAATATCTTCAACAGAAACTGACAGTTATGAATATTATTCAGTTATGAAAGGTACTATTATTGCTTTTAGTCCATTCAACTTCAAGACTGCTTAACCACTGGCCAGCAAAGCAGTGTCATCCAGCCCACGGTGCTCCCCAAGGGTCCAAAAATTTGGCAACAGGGACAGTGCTGCCAAACTCCTGAACCCATGAGGAGCCCTGAAAACCAGATAGCATGGCTCTGTGTTCCAGATCATATGTGCAGGACCAGGCTGGGACCCAATCCAGGGCACCAATATAAGACAGACCAGTCCTGTACCATTTAACTGGCCCACAAGGCCAAAAGGTTAAGTACTACTGGCCCTACTTAAAGGCAGAACTGTATGAGAGCAGTGTTTAACTTAGGCCAGTGGGAGGCAACCTTTAAGGCAGGTGTGCCATAAACTAACCGCTTCCCTATCTGTTGTTCTGCTTTCTCTTCCCTGCCACCTCTGCTGGATGACAGAGAGGCTGCCTATGTCACTTCTGACACACATACTGGGGGTTGGCCACCCCTACCTTAGACTGACCAAACTTATTGTGAAAGCAAGACTGGAAGTTGCCTCAGACCAGGGGCAGCAACCTTTTCCAACTACAGGCCAGAATGACCCACCACAGCACAGGTAAAGCACCCACAGCCCAAGTCCCCCCTCACCAAAGCCCCACATCCACAAGTCGGATCCAATGGCTCCTGTAGGCCGTAGGTGCTGACCCCTGACCTAGACCATTGAGTTCTGACCCATGCATTCACAGGCAATTGCTAACCCAAGGAATTTCCAAACTCAGTAGCAAATATATAAAAATGCCATCAGGAAAAAAGGGGAGATAGGGCCACTGCCAATTCCAGCCACTGCAACAATGGAGTTGATTCGTATATGCTCAGAGCATCCTAGGAGGAGTTTGACACAACACCCCCCCCCCACCAAATAATCTAATCAGGAGGAAAAATTCCTTCCTGGTCCCAAAGAAATCAGTGGGAGACCAAAACATCTCTAACAAGAAACCTCTGTTTTCTTCTTTTTATGTACTGGCAGGAGCATCAGAACAACCCAGTCACAACTCTTCTCTCCCACTTCAACCCCTTCCTCCCCCACATCTTACACATGGCCAAGACTGTAATGACTTAGATTAAAGTAAAAAACAAAAAACAAATACAAAAAACCAGTAGAAGCCAGTAGCATTCATGGGGATGGGAATTCCTCTTGGCCCCAATAGGCAACCAGCAAACCCTCTGGCTACAGACGGGCATTACAGCCGTGCCAGGAAAAACACTTCTCTCCCAACACAAAAAGAGAATCTACAGCTGTTCAAGGGCATTCTTGTGGAAGCCTCCCAAAGCCCGGATCCAAGCCTACATGGCATCCACTGGAGACAACCTATCTGGCAAAAAAGAACAGATGGGAGCCAAAGGAGCAGCTCCATATCACACCCTGGCTAGAAAGCTTGCCTTTGAGGAGACTTTTCTGCTCTCCAGCAAGAGATCTGAAATCTTCAGCGCTGGAATTGGGGGCCAGCACGTGGGGCTTGCAGTACTGGAGGCAGGAGCCACGTGCCATTGGGCCAGGTGGGCTCTGTGCCTCTGTGTGCAGCTTCCCGCTGGAGTGCTGAAAGCCCCATATGGAAGCATGGAGCTGGCTGGCTCAGCCCACTCCTGGCCTGTGGACCAGTAGCCACATGCCACTGAGCCAGGCAGGCTCTGTGCCTCTACCTGGGGTTTCCAACACCACAGCAGGAAAATGCCAATGGAGGCAAGCAGGAGCCCACTCAGCCCAATAGAGCGTGACTGTGCCTCCACATGTGGCTTCCTGCCCAGCCCGGTGGCATATGGCTCCCGATCCATACGTCATCAGGCCAGGCCAGCCCTTCACACGGGTCTTCCAGCACTCCAGCAAGAAGCCGCACGTGGATGCATCAAGCCAGACAGGCTCCATACCTCCACACATGGCTTCCCACTGGAGTGCTGAAAGTCCATGTAGAGGCACTGAGCCAGCCAGCCCAGCCTGGGGGCGCATGGCCAATACCGACCCACAAACCCCATGCTCCCCCCACCCCACAGGAGTGCCTCTCCCCACTTACCAAGCTGTATGGTCTCATGGCTCTGTGCCTCCAAATCACGGGGCCAACCATAGTTAAAGTATGCAATTATGCACAGTTACGCCTTTTATGCACAAAATTGCATAATTCCCCAGGGTGTGCCTTTATACCCCAACCTGAGGACCACAGAATACATTACTTCATATCCCACACTGTGTTGAACCAGAATTCCCTGTCCCATCACACCACTGCTTCCATAAACATATCCAGTTCAATCTGAAAGAGATTCATGTTCCATGCTTCTACCATCCACAACTTCGCTTGGAAGACCGTCCCAAAGTTTTACTCCTTTCGTCAGAAATCTATTTTGTGCAGTAACTTGTTACTTGAGGTACAGACCTTTATTTAATCCTTCCTAAATGTAGGTGCATCTCTAATAGAAATGAAACAATTCTAAGATTCATTTAAAGAAAAATTTCTCTTCTCAACTGTAGATATTGAAAATTTGCCTACCTGTTTTTAATGGTTTGACAAAGGTCAGGTGAGACTGTGCCACACCAACCACAGGTTTAGTTGTCCTGTTATTAGTTTTAGATGCTTTCTGAAGAGATGAACCTAAAATGTTAAAGTTCATGCATCAGTAATAAAGGTAAACTGCCATTAAAAAGCAAAGCAATTAAGGATTGTAGCTTTGACTCCCTTTATTCATTTTGTTGGTTATTAGATATGATGCTGGACAAAACATATAGGGCCTGTGTTCACTGTATTATAAGTAGGGTGACCATATGTCTCAGTTTGGTCAGGACAGTCCCTGATTTCATAGGCCCTCTGGGTGGCCTGGCCAGTTGGTGAAAATTTGAAGCAAAAGTCCTGGAGTGGCTGGAAGGCGGCAGGGGCATGCTGTGCTGAATAATGCCTCTCCTGCCTAGGGCAGGGATCAGCCAGGGAGGGGCAGGCCAGGATTGCCATCAACACGCTGTTGCTGCCAAGGCCCAGGCTGCGTGTGGCAGGCCCAGGTGCCTGCTAGCAGTGGTGGGGGAAGGTGCTGTGTGACCACAAAGAATGAGCTGGTGGTTGGTTACCCAAGGGATGGCGCCACACAGGGGCACTCCCAGACAGGGCTAGCCTCTGTCTATAGGGGATGGACTCAGTAGCACGCCTCTGCAGTGTCCTGCCTCACTATTGGGGCTCCTGGGAGCCAAAGGGGTGTGTGTGTGGGTGTGTGTGTGTACACATACACACACACACCCACACAATGGGGAGGGGTGTATACATGGAGGAGACAGGGTGACTCAGTGGAGCCTACAAGGTGCCCAAATTGCAGCAGTGCTAATCGGTGCCGGGGAGCAGAGACCCCTGAGCTGGAGCCTGTGCTGGGGTATGGAATCCCGCGTTCACCAACTATTTTTGTCAAAGAGAAAGGTAAGGCTTCATCCATCTGCTGAACAGAATCATGACCTTCTTAGGTGAGCGAATTGGATTTCTTTCCTGCTCACACACACAGAAATTGCTTGTAAGCTTCCATTTGCAAGGTTGTCTACAGAAACACCACTGGTTTCAAGATAATGCTCAATTTGTGTACAGGAACCAAAAACAAACAGTCAATATGTTTTGAGAGCAACAGGACTGCAGAGGTAAAAATGAAGGCAGCCTTCTACCTAGGGAATCTTTACAGATATATTTGTACAACAACAGAAAAATTCTTCTTAACTTTCAGACCCTACAACGAGTTCAGAAAACTAACAAGGTTAGCTTCACAACATCTTTCATTTGAAAAAACATACACCAAGATGTTTTCAAACTAGACTTATATTTCAAGCAATGCGAGTGTAAACATACCAAAGAGTTAGAAAATCGTGACATTGGGAAATAATTGATTATAAGAAAGGTAAGCGCCATGAAGTGACTAAGGGACCATGAGTTTTGGAACTTATGGATGCAGCAGTGCATTCAATCTCTCTTAGCCATTGAAGTTAGGATTTCAACGCCATGCAAAACATGTAACCAAAATTTGTGAAATGTAATTCACTGCACAGTGAACTGTACATTGAGTGGATTTCTCAACTACTGCCCTAATATTTTCCGTTGCTGTTACAAACACCTGAGTACCAAGCAGATGAATAAAGAAAGTCCAAAACTTGGCACTTAACTTTACTCTGAACCAGTTTTCCCATTTATATAATGCAGAAAATATATTACTCCCACATGGTTATTGTGAGGACTCGTGGTAGGAAAAGATTTAAAACCTGAACAGGTGCAGCCAGAAAACTGAATATGCTACATCTTCCTACATGAAGTTAATTTTCTTTTCATTTGGAAATACATAAAAGAAAAAGGCTTACCAGCTTTCTTTCTCCAAGTTAATTTCTCTCTGTTGGTGAAGCTTTTGGAGACTGGCAGCCTTCGAGTAGTCTGCTCTTTATTGTCCATGCAAGATATAAAGATCCTTTTGGTTTCTGTTTCTTCTGTGCACTCTGGAGCTATAGCTTTATGGTCTCCAAAAAATACCTCACTTTTCCTTTTACGGCGAAGTGAAGCTGATCCAGTGGACGATGAACTTGCTTCATCTTTGTGATCTTTAAATTCACCTGAAATAGGCTCTATAACTGGAAGGTATTGATATATTTCTGCCTCTGGATGTCCAGGAACCACACTTGCACATTCCATTATTGCACTATTAAGGCATTTCCTAGATTTTGAATTACCCGTCTGTATTACTTTTCCTTCTTTAGCCTCAGGCTTATTTTTAATGACAGTGGCAGAAAACACTGGACGTTTCTTTGGTTTTTGCCTTTGGGAGCGACTACAAATGGGATTGGGAAAACTTAGATGATTTTGTTTAGGTTTGTTATAGTTAACTAACTGAGATTTCACTGTATATGCATCATCAAGAACATCATCATTTGAAAAGTCTCTTGCTACGTGCAGCGCTATTACCTTCTTTTCTTGATTTTCTTCCCATTTTGGCCTCTTTGTCTGGCAGACCTCCCCACTGGAGGAGGATGATGGCAACACTGATTCATGGAGTTGAGAAACACACTGTATAGCTGAGAAACTCTCTCTTACAAACTGCTCTGGTGACAGAATTGGAACAATTTGCTCTGGAACAACATCAACATTACCTTGATAACTATCATTTATAAAAGAATCGGGACTTAAAAATCTCTTATCAGTTAAAATGGGCAAAGCTGCTGACCTCTCTGGAGTACAAACTGATGAGAGCATACCATTAAGAACTACTTCATTATCTGACCTATGTGCTTTTAATGATTCAGTGGAAGAGTTGTGTGAACTTGCAGATTTTGTTTCCTCGTTATATGTTTTCTTAATGCTACAGGCATCTGTTTCCGATATTATCTCTCCATTTACAGCTGTATGAAGAACTGAATAGGTAGTAGATCGTCTCATTGAGAGAGGAGTGCAGATGAAATCATTACCTTCTTGCAACACAGGACTGATTGGGGATATAGCCAGATTGTTTTCTATAGTGAGAGGAGACTTGTTTCTTGAGGACACATTATCTTCCCTTATTTCCAAATTTTCACAGGACTGGAGTGGGCTTCTAACTTTATCTGCTTTTTGAGAAACACGAAAGGTTTTATTAACTCTTTTAATATTTGACTGGGTTTTTCTAGTTCTCGTAGTAATAGATGCTTCAGAAGGTTTTTTCCTTCTTATACCATCCCCAAGACTCTTCTGGAAAAAAGAGAGAAAAACAACCAACAACACTATTAGAGTTTCCAGATGAGCACATTTCTTTCTGCTTATGCATATAAAACAAACTTCTAGAAATAGACTGGTACAGAAATCATACCATTACTAGAACGCAAGCTTATTTTCAATCTTTAAACACAAACACGATATAAAAGAAAAAGGACAAAGGAAGCACCAACCACCCATATGCTGCAGCAGCCAGTACCCTAACTGTAAAATACCGATCTTGTAAACTAAAACATAATGCTACTATACAATACAATTGATATAAAACAAATCTGGAAAAGAAGTTAAAGCAGCTGTACTCCAAAATTCTCCACCTTCACAATTCTTTATTCCTTAGAATTTTCTTTCTTCGTTCTACACTGTGCTCCAAGGTCCCTGACAGACATGCAGGTGAAGGTACAATGAGATCTGATGCGGAATTCCCTAAACTGCACCTCCTGCCATGCTACACATGCATAGCAGGAGGCATGATTGTGGGATCCAGCATCAGATCCCAACATGCCTTATTACGAGGGATCTGGGTTTTCCATTTCCCATGGAAAAACAGAGTAAACCACGGATTTTGCCTTTTACCAGAGGCAAATGCGGATTTCTCATTTTACCATAGAAACCCGCAGATTTTGCCATTTTCAATAAGCTCCCTGCAGGCTGGCAGAGTTCCAGCCTTCAGGGATCTGGGAGGGAGCGGGAGGAAAGTGGAAAGACGAGGGGCACCACATGCATAGACATGCACGTAGCCCCCCGGCAGCCTGCAGAGCACTTCCAGCAGGTAAGTGCTGGGGGGGGAGGGAAGGGGATTGAAGCCCCTGTAGGTAGGGAGCTGAGCAGGGCTGGGGCTACTGTCCAGCTGGGTGGGGCTTGGGGCCCGGGGCAGCAATATGCAGCTGCAGGGCCCCAGCAGGGAGCAGACAGGGCCTTAGGTGGCTTGTCTAGGGGAGGGGGAAATCTGGCTTCCTGCTGCCATATGTACTCCTGGGGGGCAGGGAGGGACCTGCACCCCCCAGATCTGTACCTGGGGCTGTGGGCTCGAGCTCCCATCCTGCTTTCCTCCCCTGGGAGCCAGTGGGCGCGACCCAGCACGGCTGGAGACCTATACAGGGATTCCTTACTTGTGCGAGCTCCCCCCCCGCCACTGCCCTGAGACGTGCCTCCAGGACCTGTTGCTACTTAGAGGGGCACAGCCCCACACCCAGGAGGTGCGTCATCGGGGCATCGGCAAGGAGATTTTCTGCACAGCTCCTCTGCTCCCTGATGCACTGGGTTGTGACAGGGGGGCAGGGCAGCAAGGAACAGTGGTGAGCAGCCGCTGTCCTGCTCTTGGGCAGTGCCTGCCCCTGGCCCACTGCCTCCACCCTGGGGGCCTTGATCTGCACCCCAATGCCTGTTCCCCCCTATCCTCCCCCTACCACACATCTGCAGGGCACTGCTCCAAGCTGCCTGGCTGCATTTCTGGCTGCCTGGCACACTGCATTTATCCATGACGTTATTGGCTATACCGGCCCAAAAAAGCCAATAATGTTAATTTTCCTTTTAATTGGGGCCGATCCAATATGCAACCAATATACTGGTGCACCTCTAATTATTAAATATTTTTCATGTAATGTGTAGCCTGGTAACAACTTAAGATGCAATTAACCAGCTAATCATGTCTTAAGTGTAACAACTGTCTCAAGTTGCAGCAAAGGAAGTTTAGGTTAGATATTAGGAAGAATTTGCTCACTAGAAGGGTTATAAAACACTGGAACAGGTTACCTAGGGGTGATGGAATCTCCATCCTTGGAACTTTTTAAGACCTGGCTAGACAAACCTTTGGCGGGGATGATCTAGTTGAGGATGGTCTTACTTTGAGCATGGAGTTGGACTAGATGACCTCCCCCAAGGTCATTTCCAACTCATATCTTCTATGACTATGTGCCAGGGGCCTAACAGCAAATTTGGATCACTTGGACTATCGGAGCAAATACCCCAGTAACGTGGTCTCCCAAAGGGCAACAAAAATGTATTCATTTACATACTAACAGAAAATTTCTGCAAGCCAGCCCAAAATTTTGCAACGTTGAAGCCAAAAGTTAAAGTTATCGTAAGAAACAGAATTGTTAATTAAAAACCTACTTACCTGTTTTCTCTCAGGCTGCTCAGCCACACCCAGCAATATAGCCTGATGTTTTACAATGCCATTAACAACAAATGTTATCAGTTCTCGGACCCTTCCTTCTTCTAACGGTGTCCACGTTACAGAAATAAAGATTATTTCACCAGACTATGAAGAGGGGGAACAGACAGAGGTCAAAAAATATAAATAGTACAATGACTTAATATATTTTTCATACAAATGTGTTCAAGTAGTGAAGCAGTATGTACATTTTAAAAATAGTACAGTACAGTTATATTAGAAAGTATATAAAAAAACCTTTTTGCTCCCCACTAAATTTAACTAACATGTACGTAGATAATCAATGTTTCTTACCATATATGCAACAGGAAAAGAAATGGACATTGTTACGCAGTTAAACAAAAAGTCCACTTAGATAAGTGGAATACATTATATGCTTATTTTTAATATTCATATTGTAGTATACATTTTAATACTTGTAAAAAGAGCCAAATGACAGCTCATGAACCTAAAACAGGGGTGGGCAAAATCTGGCTCGTGGGACGAATCTGGCCCACAAGACCCCTAAAAAATTTAGAAAATTCGTATTTATCTGCCCTTGGTTCCTGTCAAAAACGACAGGAACCAAGGGCAGTAGGACCCAGGGAAAGCCTGGTGGGGTCCCAAAACAGCAGGGCCTGCCCGGCCCAGCCAGAAGCTCCAGGCTGCCCCACTTTGGCTGCCCCACGCTGGAACCTCAGATAAGGGGGAAAGGTGGGGGGGGGGGGAAAGGCAGGGGAGGACCCCAGGCAGGGAAGGAGACCAAGGAGAAGCTGAGCGTGGGAGGGAGGGGGGAACCATTCTCTAGCCCGCCCTGTGTCCAGCGCCACGCACTGCAACTGCTCGCAGCCTGCCTGGGGCTGCCTGTGCCTGCTCAGGACAGCACCGTGTGGGCTGTGATCAGCTGCATCACAGAGCGCTGGCCATAGGGTGGGGGAAGGGCCGCTTCCCCCCCCCT
>NW_017728993.1:77375923-77376337 GCF_001723915.1 Gavialis gangeticus
CAGCTTTTCCCTGGGCTCCTTCCCTGTGTGGAGGAAAGTGGCCCCTCCCCCACCCCATGGCAGCGCTCCCTGTTGCAGCGGCTTGCAGCCCATGTGGGGCTATCCAGAGCAGGCACCGGCAGCCCCACATGGGCTGCAAGCGACTGCAACGCAAGGCACCGGGCATGGGGCGGGGCCACTTCCCCCTCTGCCCACCCCCAGCACCAGGTTGTAACCCAGCCCCACTGCCAGCCTGGGCCCCACACCGGCTCCAGGCTTGCCTGTTGGGGCTGTGCACGGCAACAGCAGTTGTGCCCCCCCCTTGCCACGCCGGGCAGTGTTTGCCACTGCCACCTCTGGGCTGCCCAGCGCGCGAGCTCTGGGTAGGCAGCAGCAAGCAACACTGCCCAGTGTGGCATGCGGGGGGGGGGGGGG
>NW_017728993.1:77376414-77379848 GCF_001723915.1 Gavialis gangeticus
GCAGGGAAAAGTGGCCCCTCACCCACCCCATGGCTGGCGCCCTGCACTGTAGCTGCTTGCAGCCTGCATGGAGCTGCCTGTGCCTGCTCCAGAGAGCCCTGCGTGGGCTGCAAGTGCCTGCAGCAGGGAGCGCCGGCCATGGGGCGGGCAAGGGGCTGCTCTTCCCCACACTCAGCACCAGCTTCTTCCTGCTGGCAAGCAGGGGGTCAGGGCTGTGTGCTGCCTTCTGCCTGTACCATGGGGCTGGGAGGCACTGGGAGTGAATGGGTGGGGAGCCAACAGGAGCACAGGGCCTGCACTGGTGACCCGGGGCTAGTGCTGGCGGGGCCAGAGCAGGATGGCAGGAGCACAGTGTCCCAGCCAGCAGGGGCTCTATAGAGCCGTGCCAGCTCCCCACTCTCCCTGCTGGTGCAGCCCAGCCCGGCTCCACAGACCCCTGTCAGCCTGTGCCCCGCTTTTGGCCCCACCAGTGCTGGCCTTGGGACACTGGTCCCAAAATGGTGACCCACGCGGCCCTTGACAGCTTGCCAAAACTGGGTAAGTGGCCCTCCACCCAAAATACTTGTCCGCCCCTGACCTAAAAGGTAAACTAGAAAAATTAAAAATGTACTGTATTAACTTTTTATTACGTTAAATCAGAGATGGGTCATCCAGTCCATGGGGTTTTTTGCAGCAGCTGCCAGCAGCCAGGGAGTTAATGCCACTGCACTCAGCCCTGTTACTGTGACTGCTGGAGCTGCAGTATAAGCATGAACTAAAAGCTGCCAGAGAATTTATTGTTTTGGTCATTGTTAGTGCCTAAAATTGGCTGGGTACTGGCCACACTGAAACAGAAGTGGTGGCAGCCACAGCCAAAGCCCTGCAGTCCAGATCTGGCCCAACAACTCATTTGAGTTTAAATTAATGAAAACTCTTAAAATGGACCTTTGTAAATGTAGTATGAACTTCATTCTCATTCACTTTAAGGAACCAATTTCAAAGTTCTGCATAGACAACTTTGCTAAACTAAAATGAGGATAATGTTCTTTTAATGTGTCAGAAGGATAAACATCTTGCTGAATTTCTCCCTCAAAAAGAAAAAAAAATGTTTTATCAACACCAGGGGTGGCCATCCAGTAGCACATGTGAGAAGTGACCCAGACAACTACTGTGTGGGGCACTGGAGCCTCATGCACTCAGGCTTCCAGCCACATGGAACAGGTGTCACAGTATCATGGCCAAGTTCTCCAATAAAAATTGAATTAAATAAAACCAAAATTATCCAATTAAAAAACCCAGAGTACCTGTTTTTCCATGATTAAAATGAAACACCACCATATACATAGGTATCAGTTGAACACTATCTTTTGTTGATATATTTAACATTTTAATGAAATTTGGAAGCCTACCAGTGCATCACTGTAATAAAATAAATTCTAAATAACTATATAATTTTGGTGTTTGATTTTGCATTTTTAATTATAGAAAATCAGAGGTTCCCCTTCATTTACCAGGATGTGGGTCCAGCTGTGCCTGTCCCCCTTTGTGGTGCTCAGTAGCCCTGATATGCCAGTATCCTGCCCACGGAGCCATCCCTAGCAGTGTGCAGGGCTTGGGGTGAGGCGAGAGGGGGGCCTATGCCGGCAGCACTCAGCAGCGAGTGTGTGGCAGGGCCTGTATAACACTGTCTGTGGGGCTCCCCAAAGCACAGGGCCCAGGGTGGTTGCTCTGGTTCAACCCACCCAGGGACGGCCCTGTGCCCATGTCATTGCCCCTCACTCCCAAACCACAGCCCCACATCCCTGCCAGTGCCCCTTACTCCCAACCCATAGCCCCCCACACCCCCAGCCCTGCTGGTGCCCCTCACTCCTGAGTCACAGCTTCCCTGTCCTTGCCGAGACCCCTCACTCCCGAACCGGGGCCCCCAGACGCCCCCCACCCCTGCTGAAGGGGGCCACCAGCTGCCAGAGCTACAGGACCGGGCGGCTGCATCTTACCCACTTCCCGCTCCGCAGGTGCCAGCCACAGCCAGCCAACAGACCCTAAGCCCTGGCAGCCACACACAGGATGCAGCGACCGCTGTGGCCACAGCAGAGCATGAAACCTGCCCCCCTTGGGAGGTACAACCAGAGCCCAGAAGCAAGCAGAGCCTGTGAGGGGCAGGGAAGGATGCGGGCTACCTGAGGGGCTTGGAGCTCCCCACCCTGCTGCCTTCCTCCTGGGGCTCTCTGTAACCCAGGAGGCAGGACCCAGCATGGTAGGCCAGACAGACTCGGTGCCACCACCCCTGCAAGCCCCACGCCAGCTGCATCATGCTCCCCAGCAGCAGCGATGGCACAGATTTGTACCCTCCCCCCCTTCGCAGGCAGGCAGGGGGCACCTCACTTTAGCATCATGGCTGGCACAGGGTCCCTAGTGGCAGAAGCAACAGACTAAGTCTCCTTGCCCTGGCCTCCCACATCAGGACCTACCCACTGGGCCATGGAGGCCCCCAGGGGGAGGGCAGCAGGGCAGTGGGCCTAAAGCCCCGCAGTGGGCAGCCTGCATCCTCCCCACTCCATAAGCAAATCTGCAGAGGCAAGTGCTACTCCCCCATACACCCCGACATGGTGCCTCTGCTGCCCAACCCCTCCCAGGGAGTGCACACAGGGGCAGGGAACCAGCTTGCCTCATGGCTCTGTCCCACTGCCCCAGCTGGGCCCTGTGGCCATGTATTCCAGCCCCAACCAGACAGCCACAGCCTCCAACTCTGTCCTGCTCCCTCCCTCACCATGGCTGCCTCCATCTGCCCCCCTGCAAGGGAAAACCCACAGATCCCTGGTCATGACCAAGAGGTAGTTTAACCCTTTCCTAGCCTTGCAGCCACCACCAGATTCATGGCTTTGGATCCTCCTCTGCCATACTGTGGCAGTTGTGGGGCCAGAAAAAGGTTAACCTGGCTTTTGACAAAAACACCTCTCTCCCAGCAGAATCTGGCCTCTACCTTCTCAGTCAGAGGATCAAGTGCCTCTATTCTGGTGCCCCAGGGCACAAACTATCAGGTAGAGAAAGTGCAGGGGAGTAGAAAGGAAGAGGGAGGCAGGCTTCAGAGTGTATCCAGGGAGGAAGCGGTGTATTTAGGGAGAAAACAGGGCTTAGCTTGTGGCAAACTTGCTAAAAAAGTTGACTGCCACTGCTATACACAAAATGAGGTGACCTACCCCACTCCATTTTCCTGCTGTGCTGCCATCAGTAGCAGCAAAGTAAAAACTAAGCATCTGAAAGACTGTGTACTTCTAGACATGACTTTCTTTGTACTTTCACCCATTTTATAGCTGAATCAATGAAACAGTGAAATGGACAAATCAGTGAATACAATGGAGGAAGAGAATAAAGGTACTAGAAAATTGCCCATCAAGAATGACAGTGAGCGGGTGGAGAGGAAAGGGGAGGACAGAGCCTCCTGTCCGCGCCCC
>NW_017728993.1:77384848-77388299 GCF_001723915.1 Gavialis gangeticus
GGAAGAGGGAGGCAGGCTTCAGAGTGTATCCAGGGAGGAAGCGGTGTATTTAGGGAGAAAACAGGGCTTAGCTTGTGGCAAACTTGCTAAAAAAGTTGACTGCCACTGCTATACACAAAATGAGGTGACCTACCCCACTCCATTTTCCTGCTGTGCTGCCATCAGTAGCAGCAAAGTAAAAACTAAGCATCTGAAAGACTGTGTACTTCTAGACATGACTTTCTTTGTACTTTCACCCATTTTATAGCTGAATCAATGAAACAGTGAAATGGACAAATCAGTGAATACAATGGAGGAAGAGAATAAAGGTACTAGAAAATTGCCCATCAAGAATGACAGTGAGCGGGTGGAGAGGAAAGGGGAGGACAGAGCCTCCTGTCCGCGCCCCCTGCCCCATCCCACCCCAGCCCTGCCATTCGGGATTTGGCCCCACTCACCCTGTTGCATTGGGCCCAGGCCCGCTCCTCCCCTCCCCACCAACTCAGGCCCAAGCCTGCTCCTCTCTCTCCACCCCCACATGCAGCATCAGGCCTGAGCCTGCTCCTCCCTTCCCCCAACACCACATCAGGCCGGGGCCCACTACCCCCCTCCATGTTGGGCTCAGGCCTCCTCCTCCTCCCCCCGCCTGGCAAGAGGCCACTCCCTACCCTTCCCCTGCTTGGGGTTTGGGCCCACTCCACCCACCAGGAGGGGCCAGCAGCACTTGCCTTGCTCCCCCAGTCTGTCCCCCCCCATCATGATGGCGCTTCACCACTACCTCCTGTCTGGAACGCTCTTGAAGAACTCTGATCGACTGTTCCAGACAACCAGAGTGCAAATACAGCATTACGGATAGACAAACTAGGGCTTTTATAATATTATAATGTACCTGTGTGACAATCAGAAATTCAAGTTATATAATCTCTGAAAATGCCATTATACTTTGGTGCTCTCAAGAGGGAGGGGAAAATCAATATGCAGTATCTCATTTTGTTTCCTTATTTTAGGAGATAGGATGCACAAGGAACACATTTAACATGTTTACTCGTACAGTTGCTGAAAATATGGCAGATGTCACTTCCTCGAGATATTTAATATCATGCATTGTGTGAAATTTTTGACCCTAATAGAGAGGGCAAGAATCACTGCTACAAATATTAGATGGATGGAGATGACTCAAAGGAAAACATTTTATCATAACCTGTTACCTCACTGAATAAACAATTATCAGAGGTGTCCCCCAGTGATCTATTAGGACCTAATGTGTTTAATTTTTATTAACAACCTCAGTACTGAAATTAGATGTATCCTGTGAAAACTGCACCTTACACAAACCTGGGACACTGCTAATAAAGATTGTTATACAGATTCAGATAATCTTGTGGAATGTAACAATGGAAATTATCATGAAGTTCAACAGTAAATGGAAACTAATGCACTTCAGGAACAGTAACAAAAATCTTGTCTATAGGACAGGGAACTTGTTGGACACAGCCGCAGAAGACTAGGACTTGGGTGTAGGATGACCACAGACCACCTGGGTAATGCAGGTAATACAAGTCTAGGGTATAATAGACTGACTACAATCAATGGACACAAGGAAACAGTAGTACCATTGCACAAGGCTTTGCTAAGACCCTGTTTATAATACTGTACACAGTCATCAGTGTTCAAAAAGATTAACTTAATCAAGCAAGTACAAAGAAAGGCCAGTAAAAACATTAAGGCGATGGAGAATTTTTCCTATATAAGCACATTAAAATTAGCTTAGTTTGTTTAACTGAACAAAATAGCGATGAGGAAGGGATACAGTTATTTTTTAACATGTATTTGCGAACTAAATACTGAAGCTGGGGAAGAACTTTTTAAAATGGAAGACACCACCAGCAGAAAATTAAATGACCATTAACTGAAGCCAAGAACCTAAACCGCTTTAAGACTAAAACCAAGCTTATGGAAGGGAGAGTAGAAGATAGGCAGTGTAGGGGTCAACATTAGCATATGCAATATGTTGAATCAAATACTTGCAATTCCCATGTTGGGGTACAGAAATAATGCTTTTACAGTGGGCTAGCTGTCTGGAAACCCTTTGGTTTCAGGGCTTCCACTGGCTTGTGAGGCAGGAAGGTTGGGGCTTGCCTTCCTTGGTACCACTGGGTCACCAGCCATTGTTAAGTTTGAGGATTTCTAATGGGGGTACACTGTGCTCCTGGCAGCAAGCTCTATATCAGTGGAGATTTTTGGCAGGCATGCTACAAATTAAGTCCCATGCCATCCCTTAGCAATACTCCAATACCCCTCTCCTGCCCAAACTGCTGCTTAGCTTATTCTGCCCTGTGCTCTCTATACAATCTGTTGCTCTGCTTTCTGTTCCCTGACCTATCTGCTGCTATGCTGCCTGTCCCGCTTGTGATACCCATGCCACAAACTGGCCACCCCATACTACGTTAATAAAAATAGCTATTCCTAGTTAGAGGATCATGCCATCAAAGTTGGAGTCAGTGAGACATTTTTCTGGTAAGTCAGATTAGAAAGGATTCTGGGGATTTTTGCCTTCTGTAGCACGTGGCACTATTCCTAGGAATCTCTAAACACCAACTAACTGCATCTCTGGCATTAGCGGCACAGCACATCTCCCCTGCTTTTACCTATGGTGTATTACAGGAAATTCATGGCATCTCTGCTTTTGTGTCATGAACTCTTGTGTAAAGGTCTGAAGGGGTCAATTATGGGCAATTCCCCTGTGAACACAGAGGAAAGAACATGTTGGCCCAGGAGGTCCCTTTGAGTTCTACATTCCTAAGGTATTCATAAATTGCCCATACTTCCAAATTCATCACAGCAGGCACCTCAACAAGACTCATGTTTATAGGAGAGTATGGCCAGAAGGGATCTCAATTGTTATCTAGTCCCTCTTCCTGCCCATGATCATCCCTGACAGACAACAGATGACAAAAAACAAAAGCTTCCACCTTTCCTTATGCCTAGGAAAGTCTTTTTAATATAAAACTGAAAATCATTGCTAATGGAGCACAACGCTTGACTACCTTCAGTTGATACAGAGAACAATTGATTGCTGTCCTCTTTTTGACAACCTTTTACATTTTGGAAACTGTCAGTTCCTCCCATTTAGTGCCCTCTCTTCTATAAACAACAAGCCTAATGCCTTCAACTGATCCTCCCAGGTCATTTTTTCTAAGCCACTTCAGATAATCTCCAGTATGCTTACAAATCTCTTATATTGTATTGTCAAAACTGAAAAATATAGCCCACCAGAGGCCTCACCAGTACCTAGAGCAAATGAATTACCTCCCAGGTCTTGTGTTTGACACATCAGGTTGCAGAGATGGAACTGAAATGTTTCCAGTAAAATGCGCTTGGAAATGTTTTTTAAAAAAAAAAAAATCAGTTCATCCAAGGGACACACGTACAGCACCTATTTATGAATATTTCAAAACACTACAGCATCCTC
>NW_017728993.1:77393299-77400853 GCF_001723915.1 Gavialis gangeticus
AGTTCATCCAAGGGACACACGTACAGCACCTATTTATGAATATTTCAAAACACTACAGCATCCTCCAGCACCAACCAAAATCACATAACCAAATAAATTCTCCAACTCTAAAGAGGTGGATAACAATCAACAATCTTAAAATCAATAAATAAATTGATTTTTTTAATTTAAATTGGATTTTTTCATTTGATTGTATTACTTTATTTTTTAAGATGCTTAAAAAAAAAACACCTATATAAAGATATTTTTAATTTAAAATATGTTAAATCTCAAAGATAGCATGGAACAGGGATTATAACTTCTAATTATATACTGTTTGAGACAATATATTCATGTAACCTTTTTAGAAAAGTTTTATAAACGGGTCACAGCAGGCCATGTACTATATTAGGGGCCCAATCTTATGGAGTTCCCAGAGGCTCCTCTATAGATTAGTAATGACTAAAGAAAACCACTCTACTCAGTGGGACTCAGTGCTCAGTCTAGATCTAGAAGATCCCATTAAGCATCTCTGTGATGCTTAGTTTCAGTTCTCACACTATGGATTTGTCTCCAGAGCTAACATCCTGACAGATGACAGAAAACAACCCTTATTACCTACCCATCAGCCCTCTTGTCTCTGCAAGTTTTGTGTACAGTTCAACCCCTTAGCTCTCTCTAAAAGTGCAAAGTTTAAAGAAGTTAACAAATAAAGGATATCAACCAATAAGAATGCATTTTTTGTAGAAAACAATGATTAAACCAAGGCTTCCTGACCAGTGATTTAAACCAATTTGATTTAAATCAAATCCACCCTAACTCTAAATTCCTCAAACCTCTCCTGGCAGAAGCAGTGGCTCCCTCACGAGTTGGCAGGAGTCTAGGAGGAGAGAAGTGTTGGCTCAGGCAGCAGTGATGGTCCCAGCAGGGAGTACAAGGGACCCTGTAGCTGGATAGTTGACAGGCTGTCCACTTGCTCTCCCACCCCAACAAACATACCAAAAAGTGAAATGATCCAGGAGTCATCTCATTTAAAGAGATACTGTCAGATGCCTTCAGCTGCTTTTGGAACATTTCCAAGAGCATGTATTTGTACAGCTGGGCCTTTGAAATGTTTCACTTCTTACACGTCTGCACCCTCTATTAATAAAAGGCCAGATTGACATGTAATTGTTTTTTTTATTTGGGGGGGTTAATAAAAGCATAACTCTTGAATCATTTTCTTCTTATGCTCCACTATAATCCCCAGTCGCTCTACTAAAGTAACGCTACCTAGCCAGTTACTTCAATGTATTTATCAAAATCATCTCCATTCTGTATCTATGCATACATTTCTTTGGCTAGAAGGAAGATGCCTTTTTATTGCATGTATTTTGATTTCAGATCATTTCTCAAGATCACTGAGAACAGTAATCCTGTCTTCTGAGCCCCTGCACTCCCTCCCATCTGACATGTGTACTTCATGTCTAGGCATAAGTGCATAATTCACCTAAAATCTATAATCTAAACTAGTCGGGGTGGGGGTGGGGGGGGAGGTTTGCTTACTGCTTACACCATAACAAATATCAGTCATCTGCAAATCAACTAAACACCTAAACTTTAAATGCATGGGAACACTTAAGCTGTTAAATTGAATATGGCTGTTAATAACATCTGAATTCAATGCTTCACGTTGGCAATGGATCAGCATTCTCCTCGCGCCAACTGTCAGTACCTGGTCCACACCAGGGAAATTAATGATCCTCCTAGCAAACTGAACTCTGAGAACTTTCCAAGGAATCCTGGTGTTACTGTCACCAACCACCCAGAACTTCTTCACCACTTTATATGCAAGTCACACCTCCAAAAACTCAAAGCACCCCTCAGAAAATGCTACTTGTGAACTTTCACTCATTACCAGATTACAGAATCTAACAGAGCAACTCATTAGGCATAAAGAACTCCAACAGACCAAAAAAGGTCACAGTGTTTGCTGGCACTATGGGTTCCCTATTAGAAATCTCTGGGCTTAAGCTGCAAGCCACACAAACAGTGAAGGGTATTTGT
The DNA here is from genome assembly GCF_001723915.1 of Gavialis gangeticus. Taxonomy (NCBI): domain Eukaryota; kingdom Metazoa; phylum Chordata; order Crocodylia; family Gavialidae; genus Gavialis; species Gavialis gangeticus. Next base: position 77,395,325 of record NW_017728993.1, read on the forward strand.
GCCTGAAAGCTTGCAAAAAACAATTTTTTCAACTATTTACATTGTCTAATAAAAAAAAATAAATAAATCACATTTTACTCAAAGAACCTTGCCTGCCTGTGTCATTAAACCAATAGGGCTACAACCAACACCCCCAAATCATGCAGGGTACACTTAAAAGGCTTTTTTATTATTAGTTGCAATATATTTTGTGTTCCAGGTCAAATCACTTCCAAATCATATCGACTGATCAGAATCCAAATGTTCCAAAAACTATATTGCTTGAGCAGGCAGAAGGCAATTATTCTAAACACCACATAAGGCACTACAACCCACGGGCATCCTCCGTCCCAGGCAGCATGGCCAAGCCCAGAAGTCTTGGGATTTGGATGCCCCCACTCGATCTTAGTCCACAAGAGGCCAAATCACTCTCAGCAACACCCTCAAAGAGAATCACTGGCTTCACTGGCGGGACAGCCTTGAAGCCCTTAATTTTAAGGCTTCTAGAGCAATCCCATCAATTTCCAGGGGAGCCCTGGAAGCACAGGGAGCTTTGAAAAACAGAGCCCCCAGCACAGCCCGGGCTCTCAGAGGCAAGCTCTTCCTAGACCAACCCTTTCCAGCCCAAGGCACACTTACATTAATACAAATTTGCCGTGGCACACCTGTTAAAGTATCCCCCATCCTCAACTGTAGCCCACTGCCTGGCAAAACTCCGTGGCACACCTGTTCATTTCTGATGGCGCACTGCTTGGGAAACACTGTCCCAGACTTCAGGGATGCTGTTGGGGTGAGTACGGGGCGGAGGCCACCCCCCCCGAGCTCATGCAACCCCCAGCACCAAGCCCTCGCTGAGCAGGCCCGGGCCAAGGCCGGGTGCCAGCGGCCCCTCCTTTGGCGGAGACCAGGCTGTCGCCCCTTGAGTCCCCCAGGCTGCATGTGGGGCGCAGGGGGGGCACGGGTACGAACGGCTCCCGCCATTCCCCGCATCCAAGCCACGGTCCCTACACGAGGTCCCCCCTGCCCTCCCTCAGCCACCTCCCCCGGGCCCACCTGCACGAGGAAGCGGCGGCGCTCCAGGCCGAAGCCGCGGGCCGGTGGCGGGAAGCGGTCCACGGCCAAGTCGGCCGCCGCCGCGTCGGGGTTGTCAATGCTCAGTAGCCGTACGCGGGACTCGCCGAGGCGCACGCGCCCGAAGCTGAGGAAGGGTGGGCGCGAGAAGTGGCAGAGCGTCAGCACGGCGGGGGGCTCCTCCTCATCCTCCGCCTCGCCCCAGCGCCGCCGCCGCCGCCCCGGGCTCAGCTCCCAAGTAGCGGCACCCCCGGCCGCCATAGCTCCACGCGCACCACCAAACCGCTGCGCGAGCTTCGACGGCCGCGATTCAAACCCCGCGCCGCCACCAATCCAGGAGCGCGGCTCCGCCCCGCCCCGCCTCTGTCCACCAATCACCATGCACTGAACAGGACGGGGCGGGAGAGCTGAACAACCTGCCAAACAACAGCTGCTGTGGGAGCTTCTCCCAGCACACAGAGCCTCGCCCCCAACGGAGCGTGGGGCCAATCAGAAGCCGACGTTTTATTTAAACGTCTAGTGGATGCCGGCGTGTGGCGGTTTTTGTTTGAAGGGTTTGCGTGCGCACCCCGGCCTCCACAGCGGACTCCAGGTGCTGCCTGTGGCAGTATACAACCTAGAGGGCCTCGGGTGACCTCTCCCGTCCTACGTGGTGTCAAGTACACTGAGCAGAGGGCAGCGGGTGGTAGGGCATATATTGTATCTGTACCCTTGTATAATGTACATGAATAATAGTAAAAGGGCGCAAAATGTACAATAATTTTTGACGCAGTCAACTGATGCAGCACAAGCCAAGTCACAGGGAGGCTTAACTGACTATTGGGTTTTGGGGAGTGGGTTATTAATGTATTTCATATTCGAGGTCAAATCCCCAAATCACTTCCAAATCCTAGGGGTTGAGCAGCGCTTAATCGTTCCCAAAAAGCCACATGGATAGAGCTGGCAAAACTCAATCATTCTAAATACCATGTACAGCACTCCAGCTGGCAAGCATCCTCCATCCCAGGCCAGTGGGTGGCTAGTCAATAGGGGGTACTGGGAATTCAGTTTCAGCACAAGATGATCAATGTCATGATCATGATTATGCTCATGCACTACACATACACAAGAAAAGGTTGTGTATGTGCAGGAAGCACCTTGGGGCGATCTTACTGCCTGAGTAGCACATGTGCGGTAGAAACACTTTACCAGTTAGAATGGGTTGCAATAACCATTTGTTTAAGCAGGCAGCTGGGCATCTGTACTGACACCCCAGCCTGAGTAAAGAGCTGTTGGGAGGAAGGTGAAAAGACAGGGTGTTACATGCAGAGACATGCACGAGCCCCAGGCAGCCTGCAGAGCAGCTCCAGCACGTAAGTGGGGGAAAGGGAGATTGAAGCCCCTGTAAGGAGGGAGCTGGGTAGGATGGGGCTGCAGGTGGCTTGTCCAGGGGATGGGGAGGGCTGGCTCCTTGCTGCCACTTGCACTACTGAGGGCTGTCCCAGAACCGTCCCTGGGGCAAGTGCAGGCTGTGGGCTTGAGCTTCCGTCCTGCTTCTCTGCCCCGGGGCTTCTGGAGCCCAGACCCAGTGCAGCTGGGGACAGCGAGGCCACGTGCAGATTCCTTGCTGCTGCTCACCTCCTGCTGCCCTGGCAATGCACCCCCTGCACCTGCCACTGCCCTTACTGCAGACCTGCACGCAGGGGCATGTCGCCGGGGCAGTGGGGGACAAGAAGCGACGGAAGAGGAGGTTTTCTGTGCCCTCCTCCACTCCCTGCACTGCTGGGTCACAGAGGGGGAAGCAGGGTGGCAGAGAACAGCGGTGAGCGAGGGGGCTGCTGTTCCCTGCCGCCTTGCTTCTCCCCCCACGACCTGGTGCTGCAGGTAGCAGAGGAGCCACACAGAAAACCTCCTCCTTGACACTTCTTGCTCCCCGCTGCCCTGGCAATGCGCCCCCTGTGCGCAGGGCTGCAGTGAAGGCAGTGGAGCAGGGCTGCACTCCTTAAAGCAGCAGCAGGTACAGGGAAGTATCTCCAGGGCAGTGGGGGGGGGCAGCTCGCAGCAGCAAGGAGTCCCCATGCGGCCCTGCTGTGCCCAGCAGCACAAGGTCGCTCCTGGTGTGAGGCTCCACCCGCCCCACCTGTCTCACAGGTCACCAGCCATGCCTTTCCCAGGCTCTCACTCTGGGACTTCAGATAACTCCCAAATCCACTGGCTGGCATCCTGCATGCAGGTCAAGCCTGGAGGCCTCAGGATTCAGTTACCCCCACACTTGATCTTGGCCCACACAAGGCCAAAAAGCAAATCTGGTCTACATTTGATCTGAGCCAAAAGGCCAGATTTTTATTTTTAAGGAAAAAATTTTGTGTTCCAAGCCAAATTCAGTTCCAAATCCATGAGTTGTTCCAGAATCATACATGGCCCTACTACCGGCAAACATCCTTCATCACCACCTGGGGCTTCAGATGCTTCCAAATCATTTGCCGATCATCCTATGTGCAGGCCAAGCCCAGAGGCTTGGGGTTTGGATGCCCCCAAGTTTCTCTTGCCCTCAGTCGTATGGCCGCAGGAGCAAGCTACGGAGGAGTTGCCGATTACCATAAAGTGGGTGTGAAGCCAAGATCTTCTCACTGGAAATGAAAGTGGGACGTTAACTATACATTACCTCCGTAGGTACTACCCTGTGCCAGAAAAGTGGGTATCCCCAGTAACTAGGAAAATCACCTTAGTGGTCACAGTATTTCCCCTGCCAGGTAAGTGGGTTGCTGGGGGTTTTTTTGGAAAAATGTATCTATAAGTAATATAGTATATACATACAGCATCTAGCAAAAACTTTCCATCATGCACCTTAAACCATATTAAGAACTCATGCAGTCACTACAATTAATGTACCCGCTCTCCTGTGCTCCCACGTACCCACCTGCCACCCTTTCCCTAACCCAATCACAGTCCCTTAGTCCTAGCCCCAATTTGGGGCTTACATTCTCAGTTCATTCCCTGTCCTTGTCATTGTCGCTGTTGTTTCTGTTGAAGATGATCCTGCTACTATCTTCCTTGCTGTCTCCAGATCTGGTTGCATTGCTGTCCTTTTTGTTCTCCCTGTCCACTCCCCCTCCTGGGGGGCCTTTGAACAGTGTGTGCCAAGTGTCTCTTTTCCAGGTTGAGTTGGTTGCATTTTCTCCATCCTCTCCCACCAATTTCCAGTAGTAGGACTGGAGCTCACCAAGAAACATGTTAACACAGTCTGTTTCTTTGAGTTCCATACATCTGTACCTCAGGAGGTTCCTGCATTTCCCCAGGGCACTCTTCACACAGGACGCAAATTAGTTGAAGCGGGTTGTCAGAGACCCCGATGTTTAGTCAGGTGTCTGTACAGCACCACCTCCCTTGTCATCAACCTGACTCCTGTCACCTCTTCGCAAAGTTGGTTTACCCTGTTCCACACCCTCTTGGCATGGGGCAGTGCCATAGAGGTGTTTGATGGTCTCCATTGCACCTCGGCAGCTTTCCCTGGGGCAGCTGGGGCTACTCCCTTGCCCCTCAAAGTGTCCCCATGCCTTCACTGGAACCGTTAGCCAGTTCAAGTCTCTATGGTCCTTTTGGAGGTCCTTGTGGAAGATCCGATCCCAGACGGCCTGGCAGCCATCTTCAGGGAGCAGCTCCATGGTTGATAGCCTGTCTCTGTCTCTGAGTGCCTTCTGTATCTTCCTGTGGTTGAACAGGGTCACTGGGCTTTTCTTTTGTAGCCTGTACTCACTCTGGAACTCATTCAGGACCCTATAGAACCAGGGGTGTTCCATGGAGCATGGTCTCCTGTTGGTTGGTGTGTACACCCCACACTGTGGATTTTCTCCATTTAGAATGGACTAAAGTAATCAATTTAATACATGTGCTAGAATATAGAGTGCTTTTAAAGTGACAGAAATCACCTTACTTAAAGATGGTTGGATGCCTTTTAAATGTAAAGTGAAATGCATTAGTCTGTGTCAAAACACCTCATTCACCTGAATTGTATGTGTATTTTACAAGGGCTTTCTACGTGGTAACTCCTGATTACTACCACCAGGTGTAGCTATCTAGCTCTACAGCAGGGGTGGGCAATTATTTTGGCTTGAGGGCCGCTTAACGAGTTTTGGTGAGCTGTATGCCACATCCCCTGGTCACTATCTTAAGACTGAAAGTCCCGCCCCCTAACCCCTGACTTTTGCCACAAGAAGTGCCTCCCCTTGGCCCTGGAAGTACTCCTTTCAGCAAGGGGGTTTCCATCTTGAAACCAGAATAAAATCAAATTATATTCTAAAAATCAAACGTTTACTACGACATACATTAATTTGATTTAAAAAAAAATATTTTTGTCCTGATTTACATGCATTTGTGTAGTGTACGTGGAGGGGATTTCATAATAGCTTAAAATGAAGTCTTACTTTTGTATACTGTGGGGATGGTGTGGGGGAGTGGATAGGTGCAGGGATGTGTGTATGTGGGGTGGGGGAGGATGTG
>NW_017728993.1:77401099-77411193 GCF_001723915.1 Gavialis gangeticus
TGGTTATGGGGGTGGGGGGTGTATGTGGGGTGGGGCAGCATGTGGATGTGTGTGGGTAGGTGAGGTGTAGATGGGTATGGGGTTTGTGGGGGTCTGTGAGTGTCAGGGGGAGGTTGGTTTGTGTGCGAGGGGGTGTGCATGCAGGTTGTGGGTGTGTGATGTGCAGGGCAATTATGTCTACTCTTCCTTCCCCACATGATTCTCCAGTGAGGGTTTCTCTTGGTCTACTGTGTTTTCTCACTGTGAGTGGTCTCATGGAGGGGGTTACTCTCCGTCACTATGAAGGAGAGCATAGGTGTTTAAACCCACTTCCCCCAAGTGTGCATGGAACTCTGGGGGGGGGGCTTCTGGGGGTCTCTGGTGGGAAGGGGTATTGCCCAGTCCCCCATTGTGTATGAGAACCCAGTGTGGTCTGATAGGCAGCAGCTTGGGGGGCTGTATGAGTCTTCAGGGGGTTCCCCCATTTGAGCCACCTAGTGATAGTGGGGTGTGGGTGTATTCCCTGTTGCCCCTGCCTCCTGGGTATAGGGAAACATGGGGGTGAGCCTGTCAGTGTTGTGTTAGGTGGGCCAACTGCAGGGGGACTCAGGTGACTGGCCCCTTTTTGGGAGTGATCATGGGGGGGGTGCGGGGTAGGAAAGGGGCTTGCCCAACCTGCATTATGGGGTACAGAGTACCAGTTGGTCCTCACTGTGTGAGCATCCCCCTCCTTGCTCTGGCTCTGGAAAATACATTGGAGACCAGAGAAGCCCTCTTATATCCCTGGGTGCAGAAGTCCAGAGGGGTTCCTGGACCACAAGGTGGGGGGCTCTTGCCCCCACACCAGGAGCTCCCCCCCGCCACCCCGTGAGCTCACTGGAATGGCAGAGTGAGGAGCGTGTCATCTGCACTCCCTGCCTTCATTGCTCGCTCATTTACTCCCTTCCTCCTTTTCCTCCACAGAGGGTGTTGTGAAAATGATAAAATGATTGACCAAGTGGATTTTTATTCTGTTCCTTTACTTTTTCTTTATAACAAAGGAGATGGCATGCACCATTCACTCACCCACTCACTCACTCAGAGCAGTGCAATTAGATTATGCAGTGTTTGGCGCCCCCTGCCAACTACTACACAAAATTACAGCAAGGCATGAAACTTGCATGAAGGTATGGCACGTGTATTCATTTTTAAACCACATTAACCTAAAACACGTTAAATAAAGCACTGAAGTGCCTTTGTATATGCCTGCTGCATGTGTAGACACCCTACTAGATTTAATGTGCGTCACCTAAAGCACATTATAAACATGTAGGCATGCCCCAGGACACCAACACACAGATCCCAGCCTATAATGAAAATGTGGGTTCAGCGAAAGCAGTAAGAGGCAACATGGATTTCCAAAGGAATCTGTATTATTGCTCATTCCAACAATGGCAAATATTCAGTGGGAGCTGGCCATGCATTCCCAGCCCCAGGCCCCACATATTGCCACAGCCTTGCCCAACTCCCTCCCACCCTCAGTGGGGGGGTCTCAATCCTCCCCCTGCCCCAGACTTACCCAGGGGGAGCTGTAAGAGCTGCTCTCCATGCTGCTTGGCTACCACGTGCCTCTGCGCATGCACATTGCACCCCCTGCCTGATCACCCTCCTCCTGTTCCCCCAAACCCCAAGCAGCTGCTTGCAGACTGCAACGGGAAATGCACTGTTTCCCCATGTTTTTCTCCTTAAAAGAGAAAAATCCATGATTGCCAACATTTTTCTGTGGCAAATGGAAAACCCAGATCCCTGCTAATAAAACAATGTGGAGCTTGACAGAAAAAAATAGCTGCCCTCTGTATGTACCTATGGTACTCCCTGCAGCATACTTCAAACTCTGTAACAGGTTGTCTGAACCAGCTTTATGTCAAGTGCATATGGTTCCAAACCATTATTCAAGTGACCAGAATTATTAGAAATTGGCCTTAAAACATAGGAACAGAGAAATACTCTCTACTTCTTTATGGACTATGAATGTATCAAGCACATGCTCGGACCACATACTGTCTAATCCTGGGGTGGGCAAAATGTGGTCCGCAGGGTGGATGTGGCCCTCCAAGCCATTTTATCTGGCCTGTGGGGCCCCTAAAAAAATGTAGAAAATTTTTTTATCAGCCCCTTGCTGCCTGTCACGCAGCCCTCAATGGCTTGCCAAAATTCAGTAAGCAGCCCTCCACCCAAAATAATTCCCTGCCCGTGGTCTAATCAAATTCTTACTTACCTCATGCAGTCTGCAGCAATTCCCATAATCTAACTTTGTATTAAACACTCCCTCGGACCATGTCCTGTCCAAATGCCTATGTGCACGCTACCCCATTATTGCACTCAGCACTCAAAAAGTGGATACTAGCCACTATGCATGCTCCAGAGCAAAAGTAGGTCACTTTTGTCAGAAAAGGAGAAAAGTTCACTCTTGCTAGAATCATCTCAACTAAACTACTACACATGCAGTAGAAAAATCGTACACACCCAAACACCAACTGTAACAACTTAGGCAGGGGAGTTGTCCAGGAGACTAGAAATTCCTCTGATCACATTAAGTAACTTGCCCGCTGCCAGAAATCAGTGCAAATGAATCAAGACAGGATAAGAATGAGCAGAGACATCCCTGGTTTCTTTCAGCCAGAAATTGGAGCTGAAGCACATTTAGCACTTGCTCACCTGCACCCATGACAACATGCTGTAAGAGAAATTTAGCAATAAGCTGTTTTCTTTGTGTGCATGGATCTATCCTAATTGGAGATAACAGAGGGGGAAGAAGTAAGTCTGATGGACCAAGCCAAGACATCGGGTGGAAGCAATAACCACCCTTGCCAAGACTTCACCTACATGGTGAGTCAGAAAGGCCAGATGGTAAGAAAGGACAAGGGCCTTGAGACAGGCATTGCTATTAGTGACAGCCCGGGGGTAGGGTTGGCCCAGCACTTGGGCAAAAGAGTTGAGCTCTAGCTGAAGCTAGTCCACTGCCTTGCAAGACGGGTTGAATGGGGGGCTGCAAAGCCCCATGGATTGCTGGTGGAATACAACCTTACATGAGTCACTGTGTGATCTAGTATAGATGTTTGTTATGGTGCTCTAACTTACAGCACTGAAGTCTAATACCACACCCATCCAGGGATATCTTAGATATCCACCATTTTTACAGCACTATGTGCCCTGACTGTCTGTTTGGTTACAGCTATAGTGTTTTCTGTATGCCTACCATGCAATAAATGTAACTTCTGTACCTGGCCTTTATGGCTGAAAATTTGTCTAACATCTCTCCTAACAATACGGTTGGTCCAGTAAAAGATAAACACCAAAAACCTCATTGCCTTGGGTAAAAAATACAAACGGTGTTCACAATATTAGATAAGCAACTGTTCAAAAGCCTCCAGAAGACATACTATGAAATCTTAAGAGCCATCACGACCCCACACCTTTCTAAACCAATTCTTCTCACATAACCACTAGAAATAACCCCCTTCCACCACCCTCTTATTTAAAACATGCCAGACATGGCTGACTAAGTATATGCACTTTTTCTCTTTAGTTCTGAAGTGTTATATTAAATTTGGATAGAAGAGAAAAAGAGGAGAGAGGGAGCTTTAAGTGAGCCTCAAAACACTTAAAAGACTTCCCACCCTTAAAAATCAGATCAAACCAGGTGTTTTTCTAAATAAATTTAATTTACAAAATGTTTAAAAATAAAATGAAAAATCATGAGACATCCACAAGTCTGACAAAAACTGCCAAAATTTTTCTTGTCATCTTTCATGATCTTTGAAATTGAGAGACATGCAGAATACTGCACTTCCATGCTCTTACATCAATTCAATCTAGAGCAGAAATCACCCCTACACGAAACCTTTTTAAAGCAAGCAACATTTGGACAGAAGAACTTTACAATTTTTTTTACTAAACAATATTACACAGAGGACTGAATATTCTACATTTACACTTCCTGTTCCTTACAACAAAGAGAATTTTGTTTAAAAAAGACAACTGTACTTAAGACTGCCATCTAAAACATCAGCCTATACAGACCACACTAAAACATGATTTCATTTACCAGTAACAAAATAGTTTGTTTTTTACCTTTACCTTTATTAAAACTTGAGAATAAGCAACATGATTTGAGGGAATACCAAACAGTTTGAAAATATTGTCACCATTAATGCATCTAATCCCTTTATACCAGAACGTTCACTGTAAAGTACAGAAAAATACAGTTGTGGACTTGACCAAAGTATCTTTTGTGGTTTTTGGCAGTATTTTTGCTTATTTAAGAGGTTTCTGGTAACATAAACAAAATGCTCCTGACCTTGTAATTAAGGTTAAAAAATGACAGTATTTGTAAGGATACTCATGTATATGCCTTTTACCCTCAGGCATTGCAAATCTAGAACATGCAATCCTGAAGTTATTATACAGTGATGATCAAGAAACTTGTTTAGGATTGCCTTTTAAACTGACTTTTTTCTTTTAGAAGAAAAAACCCCCAACCCCTCTGAGCTGCAACAATATTCTCAGGATTCACTATCATTCTACATGAAATTCTAACCAGTAGTTATTTGGCTCCATACCTGCTCCAGTACCTTCTGAAGAGGTTACTGTCTTTGTCCAAAACACTGCATTTTAGATCCACGTCACCTGGGCAATTACTCCAATTTTTCACAACAAGTTAAATGTATATCCTTTGTTACTCTCATCTATTTGCAACACTCTCTTAAAAATACAGTTCCAAATCATGATCTAAATTACAAGTAATACTTACTTCTGGATACAAGTGATCCAATATTTAGCAACATCACTATTACAGCTGACATTAGGAATAAGGAGTGCATGGGAATATGATGGAAAGTGGCTGTGCTCAGGAAAGGATTTCTAAAATAAATACAGCTGAATATAACATCCCTTTAAAGGTATCACCATCTTGAAATACTAGCAACATTCCAATAAGTAAAGGCATCATTTTAATAAGAGGGTTGGTTTGTTTCAATATATTCGGTATTTAAGGAAGGATGAATGAAGTAAGTTCTACAGAACCATATAGGAGCTGAGATTTTAAGAAAATATTACCAGAGTCTTTCAGGAATTGATAATGTATCCTGCGTTGATTCATAATGTTGGGGGGGGGGGTTGTGTGAAATATCAAATTTCTGAAAATTTGGCATTGCTCAGAAGATAATGCTTTGAGAAATGTTTTAATAGACCTTCTTCCATCTTCAACAGTAAATTGTCAGCTGAGTCAATCTTACCAAATTTGAAGTCTCTCTTCAGGTTCATAGAACATGCAGTATTTAGGTACATGTACAAGTGTCTATGGATAGAATTTATATAGCTAAGGAGTTTTGGTCTCTGAAGTTGCAGTGTTTCAGATGGTTCTCTCTCTCTCTCTCATAATCCAAGCCCTGTTATCATCACAAGAAGTCATCAGGCGAGGAACTATTTATACTTAAGGAGATTTTCTTGGTTTACAGGTGAATTCACCGTATCCAAAAACCATATGAATCAAAGCTCATGATTAAAGAACAAAAAGGAAGAAAAAACAACTAAAAAAACCATGTTAACATCTAACACTAAGTTTTCTTAGATGCACAATTTTCTTCTTTCACCAGCAATGATCCAGCCTGACCAGCAGGTAAAGATACCAACTAGTTTCATTAAATGTGATTAAAACACTGAAGAACTATTTGGCCACATATTTTAAGAGTACCTAATGATTTTGTATATCAAACCTCAGAGAGTGGTTGATTGTCACTTTCTGAATAAAACACGACACTTTAGGATACCCAAGAACTAGGCACTTAAAAATATTGGCCATGACATTTTCTAAAACAATCTAGAGCCTCACTCAGTAAGCAGAATGTATAAAAAGGCACAATCATGACAGATATAAAAAGGACATTATCAAGTAACGTATACCCCAAATTCAACCTATTTTGACATTTAAACAACTTAAGTGTCTCCCACACTAATTGGATTTGTTTTAAAAGAAGGAATTCTTAGCTGCTAAGATCTTTAAGCCGCTCTTTAATAATGAACCTGTAATATGTTCACTGTTAATGAAGAACAAAAGGTTTGGAAAAAAGAGTTAGAAAGTCTTTGTCTCAGAACTGTGCTAACGTCACTCATGGCAGTTTGTCCTTGATCATACAAGTAAAAAATTTGGAAGTCATATTGGTTCATATCCCACAAACAACATTACAGGTGCACAGAGGTGGAAATGAATGCCTCTCAATATGAAAAATTCGAACTGTGTGTTACATTCAAGTCACTGAGTAGCGGTCATTTTATTGTCAGTGTAGGGAGTAGAGGTGTACACAAGGGACAATATTAGATAGTGTCCTTTCAGAAGATAGCATTCAATAGCCTGATTATTGCTGTAGGTTAATTATTACTCAGCTTCTCACCAAATATATTTACAGCACATCACTCTGAACAATCCCAGAGTTTCTTTCTATCTCTCTCTAATTCTTGCTTTACAATATAAACACAGAACAGGTACACACATTTAGTCCTTTTTTTATGAGTTCAGTTTTAAAGATCAGTAAGTCCAGGACTTCTATTGTGCTTCTTTGGACAAGTCCTTATTTAAATTGTTGATACATTTTAAGTCGTATGTACTCTACCACTATTCAACAGCTAACAGAAATCTTTGGTATATTTAGGTAAGAATCAAATTGGGTAACTAGCTTCAAATAGCTAGTTTTGCCCTTAGTATTCAATAGTTTAGCAATCTGCAAGGATATAAGAATTAAGGGAATCCAAGACCTCATTAGTGATAAGCAGTTTACCAGTTAGTGTGGCTACAAGTCTGTATGAGGGTGCTGAAAAAAAACATTTTTCATGGACCATTAGGTGCTCAGACCACTTAAGAGAAATTTAACAGCAACTCATCATAAGTGACCTTCCAGTCCCACGCTTTAAAAACTAGAATATAAATTATTAAAATGTTAAAAGAAAATAACCATTTTTGGAAGCAGAAAGTTTAACATAAAACACAATCCCTAGTGAAGTATACTTAAGCGTGTGTGTGTGTGTGTGTGTGTGTGTGTGTGTGTGTGTGTGTGTGTGTTGCATATTTCCTTTGGCAAATGCTTAGCCAAATCTAGAAAGAAAGGATTGTTTTGGAAATTAAGTCTCAGGCCCCTGCCAGACATTATATTTGTTGTGCAACTGCGTCAATCCCATGATAAATTGTATCAAGCCACACATTCAGCCAATTAACGTATTATGAGATGGCACACCATCCACAAAAATGTTCCCCATTTAATATGGGACATCTTTGTGGCTAGTTTGTGCAATGTTTTAATTTTAGTGGGTGGCATGTTAGGCCTTGCTATGCAACCCCATATATAAAGCTGCACAACAGGTTACTTAAGGATGTCAGAGCACAGAGAGTCAATAGACTCCCAATTTACCAGCACATTTCCAGCCTCAGCGTGCATCCCGGCATGCAGGCTACACAGCATGGCTTTTAAAAGGTGCTGACATGGGGGGGAAGCCAGGGGACTCCCCTGCACTAACGTGTTTCAAGCCCTTGTGTTCAAGTCTATATGTGGGACTGTCCAGCAGAGGTTTTCAAATACTGGGGTATGAGGAGCCAATCAACTCCCTCTGCACCAGCACCTGTAAACCCACGGCACATGGGCTACACTGCAGGACTTTAAATGTGCCAGTGCACATGGAACCTGGTCCCTGATGCCACACTTCCTACAGTACCCTTTGAAAGGCTAGACATGCAAAGTGGATCCCCGATGCAAAGCTCCCCACATACCAGCACTCATGAAATTGGGATCTTACAAATTTTATCTCAAATTCAAAAAGAATCATACATCCTGCCATCCATATCTGGCAATTTGGGGGTTAGAATTTGTCGCATCCCAGTTACACAACTAAATATATGCCAGGGGCCTAAGAAAAATCAGTGCAAGGGGCTTCATATTTAAATTAATCTAGTTTTTTAAAATCTTGATATGATTTTACAACAGAAAAAAGGAACTAGTGAAGAACATGAAAATTATTGAATCCACTGAATGTTTTAAACTAATTCCTCCTAATTCTTTTAATTAACACCTAGGGAATATATAAATATAGAAAATACAAAACCAAAACTACTTTCTTATGAGCTAACTGACATTTATAATTACGAATTTCATTAATTATATTAAAATATACTCTGAAGAGCCTTTTAAATACTTTACATTGTAGCAATGTGGAAATAAGCATGTCAATTAGACCTTCAGCTCTTTTTGATTCTGGCCTCAATGATCTTGTGCACTATGTCCCTCAATCTTATAAATCCCATATCCTGAACTTTAATAATACCATTTTAACAGAATGAGCCAAGATTAAAGCAGCAAGAAAGAAACTGTGCTTAAAATTCTGAATGATTGACCTGTTTAAAGAATAAACAAAAACAACATGCTTAAAGTCCCATATTTCTAAATTCAGTATTCAGATACAAAAAATTACAGCAACTAAATGAAGCCAAGGTTTCTTTCAGCTGAAGTTAAATTTTAGTTTATGCTGTGGGATTATTAAAACATTTTGGCTTCATGCTTTTCTCCAATTAGGAAAATAATCTTTAACCTCTAAGCTTTCCAACATATACAAAAAGGTTTATCTGGAAAGAAAGATGCTGATAGGTGATTGGTTATTGTTATTGAACAGATATGCAATTAAATTTTTTTGTACTTAACATCTTTAAAAGGTACTTGATAGCCCATTTTAAAAAAAAAGGTCATCTCCATGATTTAAAAAAAAATAAAACCACAAGAAATGCATTTTCAAATGCAAAGCATATCTAAATGTCTAATATTATGCAAACATATCTGTTTTTCTTTGCATTTAAGAAAACTATTTAAAAGACTCAGGAGACCAAATAAAATACAAAATTTCCAGTTGCTAACAGCTTAGTAAGTAGGTGGAATGTTATGGTCTGATCACGAATGTTCATTCGAAATATTCTGTACAGTTGGAGCTGTATCAAGCCCCAATAAAGTTCCAAGGTATGACTGATCTCTAGGATCCAACATCTGCTCAGGTCTGACAGGATGAACTATGTTTGCAGGCTGGGGAGTAAGAGTGTATTTCTCAAGAAATGCCAAATCTGTTGCTCGTTGATAATCTGACTGTTGAGTCTGTGGAGGAAGAATTCCATGTGACTGGGATGCAAGAGTAGCAGTATGCTGTACCAAGTCACCTTGAGGTTCAGGCATTGGAACTGGAACCAGTGTGACTGGCACACATACTTCTGCAGATACATTCTGTAGCATAGTTTTGGCTTCTGTTTGGTATACTTTGGGCTGTTCAATGTACTGTTTAGCCTCAGTTTCATAAACCTTTTCATCAGGTGGGTACTGTACTGGCAAAGAAACAAGCTTTTCCTCAGAAGTAGTAGTCAGTGTTTCTTCTGCACCCTTTGTTCCATGCACATGATCAATATGGTATTTCAATTTGTCTTTTCGTTTAAATGTTGCATTGCAGTGTTGGCAATTAAAAGGTCGAGCATCTGAATGAATAACCATGTGTTTTGTTAATGTCTTCTTAATTCTAAAGGACTGATTGCAAATCTGACATTTGTATGGTTTCTCACCTGTAAAGGAGGAGCGAGAAAGAAACTCAGCATTAGCATTTTAAAAGCTATATACCATGTACCACAATATAGACATCATTTTTTCTCACTAATTGATATAAACACATAGATCAAGTAGCTCCACTCAGTGCAAAGTTAATGTTTAATATTCACTTGGGAAATACAATTCACTTAATAAAAACAGAAACACTGTTTGGAAGTGTAGTATTTTCCCCAAATCTGCTTCATAGGATTTCTGTAAAAGGCAAACATTAAGGGAATCAAATAAAAAGAAATGCCATGTTGTCTTGCATACAAGATGCCCCAGGATATAAATGCACCTTTTTAAAAGGCAGAATAATGGTGTGTGCGTGGGGGGGGGGGAATCCACAGTTACGGCTGTAAAAAGTCATGACAGACCCTAATCTTTGGCTGATGCCCCTTCCCTTTCCTGCTCAACTAAAACTGAAACCCTAGCTGTTGCTAAAAACTAGTGTTTATGGGTGAATTTATGATC
>NW_017728993.1:77416193-77417813 GCF_001723915.1 Gavialis gangeticus
GTGTGTGCGTGGGGGGGGGGGAATCCACAGTTACGGCTGTAAAAAGTCATGACAGACCCTAATCTTTGGCTGATGCCCCTTCCCTTTCCTGCTCAACTAAAACTGAAACCCTAGCTGTTGCTAAAAACTAGTGTTTATGGGTGAATTTATGATCCTGAAAAGAGTCAGAAAGACCCGGAGTAACTACCAGACAGCAAAATGGCCCTAAAGGTTAGCACAATTAGCAAAATCTTAAGGTTATTAAAAAGGAGATACAATTGTTAACACTTCCAGAGTGACAAAAAATGAACCATTCAGTCAACTGACTCCCTCAGCTGCCTGAATAGTAACAGAACTGCTGCTGCACTGTGGACAGGAATTCAAGTAGGGTGCTTCTATCCCAGGTGGAAAAATCAGCTTCCCCCACTTAATATACACACTATAGTATAAGAAGGGGAGTATTTGCTTTTGGGGAAATGGTTTGTGTGATATGCAAGGAAAATATGGCAATATGGCAATTCCAGCTGTTACGATGTTAGTATTACATTAAATTAAACTCCTAGTTTTAGTGCTGGCTAATGGACAATTACTTTCTTATGAACAAGGCAGAAAAGATAGGGCAAAGTGTATAAAGACACTCGTCTTTCCCCTGGGTTCCAAATCTGGCTGGGGTATCAACTAAAATTAAGTAGGAGAAGCATTTCTGAACCGTTGTGTCACTACCCAAAAGTGGGTCGCAAGAATATATGAAAGGGCCATGGACAATCACAGAAAAACATTGGAAACCATGGATTTTCTCCTTTAAGGGAGAAAAAAAAAAATGGGAAACTGCAGGTTTCCCCTTGCAGGCTGGCAGAGTTCCAGCCTGCAAGGGGCTGTTTGGGGCTGTAGGAGGAGGGCAATCAGGCAAGGGGTGCCACGTGCATGTGTGCGTGTACACATGCATGTGGCAGCCAGATAGCATAGACAGCAGCTCCTGCAGCTCCCAACAGTCATGTCTATGGGGTGGGGGGGATCAGAGGAGGCACAGATGACATGTCAGGGGGGCATGTGCCCTCTCAGATGTGCACCCACAATAGGCATGGGGCTGCAGTCTAGTCTGATCAGCATAGGCACAAGCTGCCTCTGCAGCCCAGCAGGCAGGACCCAGCGCAGGAGGGCTGAGTGGGGCAGCAAGACTACACAAGGAGTAGTGAAATGGGGTGCTCGTGGGGGAAGGCAGAGGCCTTGCAGCCCTCCCCTCCTCCCACCATGACTCTACCCCAGAGGGAAGGAGGGGTGGCAGGCAGCACAGGGAAGCAACAGTGGCCAGGCTATCGAAGCAAGGTAGAGCTGCAGCCCGGTGCACAAGCAGCTGGTGGCGAGGGAGGTGTGAGGGCAGCATGGCCCTGCCATATCCATTATTCCTCACGCTGCTGATAGCATGGCTGCCGTAAGGGTCCTGGTGAGTCTTGACAACCCGCAGTGAGTCGAGACTCACCAGTCGCAGCAGTGAGTCTCGACAGCCCGCTCCAGGTCCTGTCTGTTGGGCCAGAGGTGGCTCCTGCCTGTGCTGGTCTAGCCAGGCTGCAGCCCCATGCCTGCTGTGGGCGCACCCCTTCCTCCACCCCACACTCCCATCCCTGCCCAACACACTTAGGG
>NW_017728993.1:77422813-77436873 GCF_001723915.1 Gavialis gangeticus
CTCCTGCCTGTGCTGGTCTAGCCAGGCTGCAGCCCCATGCCTGCTGTGGGCGCACCCCTTCCTCCACCCCACACTCCCATCCCTGCCCAACACACTGAGGGGCTGGGACCTGGGGACAGGGGGTCAGGAGTGAAGGGCACCAGCAGGGCCAGTGAGCTGCAAGTTGGGAGTGAGGGGCACCACCATTCTAAATTGTGCATGTTATACAATGATGAATGTCACTTGGAGCAATGGAGGGCCATATGTTGATATTGTTAGTTTTCCTGTTGATGTTGATTTCTATCTTTAAAATTAAGACTGTTGAGTTGCTTTAACTTGTAGTGTATAACAAGGATTTTGGGACCAAAATACTGTTGTGCTTTTTACTTTAACTACTTATTGGGTCAGGACTTGCCATGAATGCTTACAAATGGGTCCTGGTACAGAACAGATTGAGAATCACTGGTCTAGAGTACCAAAATGACTGGAAAGCATAAGAATGTATAATGTACATCAGCAATCAATGGGCTGATGCAAGATGCAATGAACTTTTGCAGCCTTAACTACAACCTTTAGGGCAGTTAAGAATGGTACGATCAATACCTTCAGAGGGCAGCATTCAGAAAGGGGCAATCTACAGGAGGAGGTACTTCAATCCATATCCTTTTACTGCTGCTCACAGTAGTCTTAAAACCTGAAGAGTTAAAATAGTTTTGATCTTGAGCCAGCTAACAGCTATTTGGCTACATTTCTGGTTGTTAGGAATAGATGCATTTTCTTTTCAAATGCACTCTTAAGAAAAGATAACCAGCAATGGTGAAAAAAAAATACCTGAATGTGTCCTGAAATGCATTTCCAGACTTGATTTTCCTTTAAAAATTTTCTTACAAACTTCACACTGATGAAACGTTGCTTTATATCTTGAAAAAAGAAAACGTTTTGATTAGAAGCTCACGGTTTTTTTCTAATAACATCTCAAATATGTATCAAGTCCTTTGTGGAATCTCTAACTGCATAATGGTTATTTAATAAAAGTTTCCATATATTTTTCTGTACATTTACACTGCAATATAAAATTTGTAACTGGAAAAGGTGTTCAAGTTCTTTGGGTATCCACTTTTCACGAATGCCCCTTAGGGCGCATCACCACGTGCAAGGTATGTGTTTCCAGGGGCACAAAAAGGAGCAGCACACATTTGTGCCACTGCTTTGTGCCTCAGGCATGCCCCTGCATGGACACTTCCGCATGTGCCAAATTGTCCTGGGTGGGGTAGGGGAGGCTGGGGCTAGGACCTGAGAGTCTAGATGGCCATGCTCCATTTCTGGCTGGTACTGCTGCCATGTGCACCATGCCGTTTTTTGCAGGGTTTTTCTGTTTTGTTTTTTTAATTGATACCGGCGTATCCTGGTATCAAATTTTGGCACCACACTGCAATTTGCAATGTGGTGCACAGTTGCACATTCACCGTGTGCAATTTGAGATGCCACAAACAGGTCTGAGGTGTCATAAACCACACATGCACACTCATCTGAACGCACCCTTAAAGCCTCTTCTCATTTTAATCTTATGTTCTGCAAGAGGTGTAAGCACCGAGTGTTCAAACAGCATTTCAAGACTTCCCTACAGAATCCCAAATGAACCATCTTTTATGTCCACCCTCTGTTCAACATCAAAAATAAATCTTCTCTCTAGTAGCAAGCTGTCATATTTAACAAATTAAAAATAGTGGGAAGCCTAGAATATAAGTCCAAGTAAACAAATGAACAACACAATTTGTTTCAGCAGGCAGACAGACTGTAACTGAAAATGAAAGCTTTATATTTTGGATCAAGCTAGACAACCTTGTAATTATTTTATATAGTTCTGCTTTTATGGATAATTGTAGCATGGTGCTGTGGTGTGCCTGCCATTTTAAGGGGAGAAGCTGCCTGAGAGGCAGCTTCCAGGTGGAGTACGGGCTGATAGCCTAGCCTTGGGCTCAAGATCCATAGAGATTTCCCCAGCCCAGGGAAAGGGCTGGATGGGATAGAAGGCAAAGGGAATAGAGCCTGCCAGCCCAAAGGAAGCTGAGCAGGGCACAGAGGGCTCCCCAGCCCAGAGGAGGGTTGTAATAAGGCAACCGAGCTGACCAGTCCAGAGAGGGGGCTGAACATGGTACAAAGGTTTCCCTAGCCCAGAGAGGAACTGTGTGAGGGGCTGGGAGTTGGAGGACCCAGAGTCCAAAGAGGGGCAAAGGAAAGTAACCTGCTGAAGCAGTAACACCTGTGAGGCTTGGGTTGTGCTGTAGGGGAGGAATGTAGCCATGCAATTTGCCCTTCAGGCTATAGGTGCCCTGCAGGGGCACTGCCAGGCTGAGAGGGCCTATTTAACACAAAGGCTGCTTGAGACTAGCAGGGTCCAGGAAGGACCCATTGATGAGTTGACTGCACTCAGGCTCTCTCTAAGGCCCGTGGGCAGCCTCCCTTTCTTAACTTTAATAACATCAAGACATGGCAAGCGAGCAGTTAAGGTAGGGCCACATTAGAGGCCGAGCCAGGCAGGAGCCACATAGCCAGCAGAGGGCATCATGGCCACCCTTGTGGCTCGAATCTGCTACATTGATTTACAGTAGTTATTCAAAAACAGAATAAACATTTGAAGCTAACCTTTAAACCTGTAAAATATCAATCATCATTGCTGATACTTCTCTAAACCTCTGGTACACTGCTTCCTGATACGATAGCTCGAAAGCTTTTTCCTGTTCTCTACATTACTAGGCTAGGGACAGAAATTACACATAAACCGGTATAAGTGATCGGAAACTGGTTTAAATCTGTAACACAACTGAAGTTCAATGAACATAAATCACTTTCAAAATGGACGGTTTAAGATAAACCTGGACAGATGTAGTATCAGACTTAGATGATTTATGTTGAATTGCTTTACTGAACAACTGTCCCAGATCCCCTCCAGATTCAAGTTAACTCACAGTCCCCCAGCAGCCCAGGATGCTTTGCACCCCCCTCCTCAATCCCTGCCTCCCCTCTCCACACCACAAGGTAGGTAGGCTAGCCTTAGCCCAAGCTGTCTGCTCCAGCCAAGCAGGGAGGTGGGCTCTAGTGCTGCCTGGCTTCTGGCCTGGGCCACTCCAGGCACATGGCTGCATTTCCAGAATCAAAAGTTAATTTTTGTTTACTTGCTTATTGATTCAATCTATGCAGTTTAGAGTCACCCGTGAAAACTAAACTGATTCAGCCTTTCAGATTGTTTATACTTAGCCCTACAGGTTGTCCAAGTACAGTACTGCTTCAAGTACAGTAAACTCCAGTTAATTCATCTACTAGATTTGCCACTAAGGTTTACATCTCTGTTGTTGCTATTCCTCACCCCCAGCACCTCTACCCTGCAACATCCCCTGATAAGCTGGTCTCTATCCGATTCTGTAAAGAGCACTTCTGGGAGAGCTTATGCATTTCTGAACTGACTTCTAACACATCAGAAATATTGACTAATCTGTAAATCGTCATTATATAGAAGATACACAAGCAACATTGATTTAGTCACTAACGAACATATTAAAGCTACTGACACCCCATCTGAGTCTTGGTGTTACTAGCCTAACTGAGAACAGAAGAAACTGGTCTTGTTTAGATTGTCAAGACACTGAAAGGGGTGTTAAGAAAATAATAAGATAAAAGGACTGGCATATGAATCAGCGTCAACAAATGGCCTTGACATATGAGAAATGCAGATAAAAGCAGTTCCCACATAAGTTTCCTCACAGGAAAAAATCTGTCCAATCTTCATTTACAATAATGAAATGTTTTAAAAAACAAACAAAAAAAATCCCTTACTTTTGCCATACTTTCTCTCCTAGATGAACACTTTTATAATGTACAGTGAGGTGGTCTCTACGGCCAAAACATTTTCCACACTCCTCACACTGATGCGCTTTTTCACCTATAAAAGAAGAAAATAATGTTTTGATGAAATTGTAAAAAGAATTCAAAAGCTTCACAAAAATAATTAACTCTTTACTCATAACTGTATTTGGTTCAAAGGCCTCAGCCAACCTAAAGCTTTCTTATTACATATTCAGAGCATACACCAAAAAGATTATCTATTGTCCAAAATTAAGATTTCAAGACCTTGGGATGGTCCAAGAAGAGTTTAAATTTTTATCCATCTCCTTATTTTTGGCTATTTTTTCCCTGTCCTCTTCTCCCTACAATGCAGCATCTAATTTTAATGACTGGGAAGCTCTTCCCCAAACAGCCATCCAAGGAGAACAGGAATCAAGTACAGAAGAATTACTGAAAATCTACATTTTTTGAGACAAAGTACTACCTGTGCAACAATCCAAGCCCCAAACACCTCAAAATACACATAAGTATTTAAGTAAACTCAAATTTAAATGTCTCTTACATTATCAGTTTAGTAGTTAGTTTTCAGAACTTTGTATTACCTCTACACAATAATCTCTTCCCACCCTGGTGTTTTAGTATTTACCTTTTATCTTTTATACTGTTGCTTAAAAGTCTCGATTCTTAGTCATCTTGAGATCCTCCACAAAGTGGCAGAATGTTTCTTCTCATGTAAGTAGAGGGAGTTTGGACAGTCAAAGAATGTAACTTTCTAGAGGGGAAAAAAAAGCAAATATGGAGTAGAAAAGGGGATTTTTTTTGTTTCTGAGTTTTCAAAGATTTCTTTGTTTTATAGCAAATGTTAGAATTTCAAACACTAAATAGGAAGCTGTCTTATTAAAGCAGAAAGTTTGGACTCTGATCACTTTCATATCTTCAGTTCAGAAAATAATTTCCACACTTTAGGGAGTCTTACATTCCTTTGGGTCCCATAATGGATGAAGAAAGAAATCTCCAATATGTCGTTTAGACAACTACTTTTCCATTCTTTTTTCCATTCAGCTCAACGTGCAAAATATACAGGTGGCTTTTTAATTTTTTTCCTCCTGTTTTTTCACCTACCTTGCTGCGTTCACAGTTCTCTTACTATACATTTTATGTTCTGACTCTCAATCCATAATAGGGAACTTCAGAAACCAAGAGAATACAAGTATCATTTTTTCATCTTTGTACTGTATATTAAAAGTGATCAGGGTACAAATTTTGACAGATACCGTGACAGCTTCTTCTGTGTTATGGAATTAATTTTTTCACACAACTGCTATTAAAAAAAAGAAATCTGAACTCAAAAAAATCCTCCTTTATCAAATTTGCTTCTTTTTTTCTTTTCTTAAAGTATTCATAGTTACACCTTTTGACTTCCCCTCAACTCTATTAACATGGCGGAAACATCTGGCTCTCCATACTTGCAAATGTCTGAAGAGATATTTAATTTATAAGAGTTTCATTTAAATAGTACTAAAAGCAATAAAGGTAACATTAGTAACAAGCATAAACATCTCTCCTATTAAAAATAAGTATCCAAAATTGGCTATCCGTACCATCTTAAGTCACTTGATAATTTGAAGCCAATTTTCAAAGACAATGCCTACCTGAGTGTATTTTTTTGTGTTTTGTTAGGTGGTCATGCCGGATAAATGTTTTCCCACATTCTTCACATTCATACCTCTTGTCATCATGGTGGACTCTTAGATGAAGTCTGTATTAAACAGAGATACATTTGTCAATGTATTAATATGATTGTGGTTGTAAAAGTGACTGTGAAGTACTGTAGCATCTTAAAGAAAACAGCATTGCAGGTCACCTGTGTTCTTTTCTTGCTTACAGAACTAAATTATTAAATTTCCAACTTATTAGTGTTTAACTGTTAAACAAGAAAAAAAAATAATGCAGATCAACTTTCATATTCCAAATTAAATTTGCAGTGCTTGTGGATAACTATAATTTTTACTTAGATTCAAAACTCTGCTGAATTTTGTGCGTCATCAAGACACATACAGACCCATTCAGTTATTTTAATTATTTTTTTAGAATATAACTTTCACTTGAAAATACAAAACACAGAAGCTAGGTTCTTCTAGTTCCCAGGGCTTTTCCATGAACAGTACTTAGTCTGGAAGACTTCAAAGACATCAGTTCAATATAAGTTGTACTGTATTTGAGGGAAGACGAATACTAATTTTTGTTTCTTGGGAGTTTGATTGGAATGAAGAAAATTATTTTTATTACATGAAAAGGATGTCATGTTATTTGAGTCCCAAATTTAATTTATTAAAAGTGAGATGATTTCATGCAACACCACCAAAATGGTTCGACATTTATTTAATCAAAACTGTGTTTAAAGTAATTATTCCTTTTGAGTTGGAAAAAACCAAAACAATGGTATTGGTGTTATCAATATTATCCCTCATAAAATACAGGAAATTGAACATAAGTTCATCTCGCATACATGCATGGAACACCATATGTAAAGAAGAGGTGACATCTCTCTCCAAATAAAAATGTTTCATTACCTGTAGGAACTTCCATGACGAAAACTCTGCCCACAAATACTACAAAGATGAGGTTTCTCTCCACTGTGAATTCTCAGATGTTCTTTCAAAGTTGTTCTGCGTAACACAATAAATAAAAGGGTAATATTTAAGAATGGTGTCAGTACCATTTACAAGTGTTGGTAGAACTGCATGTTTTCTATACCTTCAACACTGACAAACTATGTTAGGTAAACATAGGGCAAAATTACAAACAGCACAAAAAAAATTCTTCAATAGTTTTTTTCTGAAAAGGGTACCTAATATGTTTTACTGAAAACAAAATAAATGCATATGCTTAATGAAAAATGCAAATTTGCCCAGTGTAATTACTATATGCCTTATTGTTACTGCTAGCTAGTATTTTAATGATGACTTCACCCCCTGCCCCTGCCCAATACCGTCAATCTAAACAAAGAGCACAAAGTTTTCAATTCAGTGTTGTGACAAGACCCTGTCTCAGGCAGCCGTGGCACCATCTGGTGGCCAATCTAGTCCTACTCCAGTCCAGTCCCCCAGGATAACACCACCCTCTCTGTTCTGTCTGCCATGCCTTGATGTTATCTGTGTGCTAATTTGGGAGGTTGTCCCAAGAGTTTGTAAGTGGGCTAAGAATGAATCTACGCTTGACTTAGCCCACTTGTACCACTCAAAATCCCATTCCCATCTGTGCAACGGTGCCCTGCATTCACCATCTCCTCTGTGTCTCACAGTGCATTGACCATAGCCTCACCTATGCCTTAGGAGCACTAATCATGGTCTCGAGCCTCCCCCATAGCCACACCCATGCCTCATGAGTATTACTCTAATTTCATTCAACAGATCCTCTAGCCTTGTCTGGGCATCAGTTCACACCCACCCACCTGGTCCTGGCAGAGTTCTCTCTTTTTCAACCTACCAATACTCTGGCCTATAATACAAGCCTCCAGTTAATTTAAAAACACAAAACAGTAACTGACTAGTTTCTACCTCAAATATAAACCCTGCCTTGGGTCTTAAGTGCTGCAAAAACCTCTCTCCAGTCTGTTGGCTACATCCCAGCCTTCAAGGTATCTTCCTACAGCTTTCTCTCTCACAGTTTAAACTGGCAGGAGCTCCTTTCCCTCTAAAGATCAGGGAACCAAACTGCCTGCTCTGGAGCCAGAACTAGGCTTTTCCACTACTTGACTCCACCTGTTCCAATCACCCACCTCTCATCTTTGTAAATAGGCCCAGGGGTTTCTTCTCAATCAGTTAACAAGCCTGCTTCTCTGCCAGCTTCTGCCTATCTAGTTATTCTGCAGGCTTCACTTAACTGCTTGGCTACAGTTCTACCTGTTGCTCACAGCAGGCAGCTTGCCCACGTTTCCCCTGCAGCCTTAGGCTTCTGGCTTTGTGCTTGTGTGGCTGCTGGCTAATCTGGAGATCTATCCCTCCAGGCTAAAGTCCAAATCTTAAAGGGACCCCAATGTCCCCTCTAGTTCTTTATCCCTCTAAGAGGGACAGAGCTGGGACCCCCTGTTACACGTGTATACAGCCCAAAGTGCACTTAACTAGATTTGCTTATATGACTAAATGACTGCTATCTTTCTCTGTTATCCTTATTTTCTTCTTAAAGGAAAACAGAAAGAAACTTAATACAAGCTGTAGTATTTCAATTACACCTCAATATAAACAAAAACTATTTTCATACGTTGACTTCTATCAGAGATACTACTTTTGAAATAACCTCCAGAAGTTAACTATTTTAAAAACCTCAAAAGCTTTTCTTTTACATTAAAAAATCAAAGGCTAAGTCAAGTGTCTGTAACTCCTTACCTTTCTCTTACTGACTTTCCACAGATAAAACATGTCCATTTTCTCTTTCCTCCATGAGTACATTCTATATGACGTTTCAGATTTCCTGTGTCATTAAATTCACGACCACAAATATCACATGGGAAAGGTCCTGGCAGAAAATACACAACACAGTAGTAAGTTGTGAGTAATGCATATGAGCTGCTTTACTGTAATCTGCAACAAAAAGATGGCCTAACACATTATTGATATATTATAACAAATCTTTTTGGCAATTTCAAGTACAAGATTTTTTTTCTTTTGGCAATTTATCCTGTAATATTTCAGTTTGATTTTCAAAATCAAATATTCTGGAAACATGTGCAACTACTATAAAAACAAAAATTTAGTACTAATATACAACAATAACTTAGGTGCATCTGAATTTTTTCCAAATGGAAATTAGCATTGCCACTACCAACCAAATTCAGGTTCCTAGAAGGAAAAGTTGACAAGAAGTAGACCTTCAGCATGATCTGGAAGTCATCAGATCTGGTAGTGGCTAACAGAAATGTAAAAGCGGAATCCATAGTCAGACCAATATAATACAGTAAAATCTTTGTTATCTGGCATCCCCGGGGTAAGGGGATTGCTGGTTAAGTAAAAATTCTGGTTATCTGAAATAACCCAGCTGCAGATGGAGCGGGGTGGGGAGCTGGCAGTGGCGGCAGCACAAGGTGGTGAGTGGTGGCAGCAGCTGCTGTGTGCAAGCTTTCCCACACCCCCTCCTGCATATGACCAACCAGCCAGAAATTCCGGTTAATAGAATTTCCTGTTACTTAAATGCTGGATAACAAAGATTTTACTGTATTTGTAAAATACTAACACCTAGCACAGATTAAGAGTGCAACTCTCTTGTTTATAGTGTAACATATATGCATGGCACGGGGCACCAATCAGGGATTTGTTCCTAAACTTACCGTCACTGAACCAGCAAGTTGAAAGTGGAGTGCCTGCAGATCCAGAAAGAATGAACACTAAGCTGCTTGCCAGCTCTGGCACCCAGGAATTCAGGGGATTTGAACAAGCTCCTATGCTATCTGTGGCTGCAGCTAACAATCTGCTGATTTTTGTGGTGGGAGCCAACATACAGCTCCTGATCTGGGCCAGTTGGAGTCACCACTGCAGTGAGCTGAAAACTAGCTGATTGTCAATACTGGCTGGGAGACCCCAGGTCCTGTTTGAGACCATGGTTGTCAGGGCCAAGACTACAATTAGCTGATTGCTGAAACCTGGAAACTCTGGCCAGGCTATCAGATGCAGGTAATTGGAGGCTCCCTGCTATTGGGGGGTGGGGTCCAAAGCTTCACCTACTGGGGAATTTAAACACTAACAGGAGATTCTTATCCCCCCACAGCCAGGCTGTCCAAGTTCCTTAGGCACTAGAAGCCAGAGACTGGAGAACTTCTCCCTGCTGTTTAGGTATGAGCACCCAGGGAATTTTAAAAAGCATGGCTACAACCCAGCTACAGGTGCATTCTTGGGTGTGCAGCTGGGTCTTCCAGCTGCACACCTGCTTTTTAAAGGTCTGGGGCACAGTGATTTCCCTTATATTAGGCTCATGGCACCTCCTCTACCTGCCTCCAGGGTTTGGGTGAGGCACCAGGTCCAGAACCTGGTTCTGCCCACAGACCAATTTTACCAATTGGGTAGGGATGCACATCACAAGAAGAACACGTTTACTTCAGATCTATAATTTAAAAGTCAGAAAGAGGTTTCTATACCGAGATGGAATTTCTCTTGATGCTTCAATCTTGCAAATCGGGATTTAAAGTGCTCTTCGCAATAGGTACACTTGAAAGGTTTATCCTGCGAGTGAAGAATCATATGTTCTTCTAAATGGAGTCTTCGAGCAAAAGATTTCTTACAAATCTAAAATGACAGAAACATTTGTTCAAGCATCTAATCAACTAGAAATAAACCGTGGGGTTTTTTTTGTTTGTTGTTTTTTACAGCCCCTAAAACAATTGGTGTTTACTATAGATTTAAAGAAAAACATTTGTATTGACAATTTTAAATCATACAGATGATAGCTCCACCCAGTAAACAGAAAAATTCTAATTGCTGCACAACATAATATATCCAATTTCACTAAATACATTAAATTATCTGGATTAGTTCTCCCTTATTTTCCAGTTGTACATTTCCCAACAGCACAGATTAAACAAAACAAAAAAGTTTAACCAATGAAATTTGTGTCTGCATATAAACAGATTACAACCAATTATAGCACTACATGTAAAGAATGTCATCTCTCAAATGCCAAAAATTAAAGTAGATGTTAAGTCTCAGATTCACTGGCTAATACCATGCTACAAAGAGAAACAGCTCCCACTGATTTTGTTGGAAATTACTGTTGCCAGTATTTACATTTCCACTGAACATAAGCCAATGTCTTCCAGTCACTGCATGCATCACACAGGTCATTTTGAGAGAAAATTTGAATTACAGTATTTTTTCCCCAGAAGATAACACCACATATTTAATAAATTATGACCAAATAAATGTAATTCAAATCTAAGTGTAGGACTCCATAACTCCTCACAACTTAGGAGTTGTGAAAGCAAGAATGTTCCGTTTGCTTCCATTTATAATTCCAACTTCTGGGATTGAAGTTTACCTGGTATTCTTGTATGGTCCAAAAAGTGCGCACACACAAAGTTTAATGTTCAAACAATTACTTTTCAGCACGTGAGCCCTCAGACTGGTACACATCACTTGGTGAAACATAGAAACATTCTGAAGCCTAAATGTTTGAAGTAGATTTACACTAGATTCTCCCCCTGTTACACATGTTAAAATCTTACCCCTGCTTCATAGTTTCAGTGCCATCTTTCTAATGTGTGTCACTAAAGAGAAATAACCACCATTCCACCTTTCAAAATCACAGGCAGGGATGAATCAAGAGAGAGTGTAGGTACAGTTGTATGGTCGTACTCCCACTCTGGTTCGCCACTGAGAACTCCAGTCTCAGCAGATGGACACATGGGCAGTTCTCTCTCCATCGCTACCACATTCCTCTTTATGCCATCCAGGATCAACTACTGATCACCAACAACATAAATGGCAAACATATTTTAAAAGTAGTATACAAGGCAGGGTTTACCAAATACACTTACTCCCTTGCCAGACAGATGCAAGCTTTGAAAGCAAGTACTGTCAGTTCTGCAGGATCTAAGATTTCCATATTATTTTTGTAATTGTATAATTAGTAATTTTTACTAAATGATGAGGTTTGTAATGAACTTTCCTTCTCATCTGAAAGAAAGAACTGTTAAACATGCACTTGACAGACTATTAACAGAACTCCCTACATAAAGGGTTCTACCACTGTGATAGTGACTATGTCAAGAATGATTTGGGGTTGGGGGAGGTACACCAGCATCTCTGAAGTTCCAAAGCATCTACCTGTCTCCCAAACAATTACTGCTCATATCAAAACATAAAATAAGCAAGTTTAACAAAGGAACGTGCTTATGCTACCTGTTCAAAAGTTCAGGTCCTTATGAGTGTAGGTACAACTACTGTGTAAGTATTTGGATAACTAAAAATGTTCCACTTCTTGTAAAATAAATTACTTAAGAAAAAAAAAAATCTGATTCCAGAAACACTAAAGAAATTGACAAGATAAATCATATAGTTGGTGGTGGTGGTGGTGGTGGGGGGGGTTCTTTTCATTTTTTTCTTTTAAAAAATGAAATACCATTGATATCTACCCTCCTTAGAGAATTCAAAGAGAGGATCCTCCTCATTTATGGGACACAAAAGGCCACCTGGTATCTGTGAACTGATCAGTTGGCATGAACATGCAGCCAAATAAAGTATGAAGGAAAACTTATTGAGATAAAGTTCTAATTTCTTAATACTATATTTGTTTTCTGCTACTCATAACACTAAATTCATATTTTACATGAAATAGCTGCAAAAACATGACAGAGGACTTAGTAAAAAATTAACATCCCTTGCCACTTATAAAATGAAATGTGGTCCTTTATACAGAGCTACAAAGTCCTAAACTTAGCAATTAATAAAATTCAACTCAACTGACAGAAAAGCAAAACTTCATTATGGCCTGCACAGCTTACTGAGATCTACAGCAAACATAAAATTATAGTGCATATTAAGCCATAAAACTAAGTAATTTCTATATAATATAGTTTTTGAAAACTTAGTATAAGTCTTCAAGATGTCTGATCTTTCTAAAATCAAAGTAATGCTTACATCGCATTTCCAGCCTTCACTCTTCGTCTTTTTGATAGAAAGAAATTCTTGTATATTCTCTGGATGAAACCTAGGAAGAAAGACAGTACAACTGAATAATCATTTATGACCTTACATCTCTGTTATTTACATTCATATAAATTAACATATTTAATAGTGCCAACGTCCTGTTCCGTAGTCACCTCCCAACATGCTCACCTCTCCATCAGACTTAACTGACATGCATTTTTTTAACCCAGCTTCCATTTAAAGTAAAAACCAGATATCTATTTCTTGGGATGAAAAATTCTGAAATTACATGCACTCAACTAACCACCTGGTCTATTACTTATTGACATATATTCTTGTAATTATGTTAATGCATAATTAATAATTACTTATTAATATTAGGTGTTACTCCTAACATACTGATACAAATTAAAAAAAAGAGACAAAGCTTCAGAACAGAAGGCAATTAAGATAGAGATTCCCCTGATCAGTTTTAAGGATTCCAGTAAAACCTCTTTCCTTCCAAATAAGTACTGCCTACCATGTTAACATTTATGTCTAGATTCAAATTAACCCATAGTTTGCAGTTCAGGTTATCTTTTTTGGGTGTTCACCATTGTCTCTGTCAGACATTACAATAATAATACAAATGGAATCTGAGGAATGTTATGCCCCACCTTGAACATCATGCCTCCTGCCATGACACATGCATGGCAGGAGGCATGATGTTTGGGATGGAGCAGAAAATTCCTCAGATGCTAAACATGCCACTGCCATGGCCAAACCAGGACTGTAGCTGCACCAGGCCCAATCCCAGGGATCAGACTAGGGGGCAACCACATCCAGATCTGGGACTGTGCCTTGCCTAATCCCAAGGATCAGGAGGGGGCAACCATGTCCCACACTCAGGGCTGTCCCATGTCACTTCTAACATTCTGTAAACCTAGAAGGAAAGACAATACAACCAAGTAATCATTTATGACCTAACTGCTATATTATTTATATGATCGTATTACATAGTGCCTAATTCCTGTTCTCTAGTCACCTCCTAGCCTGCTTATTTCCATATCAGACTTAAGTGAAGCACATTTTTTAACTCAGCTTTCATTTAAACAAAATGTCTGTTTTTTGAGTTGCATGCATTCAACCAAACACTTGGTAATTTTATCAATGCAGGTATAACTTCTAACACACATTGACACAGTTTCAAAAAAACTACCACAGGGGGAGAAAACTTTAGAAGAGGAGACACATAAGATACAGTCTACTGAAAAGGGGAACGCTGCCATTCAGACCCTGGGGCTGCCCTGTCCTTGATTCTAGGGATCAGGAAGAAAATGGTTATGTCCAGGACCCCAGTAAGGGCAGGGGTCAGTACTGGTCCCAAACTTGGAGATCAGGCAGGGGTGTACCATGTCCCAGATCCAGGGACTGCCTCTATCCAATCCTGATGACAGAGCTCCCCACAAACTCAGCATGTGGATAGCCTTGGCCTGCAGGCCCTATGGAAACTACAGGACAAGGCTGCCCACATACCAAGCCCAGTTTGGGACCCAGGACTCTCCAGTCCTGATGCTGACGATCAGTTGATTGTCAGCCTTGTGGTAGGGCACCCCCCCCCCC
>NW_017728993.1:77436999-77451059 GCF_001723915.1 Gavialis gangeticus
AGGGCCCCCCCCCCCCCCAACACACACTTTGGCCCAATGCCAGTAATTATATTGTTGGCATAAAAGAGGGAAGCCCAAGGTCTGGGATCCATGCCACATGTTCAATTTAAGTCTCCATACAAACCAACCACAAAAAGATATTCTACCATTATATGCAGAACATCTTTATGGCTTCTTTCAGCCATAAACCTGCTGAACACATGACATGTTGCAATATATAGGGGAAGGGCGGGGGGGGCCCTTTGGAGGCAGCAGGGAGCTATGAGGCCAGGTCAGCAATGCTGGGAGCCAGTGCCCATGCTCTCAGGGACAGGGACAGAGCAACTGGGAAATGCTGCCTGGAGGAGGGCGGGCCATGGTCAGGCTGCCTGGTGCAATATGGGAGTCCTAGCCAGGACAGGGGGTGCCCCAGGCATCCCTTCCTCCTCCCTCCAGCCCACACTGGGGAAAGACTCACTTCATCATCATCTGCACAAGTCAGAGTTACTGCAGCTGCTGCAGGCAGGACAAACACTACCTGAAGCTTCTTGCCCTCCTTCTGCTGCCCACAGTGTGGCCCAGACCAGAGCTACATTCAGCTTCACGCTGGTGCTTATCTTCCCCACCGTACTGCCTCCCCAGCCCCAGCCTGTGGCATGGGCCAGCATGTGATGCCCCAGCTGCTGCCTGTGCTTCCACACCATGGTGTGCTACATGCACCTCTTGTTGGAAGCTGTCCCCGCTGTGCTGCTGCAGGCCACCATCCCGTGAGTCCACATAGGACCCGGACACCTGGTGCAGGCCATCTGTCTGCTAGGGTGGAATGTGGGTCTTCCAAGTGCCCTAGCGCTTGATGGCTGCCAGCAGATGCTTGAGGCAGGGCCCTTCAAATCAGCCCGTCCCTCAGCCCCACTGCACTCATACTGCCTTTCCCCTGCCCTGAAGCATAGGGCTTACCCCTGCAGTTGCCTCATTCCCCTCAGTGTTTGCACTTATACTTTGCCTATGTCACCGCTGCAGTGGAGGGGCACAACTCCACGCTGCTGCTGCTGTCACCCCGCCTGCTGCCAGGCAGGGGGTGCCTCACCCTGATGGCCTTGGTGGCTTGCACAGGACTTGCAGTGGCAACAGCGCCAAGTCTCCCTGTCCTACTCTGCCCTCCTACACTGGGTCCCACCTGCTGGGTGGCAGAGGTGGCTCCCACCTGGTGCTGGTCCAACCAGGCTGCAGCCCTGTGCCCTGAACCCTGCTTTTGGCACAGAAAACTGGGAGGGGGGGGTACATGCCCCCCCACATCCCCAACAGCATCACCTATGTTTACATACCCCTGCCTCACAACCCCCCCCACAAAGCAGCAGGGGGGACAGCCACAGCTGGACCCATGTCTTGGTGAGCAAAGGGGGCAGGCGGAGCTCTGATTTTCCATGATAAAAAATGAAATCAAATGCCAAAATATATAGGTATTTAGAATTTATTTTATTATAATGATTGAGGCACTGGTAGGCTTCCAAATTGCTTTAAAATTGTAAATATTTCAATTAAAACATTGCGTTCAACTGGTACCTATATACATAGTGGTGTGTCATTTTAATTGCAGAAAACCTTGGATTTGGGGTTTTTAATCAGAGAATTTTTTTTTTTTTTTTTTTAAACAGAGGAAACCAGGAGACTTGATGATCAATCTATCCTCACACAAGCTTTTGTGATAACTAACAGTAATTTCCTATGTCCTCTGAAAAGATCTAATTTTTAAAAACACTCCCAGAAACCAACCAAAATGTAACAGTTTTCTTTTGACTTTATACTACAGTTTTGGGGTTGGAAAATGCATTAAAGAGAAATATATAATATAATCCTGTTCATACTTGCCTCTTGACATGTTTTGCTAGGGTCTTCTTGCTTGCATGCAGTTTATTACAGTATGGACATTTGTGTTCCTTTTTATGAAATTCTGTATTACTGTTGTGTTTCTTTCTGTGAACTGTCAAGTTGGATTTTGTTGAGTAGTGCTGATGACAAATATCACACTCAAAGGGCTTTTCACCCGTGTGCACACGTGTGTGACTCTCATATTTGCCTACGAAATAAAACAGAGCATCTTCTGTTACAGACAGCTTGAAAGGCAGTCTGGCTAGTAAACAAGTTAAGTTGCATAATTCATCACCTTCAGTAAATTCTTTGTGTTATTGGAAACCTCACTCAATGGAGTACATCTTAAAGAAAGCTTGACAGAGTTCTCATTTAAGTGTCATATAAGTTTGGGTTTCCTGATACTAATGCAAACTATATTTATGAAAATCTAGGCATGTTCCACATATGAATAATATTTTTTCACTAATTTTTGTTGAGCTGTACTATGTTTATATCAGCTACTCAAAGGTTCTCCAGTACATCCCCATCTTTACTGCTTTCAAGATGGCAGTATTTTGTTTTCACTCCATCTCTGGATGTTGTTATGCTATCATGGATGTATATGCTCTTGAATTCGTCACTGTAAAGGTTCTTTACTCATCGTAATGAGTTTGTTTCTTCATTTAAAGAGACTAACTTACAAAGAATGCCTGCAAAGTTATGAAGAGTCCCACAACTTAAAGACAAAACTTAAAGTTCTGTACCATGGTATGGCTGAAGACTAACTAAATGACAGATACCCTGATAAATGAGCCATTATCAGAGTTCTCTAAGCACTGCTGCAAAGTAAATAATAATACTTTCCCCACCCCAAATTTATTTACCACTTCCACTCATGTAGAGTGAAGGTCTAATTTTAGAGAATGCAACAAACAGTCTGCCCATAGGAAGACAATTAAAGGGTCATGTCTTTAGTGTGGAAGGGATTTTTATTCTTAATATTATTTTACTTTTCCACAGATCTAGCAGAGTTTTAGAGTTTTATAGGAAATAAATTGTGGTTTTTGAAAACAGAAACTGGGAAATTTTAAGAAGCAGCTATCACATTTTTGCTTTCCTTTCTATGTTTTTAAACAGAACAAACCTGTGGCTCTAAGTTAAGAGAGTGCAAGAGAAAAGGGTTTCAGATCTGCTTGTATACATGCTATCATTCAAACTATTTCATTTAAAAAAAATGGTAAATCTTCACAAGCCTTTAGTCTCTGTAGACCAGCCTTTAGGCATTAAAAACAGAAAGATGTCAAATTCAGAGAATTTTCTATAAAGGCTTATTTTAAACATTCCATTACAAAGATAGATAAATCTCACCTTTTTATGCTGAAAGTTAATATTATATAATCTGTGACCTTGGACAATTCATTTCACCTCTGTCAGTATCCCCATCTGTAAAATGTGGATAATAGTACTTACCAGGCTGTTGTTAGGATCAACTAGTTAATGTTTGCAAAGTGCTTTAAAAATGAAAAGCACTATTAAAAGTTATCAAATTTAACTAACAAATATGATATTATTTGGTAAGCTATATTCAAGTGTGCTACTACAAGGATACTGTAAAATTAAAACAGTCCATTGCCTTAATGCTCAAATTCACAAATCATCATAAGAGGTATGCTTGATTTGCACCAACAGGTATAGAAATGTACAAATCACTTCTCCCCAAGGTAATAGTATAAGTTCTAGAGGTTTCAGTATGAAAAAAAATTACAATTCAACTCTTGTAGCAATATCAAAAAGCCTGATCCTGTTTTCCTTACTTTCCTGAATTCAAAAATCATTGAAAAGCTTCAGCTCCTCCTATAGCCAGTCTAAATTGTGTTTATTACCCCAGCTGAAAGAAACAGAAAAGCCCAAAGCCAGATCCTCATCTTTGAGGCCAATGAGAGTGTTTGGGAGAACAGCATAGGCAGAATCTGATCCTCATTTGGGCAGACCACGGGATATAACTCTGTTCTGCCCAAAGTGAAGCTCTGGGTACAGATGGCATTGTTCACAAGGGTATGAAACACTCATCATGTATAAACAAAAAAAAATAAAATAAAAGATAAAATTAAAATATTTTTACAGAGCAAGTTAATCTCACAACCAGAATTCTAACCAAGTCATCTTGCAAATAAATGGTATAAAATTAAACTAGACAACAAAGTTTCAGTGGAATATGATTCGTAAGTAAAAAAGGCAATTATGCTAAGAGCTATCACCAGTGCCCATGTAACACAACAACATTTTAGATCTGAACAAAGGCAGAAGTTAAGATCACTACAGGAACAGGTATATACTACTGCCTAGTTTCCAAGCAGAAATGAAATTAGTACGATTCTGCTATAAGATGTACAAGAACACATCGAAACATCTTATAAAAATCAGTTACTGGATTTGTACAAACATGAAAAGCTCATTATGAAAGAAATACAGTTTCCCACAATCAATTTTGCATCATTTTCTCATTATGTTCTTCAATATATTAGCATTGCACTAACTAAATGCATCTCGTAAGTAATATGGATAAGATATGTTAACTGGAACTATATAACTGTATAAGTAAGCATTCTGATCTTCAAGAAGGCATGACTACAGAAGACAATACTTTTATTGTAAACAATAATTCCTTTGATGGCCTTTCATGTGGTAATAGAAAAGTCAGCTACTTTGATCTCCTACAGTTAGAGATGATTACAAAGTCAAAGCCACGTTTTAGATTTCCTACTATGTACCTTACATATTATTAAGAGCTTTTTTCACCTTCCTATTTTCAGGACTGGCAGGACTGTTCTTATGCTAATCACCAAGAGTGAGAGAGAGAAAAGTAGTGTCATTTGCAGTTTAATAAATAGAATTCTCATTGATCTATGTCTTAATTGTAAAATAATGGTACAGCAATGGTAATTTCTGATTACATATGAAAACTGACATCTTATACTAAGCTGCAGCCACAGCAACAACTCTCTGAAAATATAGAATTTGGAAATAGCTCTGTTTTGCATCTAAACAGCACCACCATGTGGTAAAGCAGAAGAAAAATGTTGATGGATCTTACCTGTTCGATCGAATGTTTTGTCACACTTGGGACACTGAAGTAGTTTTTTACTACTGCTCTGAATCATTACTGGAGCTAACCCTTCAGGAATACTTCCTACAGAATCAACTGTCTCAGGACTCTCTTCAGCTCCATGTTCTTTTTCACTTTGCTCTTCAGCCTCAGAGTCTTCACCTGACATTTCTTCTTCCTGTGCTTCATCTACATTGTACTCACTTCCACTATCATCAAACTCATTTTTATCAGATGTTTCTTTGTCAGAACTGACTTTATCAAAATTGCTGTCAGATACATCACCACTTTCATTATCACTGTTATCAAATTTGGCTGGGCATTTACGATTTCTGGTAGATCTTCTGGTAGAAAAGTCTGCTCTCTCAACCATTTTTAACCCATGTTTTTTTTCCAAGGAAAAGGATCGGTGCGCTTTAGCCAAGTGGTTTTCTAAGGACTTTTTATAACAGAAATTTCGACCACAAAAAGTGCACAGATGACTATTTGATAGCTTACTAGTCAAGTCATTGAGAGTCTCAGCTGGTATTGGGGCTTCAGTTATTACTTCAGACTGTATGGGGGTAACATCCTCATTATTCAGCAGTTTGACTGCATCTATAATATCTAAAAATTTTGCTGCTTCCAAAACTAAAGGGATTTCATTTTTATATACAAAGAACTCAGAGGTGTACAGAAATTCTAGCAAGTGTTGAAAGACAGAATGTGTTACATGGTCCAGTGTGACAACATCTGTGCTGGGGTTTTTGCTCAAACAAGCATGAAAATAACTGCTGCCAACAGCAACAACAACTTTGTGAGCACTAAATTCTTTTCCTTCTACTATTATGAGCAAGTCACAGAAAGATGGATGCTTCTGTCTATCATCATTTAAATATTTAAGGAGATTTTTGTTATACTGCAGCGAGCTGAAGAGCTTTCTTTGTTCTGGTGATTGAGGAACTTCTTCAGTGCATTCAAGCTGGTCTGTAGACGCCAATTCAGACTTAGTGATGACTTCTTGTTCACAGTCTACTACAAGGATCTGATCCGAAGCATCTCTCTCAGGGCCAAGATGTATTTTCTCATTCAGATTTGCAGTGATCCTTCTCCTTTTCTTCATTGCAATAGCGCCAGCTTAAAATCAGGACCTTCATAAGTAGCTAAAAACTAATTCCAGTGAAGACCTGCTTCTGTCCTGGATCCTTTGTAATCGATATGTGACAGAATTTTCATCATCTGCAAAAGAACAGTAATAATTACAGCCAGGACCCAACAAACTTTAAAAATGGATTCTCCTTTAAAGAAGAAAAATGTGGGAAACCAGTGACTTTTCTCTTGCAGGCTGGCAGAGTTCATAGATTCATAGACTGTAAGGCTGGAAGGAACCTCGGAAAATCATTGGGTCCAGCCCCCCTGTACCAAGCAGGGAAGACAGCTGGGGTCAGGTGACCCCAGCAAGGTGACTGACCAGTCTCCTCTTGAAGATTTCCAGGGTAGGTGATTGCATCACCTCTGGAGGGAGCTTATTCCACAGTCTGGACACTAGTTGTGAAGTAGTTTTTCCTAACGTTGAGTCTGAAACAATCTTCCAGGAGTTTGTGACCATTACTCCTAGTTTTCCCCAAGAGTGTCCTGGTGAACAGTTGTTCACCAAGCCCTTGATGTACACCTCTGATGTAGCGGTAAGCTGCTACCAAGTCCCTTCTCAGCCTTCTTTTTTTCAGGCTGAAGAGTCCCAGATCCCTCAGCCTTTCCTTGTATGGCTTGCCACACAAGTCTCTGATCATACGGGTGGCCCTTCTCTGGACTCTCTCATGTCCTTGTTAAAGTGCAGTGCCCAGAACTGGACACAGTACTCCAGTTCCAGCCTGCAAGGGTGCTGGTTGGGGCCCACCCTACCGCACACATCCAACCCCTGCCCTACACATGGGGGGCTGAGGACAAGGGGCAGTGGGTTGGGAGTGAGGGGCACTGGGTCAGGACTGGCCATCAATATTTACAAATAGGTCCTGGTAAAAAAAGGTTGAGAACCACTGGTACAGGGTCCCACTAAAACACCTGGGGCAATGTGGAACAATGGCAACATACCCATTGTTAACCCTGAATGGAAAACTGGTAACAACCGGAACCTAATGCAACAGAGGCAAAGAAACTGCACACCCAGACCCTGCAGAGTCACAATCATGAGAGCATCTAGTTACAGAACTATCTTAATACTGGTCTAGATAGTCTGTTTTACCATTTCCACCAAAAAAATATTGATTGGGGTAATCCACATAAAAACTTGCCATCTGTTACACATAGCTATTTTTAGTGTAGTATATATGGCCACATTTCATACTGATTTGTGCGTATGTGAACCTTCAACTGAATTCCACAAAAGGCAGGCTTCTAATGTACAAAAAGAAAAATACACTGCATACAAAAAAGGTAATACTGTCCTTAATGCAGCTACCCATCTTAAAAAGTGCTTGCAAAAGTTCTTTTGCAAAAGTATAGTTTTTGTTAATAATAGTACTTGGTAGATACCTGCCTTTCACTTGAAGGT
Source organism: Gavialis gangeticus (assembly GCF_001723915.1). Classification (NCBI taxonomy): domain Eukaryota; kingdom Metazoa; phylum Chordata; order Crocodylia; family Gavialidae; genus Gavialis; species Gavialis gangeticus. The sequence goes on from NW_017728993.1 coordinate 77,444,466, forward strand.
TTCAAAGCAGTTTTTATAAAATATGTATGAGATTGTTATTATTTTACAGCTTTCAGATAGGAAAATATGCAGACAAAACACATGAATGTACTATGGCCAAGCCATGTATCCACTTGGGGGTGCAGTCTGTCAGCATATCAGAGAATATTCATACTCCAGTTACCTATCATTTCACTATTTCACAAAGATCTAATTCTTAGTGACCATGTGATACTGAATACTGGGCATGCTTTTCTGAAGGCAACATTTCTCTAGTGGAACTCTGTGCTTTTTTCTGTAGGCTCCTGTATAGATGTGATTTGTAAATCGACTGTAGCTTTTTATGACTTACGGTAAGCACTACCTGTATGTTTTTTCAGGCACTGACAGAAGCAGGTTGAAGCGTTTCTTAATGGTTTATCTTCTGTCATTCATTACATATTTTAAATCCTTCCATTTATAATAGTTAATTGTAACTGATTTCTTCAGTATAGTATATCTGGATTTATCTCTCTGTTGGTTTTCATAGAATAAGATAAAATTAGATTTTTAAAGTGGAGGGATAAATTTCAAATAATATTTGAAATATATGTCACCTCTTTCCTTCCATTATTATTTCTGCCCTTGAAGGGTAATAATAACATCATGAAGGAATAATAAAACAATCACTTATTATACTTGTCTAAAGAGCAAAACTGATTTCCTTTGTGGCAGCTACTGTATTAAAATGTGGTGTGCTCTTAAGAATAATTTCTATTACATATATAGTTAAACTGTATACAAACTGCAATAATGAGTTTCTACTTTGGTTTTAGATACAAAAACCAGGTAAAAAAAAAAAGTTTTCAGGTGAGAGAGGAGAGAGGGAAGGGTAAAAAATCAATTTAGTGAGTCCTACTCTGAAAAAAAGCCATGCAAGCATGGCACTATGGATTCTTTGTTTATGAGGTCTCACTGCTTCCATACCAAATCTCTGTTTAAAAATATAAGATTGAGCATGCCTAAGGTCTTATCCCAAGAACAAGCTGCCAGTGGAGATGCAGAGGGAATGAAGAGATAAAACCCCTTTGTGGAAGCAGCCTGGGATATGTGGGGTTGTCAAGAGGGCCTCTCTAGTTGGATCTATGGAGCTTGCAGGCTACAACTATGAGACCTTCACAGACAAATTTTTGAAACCTTCCCTTCTTCAGGAAACATCAGGTAGAAATTCAGAATGGAATATTCCAGTGTTTTTATGTTGCTGCAGATTTTACCTAAGATGGTATATGTAGTCCTTTGCTCTTGTTACCAAGTAGCACAACTCTATTTTACACATAACATGTGTAAGTGTCACTTACACAGTTCCACCTGTCTAGAAACCAATGTCTTAGCACTGAACAATATTCTACTTCATCTTGCATAATAGCCTGAATCAATTTTACATGCTTAAATGCCATTCACGGCTGCAGTTTTCTCCTACGCAACTATGTTCATCCCTACTATGCATGTTCAAAAGCAACACAGTGCTTCCCCAAAAGTATCCAAGTCAAGACATAGACAGAGTGCTGCACAAGTCGAGACATAGACAGAGTGCTGCACAACTCCCTGACATTGTAGGCAACCACAACTTGCAACAATCTGACACTCAACTGAAGTTGTGGTGGTAACCACTTTCTAACCAGCAGCTAAAGAATCTGCTGAGGACTTGGGAGAGACAGTTGCACTTCATCTTCTGGGACACCAGCTGACTGTCCCAGCAATCAAGCCTCTTCTGAAATCACACATTTGTGACACATCCAATCATACATGCTGTTTCTGCGGAAGGGAGAAGTGGATTAACCGGGGACTAATCCTAAGGATTAGTGATTTTTTTTTTTTCCAAATCACTCTGTTACATTGCAAACTAGTCTCCAGTCAGGTCCACTGATGTAGCTCCACTGGAGCAGATGTCACTAAACGTCTACACCATGTTACTAAAATGTGATTCAAAATAGGGTCATGACTAGGAATCTCCATAAATCATGGAGCTAAATGTCCCCACAGCAGCTTCTTTCATTTTTTTCATTTTGCCACTCCCCCTCCAGCCCTGACTTGTGGAAGTGCCCTGCTGGCCAGGTCATTTGCTGCTGACTGCTGGGGAAGCAAAAACTGCAATTTTAAATATACTGTGGTTTTTGCCTCCCCACTGCTGATTTGCAGAGGTGCCCTCCCCCACTGCTAGCTTGCTGCTAACCAGCAGGGAGGCAAAAACCATAGCATATTTAAAACCTCAGTTTTCAATTCCCCCAGCAATCAGCGACAAACAGCCTGGCCATCAGGGTCCCTCCACCAATCAGAGCTGAGGGGAGGGAAAGCAAGTTGTGAAATTAAACAAATTCCATGAGCTGATATGGCAGGCACTTCCTCCAAAATTTTCAGAGATCCCTAGTCATGACTTACACTGACTGCACATACACATCAGTCTGTATAACACACTTCGAATTAAAAGGTCATGGGGTAAAATGCATAAACAAACTTTGAAGCTGAAGCAAGAACCTGGGTCCCCTCTCGTTCAGGGCAGCGCTCTCCCTCTAGGGTCAGAGTTAAGCATCCTCTTGCTTGCTCTCCTTTCAGCCTCACGACTCTCTCTCGATTGGTTGTCCAGCAACTCAGCTTCAAGAGGACAAGGGCGTAGAAGGTGCTTGCAGGTGTGTGTCCCAAACCTTGGCCAGTTAGGGCACTCTGCTAGGATATAAGAGGGTTGGCTTCAAACTACTGACAAGCGGAAAATGGCCTAGAACACAGGTCTCCTATGTCCTAATCTAACCACTAGACTAGAGTACTTGAGAAAGAGGGCCATTGTATTGCTGCCCAGATAGCTCTCTATCTGCTTAGGTCAAAGGTCCTGGTAAGATGCATATACTTTAGGCAGTCGGGGGAAGCAGACTTATGAGCAAAGAGAGGTGTCTTAGTATGGTTAAAGCTGAAATGGAAAGCCTGGGTAACCATCTCTGGAGGCATCTAAATGTTGGCCATTTAGATGAATAGGACGGCTGTATGGTTCTGCAATGTGAAATTCACCTCCAGGGAAACACAGATTATGTACTAGCTCCCCACAGATGGTCTACAATTGTAGTGTTCAACCTTTTGGCCCTGTGGCCCAGATGAGTGGGATAGGGCTCGTTCACAAGCCAGATCGAGCCCTGCATGTCAGGAACAGATGCTGGGGCCCAGCACAGCTCCCTCCTACCCCTGCACGCTGGGATTGGGCCCTAGGAGCCTGGCACTGCCCCCTCCTGCCACAATGCACTGGGACTGGGTCCTGGGGATCTAGCACCACTCCAACCCAGCCACCTGTATCCCCGGATTGGGCACTAGGTTCACCACTGCCTGGCCTGAGAGTCCCCACTCTGGAAATTTAACTGTGTGGGAGAAGTGCCACTGCTCTCTTGACACCACATTTCTGGAGGTACATGGTGCCCTGTGGCACAGATGTCACAGTGCTACAGACCAGATTTGACCTGTGGGACCAGAGATTGAGCACCACTGGTTTAGCAGAACTGGAGACCAGATCTTTCATGTGCCTAATTACATACCTGCTTTCCTAAAGTACATTACATTTCTGATTTAGTCTATCAGGTGCAACTATACCCTCCCTTCTGCTTAAGTATGCGTATACAGGCAACCATCAATCCTCTGGATCATGGCATATGCATAAAAAGGTCTATGACCATCACACCAAGACCTTCAGTGCATGCACCTAAGCAAGAGTATGGAGAAACTGAAAATGGCCTAAGACCTACCACCCCCACGTTAGACCAGCAAGACACAATCCAAAGGCCAGACCGAGTCCAGACATTCAGAGCCACAATGACTGTAGTTTCTGCCAGAGAGCAACAGATAAGAACTGCTGCCGACTGCTTAACACCTCAGATGAGGGCATGTCTAAGGGATATCCCCCTTTCTCCAACAGAGGAATACACACAACACAGTGGGGGTGAGGGGTTTGGTTCTACTCCTCTTACACTGGAGGTTGCAACACTGCAGTATTTTGGAGAAGTTACCCCACCCCGAGCAGCCCCCAAGCCTGCAGTTTCCGATGCTACCCGGGACCAGCTACAGAGATACAGAAACACTTGCACAGGTTAAAGAGGCCCCTCTCAGGAGGGCATTTCTGAGTCAGACCCCTTCCCCAGCGCACAGAGAGCTCTGCAAATGGATATGGAAGGGAGGGGGCGGGGCCCTTCCTCCCTGCCTGGGCATAAAGCAGAGGCCTATCTCCACAGTCCCGCCGGCCCGGGCCGCCGCTCCCCCGCAGCCAGGGACCCCACCCCAGCCCCTCGTGCTCACCTGGGAGCCCCGTGGCCTGGCCCGGCCCCTCACCCTAGGCACCAAGCGCGGCAGCTCCGTCCGAGCGAGCTCCGAGTGCGCGGGCCCGGCGCCTCCCACGCACCCGGGGAGGGGGGGGGACGGCAGCGGCGCCGGGCCCCGGGGGAGCCACCCGTCCCCTCCCCCCATACCAAGCGGCTCCTCGCGCCGCGCTCAGGTCCAGCTCGGTAGGTTCCACCACCCCCGTACCCCCCGCCGAAGCGCACTTTGGTACGGCCCCCCCCTCACCATTGGTACAGTCCACTCGCGTCCCAGCAGCACTCGCAGTGGCCGCCTCTTCGCTCCTGCCGTGATCAGTGCGCGCGGGCCGCTCCCGGCCGCTCCGTGACGTCACGAGCGAGTAGCCAGACCAATATCGCGCCTAAGAGAGGCAAAGGAAGCGCATGCGCAGCTGTGTTCTGTTCTGCAGAGCGGGGTGTGCTGCGGTTCCGCTGGTGTCTTCTATTTTAGCTGTAGAGAAAGGGCCCGTGGCTCGGGCACCTGAGGTCAGTCCAGCATAAACGGCAGGCAGTGAATAGTGACTTCAGCCCCCCCGTGTGGGTCCTTGGTTCCTCTCAATTCATTTAGTGCGTCCCGCGCGCAGCAGCCAGGAGAAAGCTCTCAAGTCACTTTGTGCTTACTTCACCTCAGCCATGCGGCTGGCTTGTGCTCAGCAGGATGAGTGCAGGGCCTGGGAAGATGACTTAGGGCACTAATTCTCAACCTTTTTTTTTGTACCATTTGTCAACATGGATGGCCAGTCCCGACCCAGTGCCCCTCCAGGCCCCAGCCCCACTGTGTGGGGCACGGAGGGCCCCAAGCAGCCCCTTGCAGGTTGGAGCTCTGCCAGCCAGCAAGGGAAATGCCAGGGCTTCCCACATATTTCTGGGGAAAATCCATTTTTAAAGCTTGTTCGTGACCCTTTCATATATTATTACAACCCAATTTTGGGTTGTGACCCACAGATGGAGTTAGAGAAACGGGATGTGGCAAAGGCCTTGGGACTGCACTGCTGTAAGAATGTCAGATTCCAAGGATAAATTGAAGCTGCCTTCCTGCAGTTTCCCTCTGAACTGAGGCTGTGCAGAGTAGATTCAGGGATTATATTCACTTTGCTCTTCACTATAGGCTATGCAGCACTGGGAAATTTGGTCTCTAATTGCTGGTATCAGAAAGGTCATTTTTCAATATGGAAAATGAAAGCCAGGCCTATCCTTACAGAAATCATGTTTTGGCTCTAAAGAAGCATGGCATCCCCCACTGCATTGCACATTAAGAGACCTGCAAAAATTGCAGGTATGAACAGTGCACTGAGACCCTGTTATGATACAACAAGAATTTCCATAACGAACAGGGTAACAGAGAGCTGATGCCTTTGTCATTTTGTTTGATCAACCAGAACTATATCTGGCTGACAGGCCCAATTATATTATTGAATAGTGGGAAATGTTAGTTGTTCACCCCTTAAGTTTACGAGTTGAGGCTGTACTACAGTCCGCTTTGGTGCTGCCTGTTGTGTTCTGGCATATTCTTGAAAGTGATCCTGGTCTCCTTTTTTCCTCCACCTATTTTGTTTCCAAAGAAAGGTGGAATGGATTAATCCTAAGGATTAATTAGGAGCTAAATCTAAGGATTAGTGATTTTTTTTTCAAATCACTCTGTATGCTGCAAACTGGTCTTCAGTCAGTTCCACTGGTATACCTCCAGTCAACTAACTAAACACTAACCATCTGCTTCATTACTAAAATCTGATCCAAAATCATGTTTAATAGGTGTTGCAACAATTAAAAATAAGCTACCTTCAATATATTTACTACTGTTAATGTAGGAACCTGAGGCACACTTCAGTTATTCAGTTTCTAGTGATACAGTAATAAAGATAAAAGTTCTGTTGTGTTTTATAACTCAGATAAAAATTACATGTTGATATTTAAGACTTTAAGCTTTGGATTACATGTCCTTAAAGGACACCAAAAGCTTCCAACTTGTAAATTATTTTGATATTTGAGAATGAATTTGACTGCTTTAGTAATAGGCATAATAATTGGAATTGAGATCATGGATAGTATATTAGTTCCTGATTCAACAAAGATGAAGCAAGCAAGAAAATGCATCTCTGAAGTCTATTCCTTCAATCAGGGCTCAGCAACCCCCAAGCATGGCACACAAGGCCATTTTGCTCAATACACCACAACCAGCCCGGGCTCTAAGCAGCTGCTGCCAGCCACGGAGCCCAGCCAGCTCCCAGCGAGTGGCTGGGAGGCTGCAAGCCCTGCTGGAAACAGACTG
>NW_017728993.1:77451198-77459166 GCF_001723915.1 Gavialis gangeticus
CGTGGGCCAGCTGGAGCTGGGAGGCTGCAAACAGCTGCTCTGTGCTCCGGCATGTCAGCACTCCAGCATCTTCCAGGATAGACACTGTGGTTTTTTCAGCACTCCGGCCAAAAAATGTTCCCACCCCCTGCTGTAAATATATACCTCCATTCCATTGGCATTTGACCTCAAAATGATTTAATACACTGAACTCTGTAGTTTAGTGAAGAGATACTAGATCAGGGTCAGCAACATTTTTTGGCAATGCCAAAAACACCCTAATCTCGACTTGTAACTTCCCTGCCATCCATCCCTAACACACCAACATCTTACAAGGGACCCAATCCTTGTTGCGGCAGTGTATCCCTGTCCCCTTCCCCACTGTCCTCCCAGAGGCACATGTGTACCTGCCTCCAGCAATGAACTGGCCTGGGGCTCTACAGACAGCAGTGCACCAGCTTGCAACCTCCTCACCACCTGGTGCGAGTAGCCTGGGTTCCTTGGTGGGTGGCAGGGGCCTTCTCAGGGCCCAGGACAGTTGTGGGAGGCATCTGTGAGGCTGCTGTAAGGGAAAAAAAGGTTGACCAGCTACTGTGTAGCACCCATACACTGAAGGGTGTGCTCATACACTAAAGAGCACTGGCCATGTCCTGTCTTTGGGCTTGTTCCTAGCTGCGATTAATTTAGCACAGAATGAGGGGGTGTCAGCAAGATGATTTATTTCCCTGCAGAGGGGGGCCACTCAGTGTCACAAAGACAGAGAGTTCCCCACGAACTGAGTTTACAGCTTGGTATTTATACATTAAGCATTGCATTGCTACATTGTTGTGCGCGCATTCGGGTTTTTTTCCTTGCTGTTACAAAATTACAAAACACGGTACAGAGCAAGCTTGGGCCGGTTGAGACTGGTTTTGCAGTTACACGTTACTGTCAGCGAGAAGTACACGTCACTTACTGTCAGCAAGAGGTGATCTTTTAATTTTAGGGGAAAAAAGATCATTTGCTTTTTCAAGGGTCATCTGCTTTTTATGATTGTATTGCCGTTTTCTCTTACAGTGCAAACCATTTCACCAAGATCTGCGGAGCTCCAGCCCAGCTCATTGCTGGCAGCAAATCCCTGCTGTCTGCCCGGAGGCACGCATGTAAGGGGCCGAAGCTGCACTGCCACAACAAGGATTGGGCCCTTCATGGCTTGCTGCCATCTGCCCTGAGGCATGTGTCCATCTGCTGCTGTCAATGAGCTGGGCCAGACCTCAATGCAGTGGCCTTCAGCCTCTTGGCTGCCTGCCAGTCAGACTGGGCTCTGGGCAAGCCCCTGCCACCTACCACGGAGCTCAGGCTGCTCGCAGCAAGTGGCAGGAGGCTACAAGCAGCTGCCCCAAAGTCTGTGGAGCCCTGGCCTGGCTCATTTCCAATGGTGGGTGCACACGCACCTCTAGGCAGACAGCAGAAAAGCTGTGAGGGACCCATCCTTGTGGCAGCACAGCTCCTGCCCCTTCTCTGCCATCCACCCTGAGGTGCACATACTAAGCAAAATGCCTTCACATACCATGCTCTGGCATGCTGCTGGAGGTTCCAGACCCCTGTATTAGATAAACAAGCTCTATACTACTGCAACTAAACTGTTTCTGATATCTAGGCTACTTAGTAACCTGGTACTTCTCTACTATATTATAGAGTGTGGCATTAAGTTATTTTGAGATCAGATGGCAATGGAACTGAGGCAGAAGGCAGAGCAGAGTCACACCTTATAGATTAACTAATTCCAAGATGCATAATTTTTTATAAGCAACAGCTCACTTCATTAGATGCTATGAAAAAACATACAGGGAGCAGGTGTTCAAACAGAAAGAGTAATCTGAAAGTGATCTGTTGCTTACAAATGCTCATGCATCACCAAATTAGTCTATAAAAGGTACAATTCTACCCTGGCTTCTGCCTGACCTCTAGCTAATGTGGCCAACTATCTTTTTATGCTAATGGAATGGAGCTTTAAGGGATAAACCGTAGAAATTGACTAATTTGCCCCACTAGATTGAGTCCAGTATCCAACTTAATTCATTAGTTTGGGTACCTGTCCTCTCCACTGCAGTGGGAAGTGCAGATATGCTCTTAGGCCAATTTATAGAACTATGAAATTCCTCTGTATGTTGTAGGACTTTATCTCCAACACTATAAATAGGCATTGCATTTATCCTGGGAGGAAGGGTTTTGTCTGAGGACCTTACAAACATAAGAGGCCACTGTCCCTCTTCAAGTCCTGCTAAATATGTGAGATAAAAATGTGCTACCACTTTTTCCCAGAACACTGTGTTTTGTATCTGTAAGGTTATTGAGGGTTATTCCCTAAGAAGCTGACCAGGATGTGTGCTTTTTCAGACCACTACTGGCAAAGGAGCATCAATGAAATTTGGAACGACTACACATGTAAATGACTGTTCTACATCTGTTTTGATCCACGTCAAAGACCAGGATGATTAGGATTGTATTAATTGTAGTGTCTGTTTGCATCCCAAGGTATTCCTTCAGCTAGGCCCAGGAGCCTTCCTCCTTTCCTACCTCAACTAAACAGAATAAACAAAACATCAACAACCCATCCTATCCAGGGCAAGGGCTTCACCACAGTTCTTCAGTGCTGTCTTTCCTCTCAGCTTCCCTCTCCTCTAGCATCATCTCTCTGGGAGCTTTTAACTTCCTCTAGGGACAGCCAATTATCCCCAACAGCTGGCCTAGCACTCCTAGGCAGGCAGGCTATTAACCCACTGTAGCTGGGCTCTAGCCCCCAAGCCATACACCTTGTTACAGTATAAAAGGAGAGAATCTGCTATTACTGTGTTATAATTTATTGTGTTCAAATTAAGTTTTCCCAGACTTTGGCGGTATCACACTTTGGGGAAATTGTACTGAATAGGTGCTTACTTGAGGAACACTTACAGCCAAAAGCTACCATATAATGAATTTGCCAAAGGCATTCGGTCATTCTCCCGTGCGCGTGCGCAAAAATAGACACACAGTAAAAGCTGTGATAACTGGCATTTTACTAACCGGAATACTCTATTAACCAGAATTTCCAATATCCCCCAATACAAATCCTCACTTTAGCAACTGGAATCTTTGCCAAGTCTATTGGCATGTGCACTGTTTCTTGAGCAGGGCCTGGAGGGGGGAGAAGGCAAGGGCAATGGCTCCCCTCTGCAGGCCGCGCAAGCACTGCCCAGCTAGCCAGACACAGGGAGGGGGGGAAGGAGTAGGAGTTTGCATCCACCACCCTACGCCACTGCCGTGTGCAAGCCCAGATAACCAGAGTTTTTTGATAACTGGCACCCCCCTTACCCCACTCATGCTGGATAACAAAGCTTTTACTGTGTATATATACACACATCTCCATCCTGATATGCTGTCAGACTACCTTGCATCAAACTCAGCATTTAGCTATGCCTTGTAAAAAGATCATGCCAGATGTTAATCAGCATGTAATTCAGCCTCTTACATATGCACTCTACACTTTTCATTTGTTAGAATGAATTCTGAAGTTTCATTAAAAAGTTAAATATTAATGCTTAAAAATAAAATACCAAGGCTTGTCATTGCTGAATATTGTAAGATCATTAACAAGGCAGAAAACGTCATTCAGTCAAAAAATTAGCACAGTAAGATGACATGTAAATAATAGCTTCTAAACCTCTATGTTCTGCCATAATAATCCATATGCAATATTAATGGTTGTTAGATGAATTAGGAAAGAGTAAAATTTTGTCCACTAGGTTTACCAGTTCTGGATTTTATCTAGGTATTTTATAGCTCTCGCACCTTTTTTCCTATCCATTGTGATAAACCTTCACATGGTTACAGTTGTCAGGCAATCACAATTCATTTCTCCATTTGAAAGGCATGGTGGTTCACAACATAAAAGGGGATTGCAATTCTATTGTGCGCCAGCCATCCTTAATCATGTTCTATGTAACTTGTATATGATATTGATTTTAAATTAAATATAGTATATGAATATTAATCTACAATACAGTTTTTCCTTATGGCACATTATTTGGAAACTATAGGATGTTTTAAGGTAATTGAAACGCTGCATATTTATCTGAGCTGCTTTGCTGTGTTCTGATTTATGCAGCCTAGTTACATGCAGCCCAAGAGGCTATAGTTACACAGCTTGCATCTCATATTACCTCCTCATTACAAGAAAGAAATGCTAATAAATGAAAGCATGAGCAGGATGTCAATTTTTGAAGCATCTACTATACTTGAGGTCAAGATTTTCAGGATTATCTTTACTTTGAGACATTGATTATCTGATTCCTTAATTATAGTTTTAAGTGGCAATTATAAAAATTAACTATGAAAATATAGCCAACTATAATTACACATCAGTCTAAAGAGGTCAATTAAAAGCATTATAATATGGAGATTAGATTATGCAATACATAATATTCACAGCATTTAAAACAGGGTTTTATCTAACCCAAGATAACCAGAAAAATTAATATTGATTCACCTGGTTAGTGGTTTAATGTGCATGAATGAACAGCAAAGGTTTTTATATTCCAAATATCTGACTCTGGTACTGAACAGTGTTTTAAAAAATTTATATTAGCAGTAGTAAAAAAAATGTAAAAGTCATAGTGGCAATGAAATGACATCTGAGTTACTAAAATGTCAGTGTAAGTGTGATGGCAGCATAATGGCTTCTTGTAATGGAAACCATCAATGGCAGTACAACAGTGCAAGCTACTTCTGTACAACTCTGAAGTTTCTGCATTTATCAAAATAGATACCTCTTGTTGCAAAGTTATTAGGTGTAATGTTCTGCTAAACTTAGTTCTATGAACTGTTTAATTAGTCATTTGTGGCTGAGTGAAAACATTACTAAAAATACTTATTTTATCCCAAGACTAATAACTTTTAAAGATGTCTGTTATCCTAAATGACGTGGCAGATCCGCTCAGAGCTGGCCTTAGGGAAAATGGTGGCCTCGGCACACTTGTATTTTGGTGCCCTCCCTCTCCAAGTCAGCAGCACTTCTGCAGGAAGAGGCAGGCAGGCAGGCACATGTGGCACGACTGTTCCTGCCCGCCTGCAGGAACAGTCAGAAAGCAGAGCAGCCTACACTGCTGGGTATGGCTCCTCCTGAACAGCAGCTGGAGGGGGAGGGCCGGAATCAAGTGCTGCTGGGTGTGGCACCTCCCCAACCACAACAGCCTGGGCAGTCATCCACATCATCCACCCCTAAGGCTGGCTCTCAATCCACTGAAAACAGCAACTTTTGTCATGGACAGCTTTTCCATGACAAATTTAACATGGGGCCAAGTGTCTCTGACCCCTAGTATCCCACCATGCTCTGTTCCTCTTCCCCCCACCTCAAGGAGGGAGGGACAGCAGCTGGCCCCCTTATAGCCCACCCAAAGAGGAGCTGTCAAAAGGCCTGCAGAGACTAAGCAGCTCTGTCAGCAACAGTGATGAGGCTGCAATGGTGGTAGGGGCTGATGTTTAGTAGCTTAGAAAGAACCCCATCAGCTGCTGCCACCATTTGGAAGTAGTCCCATAACACCATTTTTTGTAGCACTACAAAGTTTGTTTAGGGCATTAGTGCCATTTACAGTAACACTTCAAAAAGCTCAGCTTCTTTTGATAAGCAGATTCAAGTCTCACTGCCGTTAAATCCATTTACCCATGGTATGGAGGATACCCCTGGAAGTAGATCTGGACAGGAAATTATTTTAGTTTCTTATGGAAGTTTCTGAAATTTCCAAAGTTTAATCTCTTCTGAGTAGGCAAAAAAAGTCAAAATCTTGATGATATTTGTGTCAGTTCTCTCCACCAATCCCAGTTTGAACAGAAATATTTCTTTCACATTTTGACCTTTTTATTCCCAAGCATATTTGTTATGCTTATCTTATATTTCATAACCATACATTGTTTTTAACAAGAAAATTGATGTTTTTCATTTTAAAAGTATCAAGACACACTTCAGTAACACTGGAGTGATGTGGTAGCCACAGTGGTTTGGGAAATATGGAAGAGGCAAGGATTTTATGAATGCAGTCTTTTATTGCACCAATTGCATGGTTGTAATAGATGTAGACAAGCTTTGCATTCACTGCATTCAAAAGCTTGTCTAAGTATATCCCAGTGAGGTAGTTGATCTAAAAACAGTTATCACCACAAAAACATTTTGGCAAACTTGAAGTTTTTCTTCAGATACTTTGAGTTATGGTATTTACTCAAATCCAAGACAAGGTTTCCCCACTCATTTAACATGCGTGAAGACCCTTGTCTTAGATTTGAGTACAAGGTTGTGGCAGGGGCAAGCTACTGCTTCAGCTCCAAATCTGACTCAGACATAGGGTCAAACTAAGAGTTGCAGCTGTTGCCTTCCCCACCCCAGTGCCTTCTGTCTGCCCCCGCCCCCTCAGCAGCCTCAGCCTCCATGCCCTTCCAGCCATCTTCCCTACCCACTGCTGCTGTCACTCGCTTTCTGTCTCTTGTCTTGCTCCAGCCCTGGGCACAGACCATGGGGTTGCTCTGGCCCCACCAAGTATCAATGGCAGTAGCAGCAGCTCTGTCTTTGGCCTGAGCTCTGGCTCTAGGGCCTAGCCAGAGCTGCATCCACTGCAACAACTGTTACTAGACTGGCCTGAGAGCAACCCCATGCTCTGTGCCCCAGGCTGGAGCCCTGCCAGATGTGGAGCCAAAGGGTAAGCAGCATCAAGGATGAGGGTACAGGCTGTGGGGGGGAAAGAAAGGGGGGCTGCCAAGGAGGGCAGATACAGGAGGGCAAAGTGCCAGGGGTGCAGGTATGGAAAGAAAAGCAACAGGGAGAGGTAGGAGCAGGCACCATGGGGATGCAGATTTTGGGGCAGCAAGTTGTGGAAGGGCAAGGGCAGAGGGAAGGATGCTTGACTCCTCCCCACTGCCTGCCTGCTCCTGCCCTGCACTGCCTGTCCCCCCACACCCACTGCCTGTCCATCTCCTGCCCCCCCCCCCAGCTGTAGCAGTGGGAGATTGCATTTAAAGTGACACTCCAATAATTAGATACCATATATGAAAAAATTATAACAAATGGATACATGGGTGTGGCAGAATGGGGCCTGGGGTGCCGTGACCTCCCCTAGTGCCCCCTACCAAACCGTGCCAGATCAGGTCTAATGCACCCTCAATATTTTGCCCACCCCATCTTTGATGTTAATATTGAAGGGAGGCTGCCTTTCTAACCCTCCCTGGCACGGTGCCTTAAGATGTCTCCTGGCTCTGCCTAGTTGCTCGGTGCCCCTGCCTTATGGGCTTCTAATCTGTGCCCTCCCTGGGGCTTCTCCCATGCTCCTGCCCGCACTGGGGCCTTGCTCTGAGCCCTCGCCCTCTCCTGGGGCTTCCTTCTGTTCTTGCCCACACTGGGGCCTTGCTCCGAGTCTCTGAGCTTATCTCCCCCTTCTCCCAATGTACTCGCTCCCCCCCCCCGGGGCTTTTCCCAATGAGTGACTCTCGCGCCTACACTGGGGCCTGTCTCGCGCCCGCACTGGGGCTCTGCTCAATAGGGCTCAGGCAGCCTCAGCCTTACCTGGCCCCTGGACCCCTTTCCAAGTCCTACGCCCCACTGGGGCATTCCCACAATTGGGGCTCAGGCAGCCTCAGCCTTACCTGGCCCCCAGACCCCATTTCCAGGTCCTACGCCCCACTGGGGCATTCCCACAATTGGGGCTCAGGCAGCTCCAGCCTTACCTGGCCCCCAGACCCCATTTCCAGGTCCTACGCCCCACTGGGGCTTCCTGCCTCTGCCTGCACTGGGCTCCTCCTGAAGCTGCCCACACTGGGGCCAGGGTCAGGACGCCCCAAAACACAGCACCTTCTCTAGCACCAGGAACCCCCACTACTGGGGAGCTCCCCTGAGGCCTCCTCCAACCCCTACAGCCTCACCCAGTCCTCCAGTCTCTCACTCCAGGGCTTCTTGCTGCCCCCTACCAAAGCTGCACCCTCTGTGGC
>NW_017728993.1:77459774-77460848 GCF_001723915.1 Gavialis gangeticus
CAGCCTCAGCCTGTGTGTTTATATAGGCCAGGCCCTGCCCCCTCCTGGTCAGCTGACCCAACTGGTTGTCTCAGCAACCCCCACCTGTGCTGCCCTGGTGAGTGGCAGCTGAGCCCGTATTACTGTTAACAATAGCAGGCCCCCTAATACCCTGCTACAACGGGTTTCCCTCGATTTATGCAGGTTCTATATATGCAAATTCACTCTTATGCAATCACCATTTTTCTACCCAAAATTCTTTATATGTGAGGTAAATTCAATCTTATGCAATTGGGGCTCTGCTTGTCCCCACTCACCCCAGCCCTTGGGCTGCACCATGCTGTGATGCAGGCAGCTGGTGTCGGCTGTTCCTAGGTCTGCTGCAGCAGCTGGGGTGAGCCGGGAGAAGCAGAGCCCCAGGAGGTTCAGGGCACAGTGCAGCCAAGCGGCTACAGGCAGTTGGCATCAGCTGCTCCTGCAGGTGTTGCAGCAGGGACTGGGGGAGTGGGGAGAAGCAGAGGCCCCAGGCTGCAGCAGGCAGCAGGAACTGTGAGTGGGTGCTGGGTGCGAGACCGGGAGGCATGGCTCTTGCTGCTACGTGCTTCCGGGGAGGGCTGTGGGCTGGGGGGCTGCATCAGGCTCTTCCCAGCAGGGTGCAGGCCCCCAGATCTGCGTGTGGGACAACAGCAGGCTGCTGCTGCAGGCTGAGCCCAGCGGCACCACTGGGTTGCTGGTGGGCAGGTTGCGGGGGGGGCTATGGTGAATTTTGAGGTAACAGCAGCCTCCCTCCCAGTGCTGCCTCCTGCCTGGAGCACCAGGAAGAGCCCAGTGCTGCCGCCAGCCCCAGCCTTGCTTTCAGGAATGAGGTTGTTGCATAAATTGCTGATTTTATCCCCTGGAGGCTAGTCCAATTCACCTCTAGAAGAGAGTCACACTTTCAGGCTGAATCCAACTCTATTTTATTGCTTGCAAGCAGGCCGACAGAGGAGCTTGTTGCTCAGATCAGTGTCGACCCTAAACAAAGAGCGCACGTGGCTTTTATTGAGCTAGCATTTTTTTCAGTTGACGTGTTACATTTTGATTGGTCATTTCAAA
>NW_017728993.1:77465848-77466258 GCF_001723915.1 Gavialis gangeticus
GACTGGGGGAGTGGGGAGAAGCAGAGGCCCCAGGCTGCAGCAGGCAGCAGGAACTGTGAGTGGGTGCTGGGTGCGAGACCGGGAGGCATGGCTCTTGCTGCTACGTGCTTCCGGGGAGGGCTGTGGGCTGGGGGGCTGCATCAGGCTCTTCCCAGCAGGGTGCAGGCCCCCAGATCTGCGTGTGGGACAACAGCAGGCTGCTGCTGCAGGCTGAGCCCAGCGGCACCACTGGGTTGCTGGTGGGCAGGTTGCGGGGGGGGCTATGGTGAATTTTGAGGTAACAGCAGCCTCCCTCCCAGTGCTGCCTCCTGCCTGGAGCACCAGGAAGAGCCCAGTGCTGCCGCCAGCCCCAGCCTTGCTTTCAGGAATGAGGTTGTTGCATAAATTGCTGATTTTATCCCCTGGAGGCT
>NW_017728993.1:77466269-77471204 GCF_001723915.1 Gavialis gangeticus
AGGAACAAAGAAACAGAGAAAAGTATCTATTTTCACTACAAGGTGGTAGCACCCCAAAATTCACCATAGCCCCCCAACCTGCCTGCTGAGAGCCTGGAAGAGCCCAGTGGCACTGCCGGCCCCAGCCTGCTGCGGCAGCCTGCTATCATCCTGCACGCAAATCTGGGGGCCTTAGCCCCCGAGCCCGCACCCCTCCCGGAGGGCTCATAGCAGCAAGAGCTGTGCCCCTCCATCCTGCACCCTACACCCACTCACAGTTCCCGCTGGTTTGCTGCCTGCTGCAGCCCTTGGAACTGCTAACACGCTGCGCTGCACCCCTCCCCTACTCCCAGCCCTACTCCCTCACTGCTGTGAGAATGTATCCCTATTTGTTCCATTGTAAACTATGTTGGCTTTATGCAAATTCGATTTATGTGCCTGTTGCAATTAACAATGGGGTGCTTAGTGCTTAGGAAGACTGACATGACACTTCCATTGATAATAAGCAGAAAGGCTTTATTAACTAAACAATGAGCTATATAGGAAAATGACAGGTAGGCTATTGCAATCTACAAATAAAACAAGCTATAATCAATTCCAGTGTATTCCTAGCTGTAATAGTAGTTTTCTCACCAGCACGAGCAAGGAAGCGGTCCTGATCTTTGCAGCCTCTCACCAGGTGTGGATCCGTCACCAAGGGTGGTCAGCTGGGCGCAGGTTATGATGGGTCAGTGTGGTGTTTCCCTTCTGAGATGAGTGCACCTTGCTGCCAGCTCCATCCTTCTCTTATATTCATTCTTCAAAGCATATTTTTCTTGATGGCTTGAAGATCAGGGTCCAGACAAAGCTGACAATTTGGAAGTCATTGTCCTTTGGTTATGGAGTAAATGTTAGCCTTTTGGATCCATCTCTGCTTGTTGTGGATGAAACTGACATGCACAAAATTCCTCGATCGCTCTGGCGGTTTGTCATTTGCTTAACTATAGTGTGGCTTGATTGCTCGAGCCCAACACCCTAAACCGGAGGTATACTACTTGATTTAATTGCAGTAGGACTTGATTACTTGACTTGAGCACCTTAGACCTTGAATTGTAAGGTACTGTATAGGTTGTTGTGATAACGGGGCAAAACCCAAAATATTTTCCAACTGGTACAGACACCTAGATTGGTGAGGGATCTGATAATAAGGAAGAGGCAATCACATTGAAATGGGAACTTGCTCATAATCAATTTAGAGTAGTTGGGCATGGGATGTACTTGATACCAAAGTCAGAGATGAGATTAACTGTATTGTTGTATATCAGGTGGTCCCAGCCATGAGTTTACATTCTTGTGCAAAAGGGCACTGATATTATAATTTAGTCATCTGAATACTGCACATAGGCCCAGACAAGCTTGGTGTCCAGTACGCCATTCTCCGGGAATGCATGAACTGCATAAATCCCTCCCCACCCTGTGACTGGTGTCCTCTTGTTTGGACCTGGAAATATGGTAACCCTAACACTGACTAACATTTGTGCAGCTCATAGTTCACAAGGCCCTGAAAACTTACATACTGCACAAGGTGTAACAAGGCCCTGAGATCTTACAATAAGTATACACCCACACTTAGGGCCTTGTTGCTTGTTGCACTTTATGCTGCTTAAATGTTAATCGGTGTTAATGTTAGCTTGAGTTTGGAGCAGTCACACCTGAAGGCTAAAAACCTTCTCCGACTGTCTCCCACCTACACAGCTGTGACTTGCCACTAGAGGACTGGCAAGCAGGGCCTGACTAGGAGCTACAGCTGCAAGTTGCTACTTGCAGGGCTGGTGAGGCAGGGAAGGGTTCTATCATGGGGGTGAGACATGGGTTGTGGGACAGCAACATAATGCTGGGAGGTGGAAAGTTAATGGAATGTGGGTGGGAAACAAAATGGGAGATGGAAAGTAAATGGGGGTGGGAGAAGGGTGGTGAAATGAAGTTAGCCAGCTACTGAAGAATAAAATAAAAAGTAAAAAACAAAAAAGAGAAGTTTAAAAGAAGAGAGGAAATAAAGACGGTTCCTTGTTTTAATAATTAGGGATTTGGGATTGGTGTGTGGGGAGGGGAGCTGATTAGCAGGGATCCTGGTTTTCTCTGATAAAAAATCCCAAATTTTCTGACATGAAAAATAACCCCAAACCCACATTTTTCTGTGATTAAAATGAAACACCACTAATAGTAGCCCTAGCCCATGGGAAACCCACCCAACCCCCAACATTGTTCCCTTCCTCAGCCCCCCTACACTCCCCCACTCCTGGGCCTGTTTATACCATATGACCTGGTAGGCTGGCATGTGCTCTGGAGGCTGCTTGTACAGGGGACAATACACTGCATCCTGGGATGCTGGAAGACTGCAACTTAGGCAGCTCATCTGTGGGGAGCGGCCACACATTAATGGAACATGAGCTGGGTAACACGGATCAGAAATAAACCAGCCCTGGAGCAGCATAACTTTAAGCTGCCTAAAGTGGGCTTAAAACTTGTTTCAGGTGTTAATGAGTGGACAGTCCAGGCTTAAGAACTCCAGTAGCTGCCTAAAATTAATGTGTAACAAGGACTTCTGTTAAAGACTGGTCTGTTAAATTCCTTATATTTAGTAAGTAATGTTGTCATTTTAATTTTACACATTTCCTTTTCAACAATGTTTTGTTTTTGAAATGTTTCAGTGCTTCTTCTAATTGTTACAACACTCAGTAGGTCATATTCTAATCACTTCTTCTTCATTCCTTATTACTCTCATTAGACGTGAATTAATGCTTCAAATTTTTCAACCATAGCCAGATATTTTTTTTGGTACTGAATCTTTTTTCAGCTTTAACAGTTTTAAGTGCCAAATTTTCATTGCTTCCTTTCTTACCTTTTGTAAACAAATTGGTTTATAATTAAGACTGCTGAGTCTGCATATCAGAGCTCAGATTCAGATCCAGATTTATGCCCAGTTTTGGAGAGGTTATTCTTGGTTTATTTTTTTCCAGTTCAGGACTGTTTTTGAGGTTGTAATATTTATTTCCACAAATGTAAACAATGGAAGATTTACCTTACGTTATCAAACCAAGGATTCATCAAGTTCAGTATTTTGGACAAAAACTGGTATTTCCTTCCTGCCTTGTCCATCCGTGCATAGTGTTTAAGAACATCCTTGGCATCATAGGAGATCATATTATACCTTCGACATTTAGAAAAAGCTTAGAAATACTTCAAATTTAGAATATTTTCCCTTTTTCCAATTTGTCACCTACATATCATTTTAAGTATCATTTTACAAACAAAAAAATTGTGTGTGTGAGATTCTTCTTTTGTATAATAAAAATGGTGTCTGTATTTTTATCTGTGTGCTCTTCTGTGTTTTTGTTGATTTGGGAGCTCTTAGCTGTCAGAGACATTACCAGGGATCAAGTGGCTCTCGTTAATCCCCTGCAATTGATTATCTACACACAAAAAATTACTGAAGTCTTTGGCCAGAAAATATTGAACTAAATGATTTGTGTACATGTAAATCTTAGTATAATGAACATATGCACATTTATTGCATTTTCCACCAACGTGTGAGCATAATAATGTTGCCATCTTTAAGCTATAAGTTTCTTTGTAACTAGTATAAAAGTTTCTATGTGATTTTAAAGGGATTAACTGTGCTTTAAAAAACAAAATAGAAAATCTCCATACTAATATTGTCATTCTGATCGGGGCACTTTTGCAAAACTCCAGTCAAGTTTGGCTAGGTACAAACAGTTAACAGTGACATTTGTTTTCTTTCCCTAACTTGATTACGAGTTACAAATGTAACCAAGTTTCAAGATCAATATGATTCAGTCCCCTAAGTGTCATAAACTCCCATGTAAATGTGACATTATAATAAATGTAGGTAAAATGATAGTCTAATTAAATAAGGTATTTGTCTCTATGTTACTGATGTAATAAGTAGCACATACTAAAAAGTTTTTTGCACCTGTCATGAGAGCATCATTCAGAAAACTAATTTTATATCTTGATCAATTGATTGATTATGATTGTTCATATTATAAATGTAATTTGCTGTAATGATTTACTTTATTTAGGTTATTGATTTCTGATCATGTTTAAAAGAGGCTTATGAGGCTTTGCTATTTTCCATTTTTTTCCATTTCCATTTGTGCTATTTTCCATATATTCCATTATATTAATACTAAAGCCTGACTTTGCCTTTGCAAGAGAGGAAGTGCTGAAAGTATGGTCTCTGTTTGATTTACTCTTCAGTATTCCCAGATTGTCAGATTCTTTTAAACTGTTTTAGATATCTCCTTCAAGAACCATGGTCCAAAGTCCCTATCATGGTATAGCTTATTCCTAGCCATCTGGTCTAGAATATAGTAAGTATTCAGAGATGGATCTTTGAAAGAGGTCAGTACCCACTAACTCCTACTGTTTTTAGTAGAATAGTAGAGCTAATACCATAGGGAGGCATGCATAGCACTAAGGATAATATAACTGGGTTTCCCCTGAGCAGCTGGAGACATTGAGGCTGTTTGCAACAGAAGCCCTGGAGGAGCCCAGTTGAGAGCATGCATCTCGGCACTTCACTCCATCAGAACTGTGGTTAGTGCCCCAAATAACTTCTGAGACAAGATCCACATTTTTAAAAAGTTTGTGGATGTTATTACATTATTAAAAAAAAGAACACACACTTGTCCTGGGTACTGTAAACTCCTCTGAGCCTTGTCACTTCATATACACTGAAGACTAACTTCATTCTGAATACCTGGCTCATAACATTGTAAGGGGTGAGTAAGCTAACAAGAAGCAAATCATCTTTTAGTGGAAAGGGGCCATTGTGTTTTCTCCCCCTCCAGGTACCAAGGCCCTATATTTCCTTGTCATTTGACATTTTGCATTTTGTGCCTTTTTATATTTCACCAACCCGTATTGTTTGTTCTGCTGTTTGTGTTTTATATT
>NW_017728993.1:77476204-77476420 GCF_001723915.1 Gavialis gangeticus
CCCCCTTGGGGCATTGTAGTGTCCACTATACCCTCTGATTTATGCCTGTTATGTTCCCTAATAAATCCTTGCCTCTCACGTAACTCCTGGACTGTCAAGATTATAATATCACTCTCTAGTATGGAAATACTATGTTACATGGAAGTACCACCACATGGAAGAAATCTGTTGCGGGCATCTCCCCAGATGAATGGCCAGGCCACAGCGAAATGGCAG
>NW_017728993.1:77477164-77479907 GCF_001723915.1 Gavialis gangeticus
CTTGACCCGAACTTCGTGACCCAACGGACATCGCTACCCAGCCTTGATTGTTTGATTATTGTGTTTTGTCATAGATTAGTATTATATAGGAAATCATTTGCTTCAGTTGTCAATATTTTATAGGTTAAAGCCGAATAAATATTGCATATTAATCATAAACTGCATCCTCATTGGCGTCCAGCCCACCAACCTAGCCACAACTGGGCATTTTCAACCTAGTGTGACGAAATCAACATCTGTCAATTTGCTAAGACGTCTTGATATCCAGATATGAGATACTGGATGAAATTCTTTCCCATCCACAGGTACCCATTTGTTGATAATGGGTAAGCACTAATGAAGCACTTAAAACCATGTCTTGGCCTTATAGAATTCATGACAATCTCCTATTGATTTAAATCTGCTCCTAGTTTCTACTGTAATATAAATAAATAAGAACACCAACAGTCACCAGGATAGTATGCCTTTAATTTAGAACTTAGAGACAATTTAAGCCAGTGTCATCAATATCAGTTGAAGACTTTCCTTTGAGCTGAACGGAAACAAATCCTCCTTTCTGTCCTCTGCACTAAGATGAGTTTCATCCCAAGTGAATGAAGTAGGTGCAAAATATTCGGGAACAGGCAAATTCTGAACCCATTGTATTCCATTCCATCTTTATGAAAGAATACTTGAATCTGACAGTCTTCCATTATTGCATGCTAGTTTTGTACCAAGATGAGAAGTACATGAGATAAGTGTTGTCTATAATAGTGACTTAATAGCATTTAAGGGGCTCTTGATATCATCCATTGCTCCTGAGCCCACAACATTCTCTAATATTTCAGTATTAAACCCAGGATTTTCAAGAGGTATTGCTGGTTTTAGGATAGCCCAAACCTATTTAGACTCTTCAAAGAAGTCTGGTTATAATGACCTGGTCATAAGAGTTCTGGCCTGGAGTCAGGCCCCTGATGGAGAGAAGGAGCCAGGAGCAGAGTCCAAATCACAGACCAAGTCAGAGGTCAGGAATAAGGAACCAAAGGGGAAATCTAGAGTCATAGTCCAGATCACAAGTCTATGAGGTTCAGGAGTCAGAGACCAAATTACCAAAGACAAGCAGAGTACCCAAAAGCCTGTCCAGAGGCAGAGTCAAGCAGGGTCAAAAGCCAGAGAGCATAGGATCCAGAGGGTAATAATAATAATAATATATCAAACAGCTTTTTTCTTCTCTCTTTTTAGGCTTTTCACATTCTTTTCACCTGCTTTTACCTCCCTCCCCCTTTACTCATTTTTCTGTAACACCTTGCCCTCTTGTTCCCCTTGCCCTACCCTCAAAACTGTACTAAAAGCAGGTAGGCCAATAATCCTGTTTTTTGCCATGATCAGATTTTGTTTCACCGTGTACCACTATAAGTACACTGCATTTGCACCTACTTGCCACCATACTCAGCCCACTCTTATATCCCATGTCCTTCCACAACATTACATGGATCAGCATCCCTGCAAAAATACACTGACAATAAACAACTGATTGAAAGACATAAAAGCCACAGTAAAATATATAGTTAGATCTCTTAAGTAGTATTCCTTATCACATTAAACACAAAAGCATCAATACACATCCTGGTAGGCATCCTAAAAGTTAACATCTCAAAACACTATACTTCTTGTATTTCCTTTTAAAAAAATCTGTAAAACCCATTCCCTTCCGTTCTTCTCTTAAGACTTAGTTCCAACGTCCTCCAAAAATAAAAGACCCCAGTTCTCTTTTTTCCATTTTTATTCTGCTGTCAGAGCTCTTCTTGATCCTGGGAGCTATAAAATCTCAGTTTGCTCAGGCCACCTTTCAAACAATCTCTGACTATAAAAACCAGGTTCTTAAAAACTAGAAGGTTCTGTGACTTGGACAGGATCATTTTAAAACACATTAAAATGTCTTTAAAAAAGAGCTCTCCTGCCCTTTGGGAATCAGTCCATATAAAACCATATCCCCCTTGAGGGCCTTTGTACACTGTATTTTGGTGAACCATTTTTCACTCTCTCTTCCTCTTCCCTGCCTATTTCACTCCATCTTCCTCTTCTTCCTTTGAATCTCCCACATTCTTTGCCTCCCCTGCCTGCTCTTGTTCACCTCCTTCCTGGTTTCATTTCCCTCTTTGTTTTCTTCTCCCCCTATATCTTCTGTGTCTGTCTCCTCCACCAGCTTTCCCACCACTTGAGCCACCTCTTCTATGTTCTGGCTCTTCTTCCTCTGTCTCTTTCTTAGTTCCTGCTTAGTTACATTTCCTTTTACCCTGGCACTCCCCTGCCATGCATCCCTTCTCCCCACACTTAAAACAGATGGTGTGAGAAGAGTGGAGTGCCAGATGGCTTGTGGGTTGCTCAAAGTAATAATCATGTATCCTCATGTGGCAAGACCCTGGTTTCAAGGGGGACTGTGACACCCCTAGTGGCCAAGTGACTCCTGCCACACTCCAGCTCCTTGGGGGACCCTCCCCTTTCTACCTCTCCTGCCATGCTTTGATGTATCTTATAATATTTAGGGAGGCTGCCCCAGGGTCCCAAAGTTAGGCTCAGTCCCTCAGCTGTCCATTGTACATGTGCCTAGCTAGCACTAGTCTCATCCCTCCAGCACTCAGTTGTGGCTCTCCTGGCCCTATCCCTGCCTTAGGGGCAATAGTTATGGCTTCCTTCCATCCCACAGTGACATCCATGCCCTGCATGTGTTACTCAACATCACTTTGGGGGGGGGGGGGGGGGG
>NW_017728993.1:77479962-77480196 GCF_001723915.1 Gavialis gangeticus
GGGGGGGGGGGGGGGCGGGCACTAGCTCCAATGCAACATTTGGCACCCCCAGGCCTGAAACCTTTGTCAGGGCTTCAGCCTTCCTGGCTTTGGCCCCTCTTCTCTGTCTGTGCCCCTCATCCCAGGTTCACTGCCTCACCCGCTTGGGCTCTGGGGCCCTGGCCTTAGTCTCTTGTGGCAGCTTCCCAGGGTCTCTGACCCAGGCAAGACTTCTTACATCCCGCTCAGCCCCGA
>NW_017728993.1:77485196-77488946 GCF_001723915.1 Gavialis gangeticus
GGGTCTCTGACCCAGGCAAGACTTCTTACATCCCGCTCAGCCCTCTGGAGTCCCTGACCCTTACAGGGCTCTTTGCTGGGTGCCTTTCATCTCACCTATGGCCTCCTTACCACCCCCATAGCCACAATCCAGTTCTCTGGTGGTTAAATTTAAACACGAGTATAAGCAAACTGCTTCCAACCTAAAGTTCTCCCCACCTCTGAATCATTGCCACACCACAAGCTATGCTTTTCTCTTAACTGGCTCCATCTAGCTCTTTTGGGTAGCTTGGGTGTCCGTGAGCCTGTTTCCTGAAACCATTCCGCCCAGGAGCTCCTCTTCCTGCAGCCTGCAGGCCTAGGCTGCCCCCTTGGCCTCAGGCCCTGGGCTTATATGCCTCAAAGCACCACCTCTTCCTGGGGGGCTCCACCGCCGCACATAGGAGTTTCCCCTTTGCTTAATGGATGGCCTGCACTCCTCTGCTGCAATGCCACACAGGAAGCTTAGCCTGCTGCACTCTCCTCTTAAAATAACTGGAGTTTCTAGCTCCCTGTTATACTGCAAGGTACACCTAATATAAATCACCAGGGGCAAATGGTAGACCCCTCTTTTGTTCACTGGGTCTGCTTTCAGTAACACCCTCATGCCCCAGCTCCTGTCCATATGCCAAAACTGTCCCACATAATGTCAACA
The DNA here is from genome assembly GCF_001723915.1 of Gavialis gangeticus. NCBI lineage: Eukaryota > Metazoa > Chordata > Crocodylia > Gavialidae > Gavialis > Gavialis gangeticus. The sequence continues at coordinate 77,485,869 of NW_017728993.1, forward strand.
AAATTTACTTCTGAAGAAAAATACATTTCTAACCAGAAATTCCAGCAGAATTAGGTCAGATGGCATTCTGATCATGACCACCCGTTCTCTCGCCACAGATGCAAGGAAAGCATTTAGCAGCTCCTATCTGTTACCAGTTGCCCTAGTTCATCCTGAAGGGGCCCTAAGTTACCCTACACTTTCCTTTTGCTTCTTATGTACTTAAAGACTGACTTTTTGTTATCCTTAACATTTGCTGCCAGCCTAAGCTCCATTTCCACTTCGGCTCTCCTCACTGCTTCCCTGCAAGCTCGAGCCAAGCAGGTATATTCCTCCTTGGTGGCTGCCCCCTGCTTCCACAGGCTGTAGGTCTTTTTTTTACCCTCTAATCTTGCCTAGATTTCCCTGGTCAACCAAAAGGGTTTCTATTTTTTTTTTGCCCGCCTTTATGTATACTCGGATGGTCCTTTTCTGTGCCTGCAGGATCAGTCCCTTGAGAAACGCCTCCTCTTCTTGGACTCCCATCTCTCTGAGGCTTTTATCAGTCAGTCCCCACCCTAACTAATCTCCTGAACTTGTTGAAGTTGGCCTTCCTGAAGTCTAGCACTTCCACCCTATTAGTTCTCTTCCCTACCTTTCTCCAGATAGTGAAACCTATCAATAGATAGCCACTATCCCCTAGATTACCTTGTACCTGCAGATCCCCCGCCAACTCGTCCTCTGTGACAAGTCTAGTAAGGCATTTCCCCTAGTGGGGATGTGTACCTCCTGTGATAGGTGAAGGTCCTGTAAGGAGGTTAGAAACTTATGTGAACGGGCAGACCTGGCTGCCTGTTTCTCCCAGCAGATGTCTGGGAAGTTTAAGTCACCCATGACAACCAGGTCCTTTGAGCGCACTGCCTCTGAGAGCTGTCTCAAGAACTCTAGGTCTAACTCATCCCCCTGGTGTGGGGGTCCATAATAGATCCCACTACCAAGTCCCTTTCTCCCCAATTCCCCTGTAATCTGACGCATAGTACCTCAATTCGATCCAGGCAATCAGGATGCTGCTGCTTCCTTCTCCATTGCCCCTTGCTGAAGCCACTCAGGATCCCTCCCCAGCTTCTCTGACAAGGATCAAGTGCGCACTCAATCTCAGCCACTATTATCAGCCCTCCCACCCCCGGCTTGTTCGCCTATCAGTTTGCTGCAGACGCTGTACAGAAGCACGGAGGGAAATTGAAAAGCTCTGTAACATCAACAGATACATGCACTGCACCCCCCACCCCCTTTGCCTCTATGCTAGCTGGGGACTGGTGGCTGAGGGCTGGCAACATTCCCGCCCTTTGAGCAGCAAGCCAGGAAAAGCCTGGGACTGCAGGCAGGCTGCGGGTTTACACCCCTCCCTAATCAGAGCCTCCTGCTGGGACCTGGCCACACCTCCCTTCACTCAGCTCTGCAAGGGAAGAGAGGGTTGCTCTAGCACCCCTGGCTTCCAGCCTGAGCCACTGCAGGTATGTGCCTGAATTTCCTCAGTCCATAGGGATTGTCTGTATGGTTGGAAACCAGTTCAGCCTAGCCAGGTTAGACTAACCTGCAAAGGTTAAATCAATTCAGGCTCAGGCTTTTTGAATATCTGTCCCTAGCCTTGACCAGCAGCCAATCAGGAAAACCTTAATGGCCAGCTTCTTCATTAGCTGGGGTCGGGCTGCCAGTTACAGCCTTTGGAAGGTATAATTAGCTGAGCAATTAGTTCAGGCTCGGCTGCTTGTTCGGGTGTCCAACACTGATTTTTAGTAGGTCTTTGCTTTGCCTTGCTAAAAGCCAGGCTACTAGAAATTAAGTTGGATACCCAGAAATTAAAATACCCCAAATCACTAGTCATTTTTAAACAAACTTGACAGAAAGAGACAATAAAACAACAGAATACAATTTAAGAAAATTCTAAGAGAAATCAGAAGAAAAAATACAATCCAAGATTTCCAGCATCTCAAACCTGATTGAGATTAAATGAGGCAGTGAGGTTAAGCAACTTGACTAATGTGACACTGAGTCAGTGGCAAAACCAGGAAAAGGACTGGGATATTGTTTTTTATCATCCTGTTCTGTGTCTACAAAGTCAAGAGTTATTCATCATTTCCAGTGGTGTCCAGTTTTAAGGGAAAAGATGAATTGATATAACAGCTTTAGAACAATCTCTTCCCAATGCTTTATCACATCCCTTTTGCAAAACTATGCCATCCATGCCTGCAGCTAGCACAGTATTTAAATCCAGCTATACATGTACAGTTAACATAATCAAGTGATTTTTGTAACTAAAGAAGCTCATGACTTCTTGGCTCTAGCTCCTCTTTCCCCTCCTACTGCTATAGTAGCCTACAGCAGGGCTGTCCAACTGGCAGCCTGTGGGCTCCTGCTCAGATCCCCCAGATTGCCTCTGCAGCAGCAGGGATCTATGGGGCAGGGCAGCATAACTGGAAGATGTCCAGTAAGCTCATCAGGTGAGGGGGCTTGTGCTGCCTATGTGGCAGTGCCAGTGGGGAAGCTTGAGTAGGGGGCTTACACTGCTAGCATAGCAGTGGTAGGAGGTGCAGGTGGGACAGGTAGGCTTGAGCTGCTCCTGCAGCACCTGGGGGAGGGAGAAGGTGAGGACTCATGCTGTTCCTAAGGCAGGGGAGCTGTACAGCAGGGGCCCCAGGGGTCCTCGAAACCTGCATAATGTGAAGCCCCTGCGGCCTGTGGCCCATGACTAGTGCAGCCCCAGACACTTTGAGGTTGTATAGCCCTGGCCTCCCATGAAGCCTCTTAGGTATAGTCTGCCCTCTAAAAGCATTTATTATTGATTCATTCAATTTTCTCCATTTGTTAAATCAGGCCTCTTCTAAATGCCCTTGTAAATGTTGTTTACATGCCAAAGTTGATGATTTTCTTAATTCAGATTCTATTACTAACACAGTAGCTTTCAGATCTTCTGTGGAATTGTATGTCAATGGTGAATTAGCTAATCTTTAAAAGAGGTGAGATACAGGAAATCCTCACAGACCATTGCTTATAGGGATCCCAATAAAAGCCCTGGTTCCTGGAGGTGGAAAGCACACATGTAAAAATACAGTTTGCAAT
>NW_017728993.1:77493946-77499388 GCF_001723915.1 Gavialis gangeticus
AGAGGTGAGATACAGGAAATCCTCACAGACCATTGCTTATAGGGATCCCAATAAAAGCCCTGGTTCCTGGAGGTGGAAAGCACACATGTAAAAATACAGTTTGCAATATGTTTAAGACTGAGTGCATTAAAGAATTTGTAAAATATTTCCTTTTTTGTCAAACCCTTTTGTAGCCTTGATGCTCACAGGAAGATTATCAGTACAGACAGAAACTTCATGATTAGACAGTTCATTAGTAGGAAGGTACAGCATACTAATCTCAAGATTTTCATCTGCAGTGACAAGGCCTGACCTAGCATTCATCTCTGACAAGAAATCACTTCCCTGGTGGTAACAACCTCACGCTCTGCAATACAAACATGTTCTTCATGCAAGAATTCATCAAAGGAAAAGATAAGTGAATCACACGCTACTGAGTTCTGCAAGTCCCAGGAGAGTTCTGCAGTACCTTAGCAGAGTCAGTTTGTTTTGTCTGTAAAAGCATAAAATACCCAGGAGGCACTTTATGTGTTAAAAGACAAACAGCCTAAAATGCTGTCTGAAGCAGCAATGATCCAAACAGCCTAAACCTTAACAGGTTTAATTGACTATGAGCAAGTACTTCCATTGATTATGCTTCTTTGTGCTCTATGATAGATTCTGATCTGTTGTTGCACAAAAACCAGGGATGTTCCAAATTTACAGACCAGACCAGAATTTGGCACATCCCTGACCTACAGTAGCAATTTAGCCATTTATTTTAGTAATATTAATAACAACTCTGCAGTATACTAAATATCTGCCTCTGCAATTATCACTACAGTTTCCCTTCAGAAGTGGTTCACATTGGAAAATCTAAAGAACTTAGCTTCCTTTAACAGGATTGGTAGTGTAAGAGTGGTGCTGTAGCCATGATGGTCCAGAAATTATGTAAAAGGCAAGGATTTCTTAGGGTGGTTGGTGGTTAGGACTAGTGGTTGGTGGTAGATATCACCACCATAAAAGAGATATCTTTTATTGAACCAGCTGTGTAGCTGGGTTAGAGTTAGACAAGTTTTTGAATGCAAGACATTCTTCGTCAGGTTATAAAAAGATATGCTCAGATTCTTTTCCTGGTTTTGTCACTGACTCCTTAGGTTTGTAGCACCTCAAAGCCTTTTTACAAGTGCTGCAAACTGCACACAGTGCATGTGCACCTGTGTTCTGTACTGCTAATTTGCAGCACAGCATATATTTTTTGACACCAAGAGATCCCAGTGTAAAAAAAAAAACACTGCTAAAAAAGCAGCACGGTGCATGTGGCAGCAGCATGCATTGCAGGAAATTGGAGACTGGCTGGCCAGAGCCATGGTTTGGCTGCCAACCAGGCTCTGAGCAGCTGGTTCAGAACCGCTGCTGCCCTAAGAAACCCCCAGGACCCAAGGTAAGGTTGCTGGAGCCAGCACAGGTTCCCTAGCCCACCAGGTTCCCTTTGCCACACACTGGAGTGCACATGCAGGGGCATGCCCAGAGACAAGTAACAGTGGCACAAATATGTGCCTCTACTACGTGTCCCACAGGAAACACACACCCCTGCACATGCGCCCTCATGGAGATGCACCACTTGGGTCATCTTGGGTAAGTTACTTAGGTTAATTTTCAGTCACTGAAAACAAAAATCATAGTTAAACACTATATAATCTTTTAGACATGGTGATATGTTGGCAATTTAATATATTTTTCAAATCTTGCACATTAAATACTAGATAAAAAGTAACATTCTTTTACTGGCACAGGAAAATGCAATAGCATTTCATAGCTAGATAGATTTCATAAATAGAAATCTATGTATGAAATGGTATCTATGTATGAAATATCTGTCTATGTATGAAATGCTACTGGCACAGAAGAATGCAATAGCATTCCATACACATCAGTTCTTGAAGGAAAGTTATAAAAATATTGTAGGCATTTGCAGTGTGTGCTCTGCAGCAAACTTTGGTTTTAATATACCTCCATTCAACACTGGCTAATTTCATAATTATGCCACTAGATTCTGCAAACCTCATTAGAGAAATGGATTTAGAAAATTTTTAGAAAATTCAGTGAGCTTGTCTAGGGCTGGGGTAAGGGGTCATCCTTAAATTATTTCATGATTATTACAGTACTGAGGAGTAGCTTGTTAGGGTCATGAGAAATTTCACTGGCTGTTTCATTTTGCCGCTGTTTTGACTCTTTTCAAGCTCGAAACAGCAAAATTGAAATGACACAGATGGCTTCATAACAGCCTCAAAATGAAATGAGGCCAGTTGAAACGTTTTGAAAGTTTTGAAACATTTTAAGTTTCGAAGCGGCAGCCCCGCCAGGTGCTGGGAGGCAGGAGAGAGGCAGGGCTGCACGCCCAGTGGCTCTGCGCAGCCCTACATGATTCAGCCTGGTGGGGAGTGAAGCCCTGGCTCTCCCCGCCTCCCACTGCCGGGCTGCAGTCCCTTGGCATGGCGGAGCCAATCGGAGTGCAGCACGGACTCTGCCTACCTCCCAACTCTGGGCTGTGCTCCGATCGGCTCCACCAGCCCCATAGAGCTCAGCCCGGTGGCAGGAGGCAGGCAGAGCCCACACTGCACTCCACCTCCTGCCACCGGGCTGAGTTCCATGGGGCTGGGAGCTGCTGGGCGCTGAGCCCGGTGGAGGGAGGCAGAGCGCAGTCCTGGGGCTGCACCCCTCCACCAGGCTGCAAGCCGCTAGGAACCCAGCCCAGTGGAGGCAGGTGCAGCACAGCCCGGGGACTGTGCCGCGCCAGCCTCCACCAGGCTTCAAGTGGTGGGAACCCAGCCCGGTGCAGGCAGGCAGGCTGAGTTCCCTTCCCCAGCCCAATCGAAATGTCAAAAAAGTGTTGAAACAGCAAAACCATTTCGACGAAACAGAATGCGGAATGTGTCCCCAACATTCTCTAAAAACTTCCTGGATAGCCTGTGCACTGCTGTATTGCCCTCCCAGCAGACGTCAGAGTGATGGAAGTCCCCCATGAGAACCAGGACCTGTGATCAGGAAACTTCCACTAGCTGTCTGAATAAAACCTCACCCACTACATCCTTCTGGTCTTCAGATACCCACCCTGACATCACCCTTGTTGCTCTCCCTTCTGACCATAAACCAGAGACTTTCAACAGGCCTACCTCCAGTTTCATACTGGAGCTCTGAGCAATCATACAGCTCTTTTATATAAAGCACAACTCCTCCTCTTCTATGCTCCCTCTCTTTCCTGAAGACTTCATACCCCTCCATGACAGTGTTCCAGCAAGTCTGTATTATTCCAATCATGTTCTAGCTTCATGACTGTGTACGGACTTCCAATTCCTCCTTGCTTGTGTCCCAGGCTCCGTGCATTCATGTATAGATATCTGAGGTAACTAGTCAAATGCCCTACTTTCTTAGGAAGAATGAGAAGGCCTCCCCTGTTGTCAGGCACACGGGATAACCTGACCGCCTTCTTTGATGAGATGAGTGACTGTGGATGTGGGGAGACCAGTGGATGTGATATAACTTGACTTTAGCAAGGCTTTTGGTACAGTCTCCCACAACATTCTTGCAAGCAAGCCAAGGAAGTATGGGTTGGATGAATGAACTGTAAAGTGGATAGAAAACTGGCCAGATCATCAGGCTCAGAAGGTTGTAGTCAATGTCTCAATGTCTAGTTGGCAGACGGTATCAAGTGGGGTGCCCCAGGGGTCAGTCCTGGGGCTGGTTTTGTTCAATATTTTCATCAATGATCTGGAAGATGGGATGGAGTGCGCCCTCAGCAAGTTTGCAAATTAAAGCAAGATGCGGGGAGAAGTAGATACACTGGAGGGTAAGGCTAGGGTGCAGCGAGACCTTGACAAATTGGAGGATTGGAACAAAAGAAATCTCATGAGGTTCAATAAGAACAAATGCAAAGTCCTGCACTTAGAAAGGAACAATCCCATGCACCAGTACAGGCTGGGAACCAACTGGCTAAGCAGCAGTTCTGCAGAAAGAAGACTTGGAGGCTTACAGTGGACAGTAAGCTGAATATGAGCCAACAGCGTGCCCTTGTAGCTAAGAAGGCTAATGGCATACTAGGCTAAACTAGTAGGAGTGTTACCACCAGATTGAGGGAAGTGATTATTCCCCTGTATTCAGCACTGGTGAGGCCACATCTGGAGTACTGTGTCCAGTTTTGCCACCCCCCCCCCCCACTACAGAAAGGATGTGGACAAATTGGAAAGAGTCTAGTGGAAGGCAACAAAAGTGGTTAGGGGGCTGGGGGACAGGACTTCTGAAAAGAGGCTGAGGAAATTGGCCTTATTTAGTCTGGAGGAGAGAAGACTAAGGGGGGATTTATAGCAGCCTTCAACTGCCTGAAGGGTGATTCCAAAGAGGATGGACCTAGACTGTTCTCAGTTGTGGCAGATGACAGAACAAGGAACAATGGTCTCAAGTTGCAGCAAGAGAAGTTAGGTTAGATATTAGCAGGGATCTGGGTTTTCCATTTCCTGCGGAAAAATGGAAAGAAAAACCAAGACAAATGTGGATTTTTAATTTTAATGGAGAAACATGCAGATTTTCTACTTTTGCAAAGAGCTCTCTGCAGCTGGCAGAGTTCCAGCCTGCAAGGGGCTGGAGGGAGTGGGAGAAGAGCAGTTAGGAAGGGGGTACCATATGTATATGCATACTTACACATGCACATGCCGGCCAGGAAGCCTGGAGAGCACCTCCCACAGGTAAGACTGTCAGGGAGGAGGAGGAATTGAGGCCCCCATAATAACAGAGGGAGGGAGTTGAGCAGGGCTGAGGCTGGGGCTGGGGCTAGGGCTGGGGCTGGGGCTGGGGCTGTTGCCCAGCTGGGGCAGTGCATGGGGTTTGGGGCTTGGGACCTGGGGCCAGAATGCATGGCTGCAGGGCCCTTGTGGGGAGCAGGATGGAGCCATGGGTGGCTTGTCTTGGGGGGTGGGCTGGCTCCCCGCTGCTTGCACACACTCCAGCAGGGAGGGGGGCAAAGGAGGTATGTGCCACCCAGATCTGTGCATGGGGTAGGGGCAGGTGCGGGCTGGCCACTGCGTGCTTGGGCTCCCTGCCCTGATGCCCTCCCTCTGGGGCCTCCACAGCTCACTGGGTGTGACCCAATACAGCAGGGCAGAGCAGGGCCAGGTAAGGAAGCTTCTTGCCACTGCAAGGCCTACACCACCATGGCAAGGTATTCCCTGCCCACCCAGAAGCAGTGGGTATGGTGGCACAGAGTTGTACCCCTTGCTCCTCCCAGGTGGACAAGGGGCATGTTGCCAAGGCAGCGCAGGGCTCCCAGCATCAGCACCAAACTTCCCCACCCACCCCCACTATGCCCTGCTGAACCAGTCCCTGCCCGTTGGGCCACAGAGACCCTGCGTGGGGGGGAGGGGGAGGAGGGCAGCAGGGCAGGGAGCCCGAGCCTACAACAGCCAGCCTGCACCCACCCACCCACCCCAG
>NW_017728993.1:77499451-77506503 GCF_001723915.1 Gavialis gangeticus
CTGCCACCCATGGGCAGCAGAAAGAGCTTGGGTGCTGCTGCAGTAGGTAGGGGGCTATGTATCCGGGTCCCTTGCCCTGTAGCCCTGGCAGCTGGGGGACCCCTCTGGCAGGGCCAGGGGGTTGTGGGTGGGGAATGAGAGGCACTAACAGGGCTGGGGGGCTGTAGCTTGGGAATGAGGTGCCTGGATCTGCATCCTGGTGAGAAAAGGGGACAGGGGAAGCTCTGATTTTTTCATGATAAAAAACCCAAAATCAAATACCAAAATATATATGTACTTAGAATTTATTATAGTGATTGAGGCACTGGTAGGCTTCCGAATTGCTTTAAAATTGTAAATATATCAATAAAGCATTGTGTTCAGTTGATAATCATATATATAGTGGTATTTCATTTTAACCATGGATTTGGAGGGGTTTTAATCAGAGAATTTGTGATTTTTAAACAGAGAAAACCAGGATCCCTGGATATTAGGAAAAATACTCACTAAGAGGGTAATAAAACACTGGGACAAGGTACCCAGACAGGTTGTGGAATCTCCACCCTTGAAGGTTTTTAAGACCCAGCTAGACAAAGCCTTGGCTGGGATGGTCTAGTTGGGGGTGGTCCTGCTTTGAGCAGGGGGTTGGACTAGATGTGGTCCCTTCCAACCCTAATTTTCTATGTTTCTATGATTTATGTCAGATTGGGAAGAGGTCTCCTGTGGGGTTTCAGTGGATCTGTTCTGGGGTTAGTGTCATTTCTATTCCTGCTTCCAGGAGAAGTAAGAAAAGTCATTGATCAGAGATATAGGTAAATACAACCAGGGGAAGTTACAAATACTTTGGAGGAAAAAATAACTTTCAAAGAAACTGCGATAAATTTGAAACCTGGGCTTTAGACAGCAGAATGAAATTCAACACAGGCAAATGTTAGATGTTATCTTGAGGGGGAAAAAAGAAATGCACAAGTCCAGAATAAGGAATACCTGGATAGGCAGTAACAGTGTTGAAAAGCACCAGTGTTTTCAGGTGGATAACTGGCCAAAAGTAGTCAGAAATCTTACGCCGTTTAAAAAAAAATACCCACTACCATTTGCACTACAGATGGGGCTGCAATGCAGACTACTAGGAAAGGCTGAAGGAACTAGATGTGTTCAGTTTGGAGAAAAGGGAAGAGAGGGAGGTACATGATGGTGTATCTCAAACATTTGAAAGATTTTATGAAGGAGGAAAAAATAGTGTAACCCGGTTTGCCATCCCTGCCCAAATATCAGGGATGGTGTGGTGAGAGTGGGGCAGGGCTTCTGGTCAGCACCAATTTACTTTGGTCTGGAGTAGCCTGCCATCAGAGGTGGTTCAAGCACTTACATTGAACACCTTCAGGAGTAAATTGGATGCTTATCTTGCTGGGATCCAATGACCCCAGCTGACTTCCTGCCCTTCGGGCAGGGGGCTGGACTCAATGATCTTCCAAGGTCCCTTCCAGCCCTAATGTCTATGAAATCTATGAAACTAACTGCAAAGGAAGGCCAGGTGGGTGAGAAGTCAAGTGACTATTGTGCCTGCTTCTGTCAGCTGGTTTAGGAATAAGAGCATCTAGCCAAGTTGTGGGAGGCAAGGATTCAATCACAGTTAAATACTTTCTCTGCCTAGGTGGGCTTCTATGCACGTCCCACCTCTCAGACAGAATCCTAACCACGCGTATGTCAGCTGTTCATGGAAAGTGGAGGTCTTAGTCCTCCCTGCTGAAGCTATAAAATACTCTTCCGTGGGACTCCAGGTATAGTTTCTAGACTGGACGAGCCTCTATCTTTTTGGAATATGAGACTAGGCCTTCTGCTTTCCGCACCGCGGTAGCCATCCATGGCCTTCCTCAGAGAGCTACTTTCTGGCTTAACTTCTGGTGAGGGATGTCATCTTTTCAAGGGGATAGTGTTCACACACAGTCACAGGCAGCAAAGCAGGCAGCTGTTCTTAAAAGCAGCATTTATTATTCAATGGCAGTGAACCAGGCAAGGTTCTCAGGCCACTCTCAGGTAACATCTCAGTCAGATAAAGAGATGTTCTCACTCAAGCCTCTCAGTTTCTTCTTGTGCTGCTTTTTCCCTCTCTTTGTCTCTGGGGCTAGAAATAGATGTTGTTAAATGAAGTGGATCAGCTGTGCTATGCTATAATGTCATAGCACAGCTGATCTACTTCACTGGGCAAAACATGGCATCCCTTGTCCTGCCTTTGATGGTGTGGGACAAGGGATGATGTGATCTCTCTGCTTTCCCTGCTCAGTTAGATCCATCCTGCAAGAAAGTGGGGCTTTTTCTGCCCAGCCAAACCTGCTTCAGTGAAAGCACAACAGAGGTAACAGACATCCACCACAACAGAGCAGCAGTCTATTGCCACCTTTTGTTAAACCACTGATTTTCCTTTCATGTGGAGCAACAAAGGGTATCAATGTCTATTTGCTCAGCATTTGTAAGGCCCAGTGGCAATGCATAGGGGTTCACAGGGGTGCACATGCACCCCCTGAGAGCACTGGTGTACCCCCTAACAGGCCATACTCGCCGCTTAGGCAATGGGCAGGGGGGGCAGGCAGGAGCACTGGTGCCCCCCCATGAGTGCTTGCCGGGCAGTGTGAGCACTGTGGCCGCTTCCGGGAGCGCTGCAGCTGCTTCACAATCGGCCATGGGGAGATCCCCCCTGCGCAGTTGGTGACTTTCCCCCGGTCACTGACTGGTCACTTGGGGAGCATGTGCTTCCCCTAAGGTGGCACCAGTCGCCCATGGTGCCACCATAATAAAAATTATGGCAGCACAAAAGAGACATCAGGTGACTTCTGTTTCCATCCTGAGAGTCTCCTTTTCAAGGCAGCCTCTCAATCTCAGGTTTCTTTGATGTCCCTGGTCACCAGACACAGCAGGGAGATTCCAGGTTGGATGTGGTGGGCCTGAATCCAGTGGTGCTCCCATGTGTCTTCACAGGCAAATTTGTCTATTGTTTCCTGATGTCCTATTCTCTACTAAATGAAACACTCAGTGTCAAGCCCCACCTTCACAATTCAGAACAGTTTTTTAAGCCATTCTATCCCAAAGTACAAGCAAGTCAGCGAAACTGAGACATACAATATTACTTTAACATAAATACATTTACTAAGCTACATACAAAGTAAAAATGATAAGGTATTCCTACATTAAGAAGTCAGCAATAAAACAATGTCAAATGGATCTCATATTGGCTGAGTTTTTTAAAGCATTATGTGCAATAGATGCGTATGCATTTGTTCCTGGTATTGGATTCCTGACTCCATTCATGAGTAAATCTTTGACATCTTTTTGTGACTGAATCAAATAGTTTTCTCACAATGCAATACAATTGTCTTCGAAACACTGCCAAGCAAGTCTTTATTCAAATTAGTTTGTCCATGCCAGCTATAAGCTGTATCACAAATATGTTACTAGTCTCAGGGACAGAAGATATGATTCTGGTTGGAGTCACAATTCTGGAAGCCTTCACAAACCAAAGTTTCCAAATAGTTTATGAAGGCATATTTCAGTTACCCAAAAACATGTTGATACTATTTTAATTCTAGGTTCATGGAAAGGGCATCCAAACTAATGGGGGAAGTAAATAAATACCAAGCTATTACTGTTGTCTATTTCAGGCGGTACAAACTTAGGTGGTATGACAGAACCTAACTAGGACTACCAAAATGGTTAGGGACAGACAGATATTCAAAAAGCCACAGCCTAAATTGATTCAATCTTTGCAGGTTAGTCTAACCTGCCTAGATTGAACCAATTTGCAAGTGAATAGACATTCATTTTTAACTCAGCAGATGCAGGCCAGAAACCAGGGGGCACTAGAGTGCACCCTCGGCTGTAGGGAAGCTGTGCGGGAGGGCTTGGCCAGCCCTGGCAGCAGCCTTAAGTGAACCAGCCTGGTTGGCCCCTGAGGGAAAGTGGGCAGGGAGGGGATTTTTCCCCCCTTCAGCCATAGGGAACCACAGCCTGGGTCTGCCAGTCCTGACGACTGCCTCCACTGCTCACTCCCTGCATGGGGCAAGTGGTGGAATAACCCTCTTCCCTGTCTCCTTGGCCTAAGGAGGCCATGCTGGCTGGCCTCTCACCATGCCCCCATGCCTGCCTCTGGAACAACGACGGGGAAGCAACCCTCACAGGCAGCAGCCCGTCATGGTTTCCCGGGAGCACAAGCCTTCTCCTGGCCAGGGAGTGGGCTGCACTGCAGGCAGGAGCAGGGCAGGCAGAGTTGCCACAGGCTGTGGGGTGTGAGTGGTGGTGGTGCTAGGCAGAGTTTGGGGGACTATAGCTACCCCTCTGAGCGCCAGAGCTGCCACTCACCCCACACAGTCTGTGATGGAGGTTGCAGGGAAGGAGCTTATTCCACTGCTAGGCCTTTGCAGAGGCTGAGTGACAGAGGTGGCAGTCAGGGTTTGCAGACCCCAGCTGCAGTCCTCTGGGGGTAGTGGGAAGGAAAAACCTCTTCCCTGCCCCCTTTGCCTCATGGAGTCATGCCGGCCAGCCTCTGGCCATGCCTCCACCCCTGCCAATGCAGCAGTGAGGGGGGAGTGCCAGGTAGACCCTGGCTCAGGTCTGTGCTGGTGGGACAGGGAGGAGGGAATTAAATCCCCTCCCTGGCCAGTTCACTTGAGGCTACTGCTGGGGCTGGCCATGCCCCTGCCATTGGAGCAGCAAGTAGAGGAATGCCTGGCAGGAGCTGCTACACTCCTGCCTGTTAGACCCCAATTGGGATTCATGCTGGTGGGACAGGAGAGGGAAGGGGAATAAATCTCTTCCCTGGCCCCATCACCTTAGTGGGGGGTGGTGTCTGGCCATGCCCCCACCCCTGCCCTGGCTAGGGAGCAGAGGGGTGAGGCCAGCCCAGCTCCACTGGAGCAAACAGCACAGCCCAGCTCAGGGCTGCAGAGCAGGCTGGGATTCTGGGGGATCCTGGTTTAAGTTAAACCAGGAAGGGGTCTGGAACAGAAGTTCCATAAACCAGTTTGAACTCAATCAGTTAAATCTGAGACTATATTCAACCGGGTTTCAGCCATTTTGAAACTGGTTTATGTGCACTGAACTTATGTTCTCTTACAGGTTTAAACCAGTTTCTGATCACTTAAACCAGTTGATGTGTAACTTCTGTCCCCAGCCAATCAGATCAAGTAAACTTAAACTGGATTGCCTGATTTAATTGATGAGTCCAATTGGATAGCTTGTTACTGGTTGGGTTCAGAATGTAGATGCATTGCAAAAATTAAAAGCTCAAATTCTCTGCATATATTTCAGTAATATATTTATAATCTTCATGTTATAAATGAGCTATATTTTCCATTTTCTTAATGAAAGTTCTCCTAAAACTAATCTATTGTGTGGGAACTAAAAGACCTCCCCCTGCATTCTGTACCTTTTTTTCTTTGATAATATTTGAAGATGTATGCTGACTATAAAGTATTTCGTAATACCCTGTGTAGTAAAAGTATTATAAGGAACCAACTAATGCTTTTTATTATACATATATTCTGTCTCAATGGCTTTGGATGCTTGTCCCCCAAATGACAGGACTTGTCTTTAGTACAGAGCTTGCAATGCTGATTTCATTATGTTATGAAGGCTTGGTTTATTTTACTTAAATCAACACCTGTATACCATGAAGTTATTTTTTTTCTATGAAGATAATTATTTAGGAATACCTTACTTTTTGGAGAGACAAATATTGTAATTATTGTGACAGCCAACTAGTCTTTTAAAGGCATAAAAACACTACAAAATAAAACATTATTTGGAGAAATTCTACAGTACTCTGTAGGGCCAAATCCTGGGTGTTTTCTCTGGCAAAACTTTAATTGGCCCAAACCCCAATACTCATGCCTCATGAGTTCTTCTCATAAGATGAAATCCCAGTTGGGCTGAGCAGTGACATATATCTGTAACAAAACACTACTATCATTTACCAGTGAGCACTATGATTTCTGGCAAGGAACAGTCAAATACCCAAGGTGACACATCACAACATAAGCAGAATACATGTATCGGGTGTGAGCTTATGGAGGAAGCCTAATGGTCTGTTATCTTTATCTGAACCTCTCTGCAGTTCTTATGGAGGGCAAACACAAATTACAAAAAACAAATAACTCCTGTCTATTGCCAGCTAATAATACATGTCAGCTACTAGTTGCTACAATTATCCTTGGGCAGGAGGGATCCATCTTTTTTTTAAAAAAAGAAATGTGTTTAAGGTTATTTGAAACATCCTATCTTAAACTTCAAAATAATCATGTAATTTATTCAACTGTTTCAATGCCTGTTCATCTTTTACTCAGTATAGAAGAAAAAAATTATCCAATGAACACTGTATAAATTGCAAAGGAAATATGAATCATCCAGAAAAAATAATCTCTAGTTGTGTTGGAACCAGGCTGCAAATTATGGGGGAGCTTGGGTTGGGGGGGAAGGGGACTGAGCCCCCACATAAGAAACTAGAGGTCCTTATAAGATTTGAAAATCATAACCTGGGGCAGGGGCGGTCTCTGATCAGATTGCTCCTTCCAACGAATCAGTTTAATTTTTTTTTTCAGACCCCCACAAGAGTCAAATTGTAATTTGAACCATATTTGGAAAAAGGGAGAGGAAGATCTCAGTCTTAAAAAGGACATTATTAAACAATCACAAGTCAATATGCCCCTTAGTGGGAAAGGCATATGTGGGGAGAATCAGTGATAAAGATATCTCAAAGATGAAAAATTACACTTACATCAGGAAGGAAAAGATGCTAGTTATTGAAGAGCCTTGGTCAGATCCACAAGAGATATTCTAGAATGAGCTGCACTGATGACTACTGCACTGTGACCCACATACAGGCCTGTAATTACCACAAGAGAACAATCAGACTGACAAGGGACTTAAGTGAAAGATATTAGATTGCACTGCAGAGATAGACTGTATGAGTCAAAAACAAGGAATTAGGGGACTGCAAAAATCTCATCCAAACTAAGCTGCATATATATGTATATTGTATAGATTTATAATGTTCTTCCATACAAAATGGCATATCTAGGAGG
>NW_017728993.1:77511503-77521705 GCF_001723915.1 Gavialis gangeticus
GTGAAAGATATTAGATTGCACTGCAGAGATAGACTGTATGAGTCAAAAACAAGGAATTAGGGGACTGCAAAAATCTCATCCAAACTAAGCTGCATATATATGTATATTGTATAGATTTATAATGTTCTTCCATACAAAATGGCATATCTAGGAGGTATACGTCATGCTCTTTCCTACCTGTCCTTTCAGTTCATACAGTTAAACAGGAGCAGGGCAGTAATCTAGTCTGAGATCAATTTATAGAACCTCCTATTGAAATTGCAGGGCAGGTATGTTGAGGATGAGAAAGAAACATTTGAAACAAGGCTTTTAAAATTGTATAAAGGAATTTAGAAGCTGGTAAGACAGAGTCTCTTCTCTCTCTTGGAGAGGAATGATGATAGGCAGGGTAATATGACACAGGGTATGGGGAAGTTTGGTGGTACAATCAGTGAACAGGGATTTATGTTTGGATCCAGTGGGTACATCCAGAAGAGTGCAGTTGCGCAGTATGTGGTGCTGCAAACACATTTGGTGTTCTCTGCACTGCACTGGTGTGCTGCCTGAGTGTGCACTGTACTGGGTTTTTTTTTTCCACAGTATTTTTTTACCCCTGGATATCATTGGAAAAAATATGGAAAAAAACCTGAGCGGGGCACACTGCTGCTGAAAAGTAGAGCCAGGTCATCTGGAGCTATGCTGTGGCTGCCAGCCAGACTCCGCAAGGCAGAATTGCCATGGCTGTGGCCTCAGCAATCTCCCAGAACCCCAGGTAAGGCTGCTGGGGCCAGCACAGTGCCTACCCCACCCGGGGCAACTTGCCACGCATGCATGTGGTGTGGGCATTCCCTGGGGACATGTAGCTGCAGCGCAAGGTGCACAACTACTACTTGTCCTTGGGGAACCAAACGTGCACGCCCAGTGTGGAGTAGTTTGTATTACAGCCAGAGGGCTTATTTTTTTATATAGTTTAAACCATTTGGGTTCTTCTCGAACCTCGCCGTGGCTTCTTGGTCTGCATGGCCAGGCAATTGGGAGTGGCCTCGGGCCAGCTCCCCAGGGGTCTCTCCTGCCATGTCTCTGATGGTAAGTAGTTTCCTATTGGGAGGACAATGTCTGGTCCTGCCTCCCCTGGTACTTTCCCTTGGTTGTCCTCACGGTTATTTCTTCTTGGGGCTCCACCTCCCCTACACCTCGCCTAATGACAACTGTGATGTTGTCCATCAGGGCTGATGCTCTGACCCTCCCTGGTGCTTGGTTTCTTAGGGGCTGTGGTCATTGGCTACTGGTGATACTCGTACCAAGTGTCCCCTGTGGCCCCTCTTTGCTCTCGGCTGACTCCACCCGGGCTCCAACCCCCCTTGACGTGTTGTTTCCTACCCGAGTTTGGTACCTGCCACCTGTCATCCATGTCGGGGTTCCGTCCCTGTTGTATCCGCCAGTGTCCCAGTCACTGCTGCTGCTGCCCTCAGTCCACGCCAGTCCCGTGAGCAACTCCTTGGGCCCTTGCTGGCCCAGTGTTCCCTTCATGCTCCCCTTCCGAGGGAGCCACCACATCCCCTCACCAGAATCGCTTGGGTGCTCTGGCCCCTCTGGGCCATTTGGGGACACTTCTTCTAGGCGCCCTGGCTTCTTTCCTGCCAGGCCTTTTATCTGAATGCCAGGCATCTGACCAGCCAATCGCCCTCAGCACACTTTTATAAAGTGCACTGAGGCAGATGCAGGAGCCATTCCCAACTCCTCCCAACTCTGCTGTGGGTTTTTCCTTTAATCTTCGCCTGCGACAGCTCCAGCCACCACAGTTTCACTTTCCCCACAATTGGCTGCTGGCACAGTATCCCGCCATCTCTCCCCTGATGCAGGTAAATTTTCTCCACATACCCCTCCATTTAAGTTGCCTTGGGGCACCTTGTCATCTGTCCTTTCTCTCTCGATACACCTTGACAGGAAATCAGCAATGTGGTTAGTTGTCCCTGGTCGATATCTCAGTCTAAACTTAAATGGCTGTAGCGACAATGCTCACCGCATTATTTAGGCATTATCATGTCTAAGTTTATTCAGCCATTGTAAAGGGGTGTGATTGGTATCTAGATTGAACTCTCACCCCATTACTTAATATCTAAAATAGTTTACCACCCACTTTATGGCCAGGCACTCCCTTTCAGTGGTGGAATACCTGGTTTCTGTGTTTTTTAATTTCCAGCTAGCATAGGTGATCGGGCATTCCATGCCTCCTTGCTCCTGGCAAAGCACCGTGTGTCACGTCGTGGGGCCTAGGAGCGGCCGTGATCCCGCTAGCGCCCCCTTGCCGTGGCAATTAGGAGATCTAGCACCCTCTAATTCTCGTCCGCCACGTCTTTGATCTTATATAATATAAAAGGGAGGCTGCCTATGATCTCCTGAGATTTAAGGGTGACTTGGTGCACCCCCAGCCTTATGGGCTATGCGTGCCTCCTACCTCCCCTTTAGCACGCCCCAAGCCTCGCAGTTGTTCCTGATGTTCTTGTGTCTCCAATCTTCCGCTAGCCCTCCCCGGGCTTCACTCTTACCAGATGGCCCCCCCCCGGGGCCTATGCCACACTCTTCCCACGCTCTTGCCCCTCACTGGGGCCTTTGTCTGCGCTACTCGCACCCGTGGCTTTCTCTTAGCCGGTCCCACGCTCTCGCGCCCTTGGCTCCCGCCGAGCCTACGTGCCAGCCCTGTCTCAGGGCTTCCGTCTGCTCGTGCCCTTGGCTCCCGCCGAGCTTGTCTCCACGCTGCTCGCGCCCTTGGCTCCCTCCGAGCCTGCTTCCGCACTGCTCGCCTCTTGACTCCAGCCGAGCCTACGTGCCGGCCCTGTCTCGGGCTTCCCGGTGCTGGGGCTCAGGTGGCATGCAGCCGTGCCTGGCCCCCTGACCCTTCTCAGGGTCCCTATGTCACGCCTCTTGTGCGCTTGCCATCGCTGGGGCCTGCTCCCTGCTGTGCGCCCTGGGCTCCCTCCAAGCCTCTTGGCTCACTCCGAGCCTGTGCGCCAGCCCTACCCGCGCCCTTGGCTCTCCCTGAGCCTATGCACCAGCCCTATCTCGGGCTTTCTCCGGCACCGGGGATCAGGTGGCACGCAGCCGTGCCTGGCCCCCTGACCCCTCTCGGGGTCCTAGGCCCTCACTGGGTCGAGTACTGCCCTCTCGGGCTGGGGTCTCAACCCCACACACCGCACCACGCTGGTGCCAAGTTGCCGCCCTTCCAGGCGCTGCTCGGTGCCCGCACAGTGCACCCAGGAAATCCCCGGACTACTTGGGATCTCCTGTGAGGCCTCCTCACACCCCTACAGCCTCACCCGGTCCTCTGGACAATATACACAACTGAATCATAAGCCAACTGGCTGCAACCAAAATCATAAGCCCACCGGCTATAACCACAATCAGCCTACCGGCTTCTACATCAAGTCCCGGCCGTCCTGGCTCTCGGGCCAAAGCCTTCTGGTCAGGCTTCTCTCCGCCTGCACCATAATGCAGCCCTCTATGTGCCAAGCGGCACTGCTCAGTTTAGCTCTCCCGCAGAGCTCTTACACGCAGGCTGCCAGAAGGGAACTGCTAGCCAGGCTCCGGCCTGGCTGTTCATAAGGGCCCGGCCCTGCCCCCTGCTGGTCACATGGCCGACCTGGTTACTCCCGCAACCCACAGCTGAGCTGCCCTGGTGATTGGCAGCTGCTGTAATCCTTACTCAGGAACGGGGCACCCAAGTGCTCCCGTGACACCGTGCCTATGACCATCTTGGAGGCACCCGTCTGCAGGATGAAAGTTTTAGAAAAATCGGGCATTACAATGACTACCTTGCTACACAAATCTCTTCTGATGTCTTCAAAACCTCTTTCCATCTCAGGAGTCCATGCAATAGGGCCCTGTACCTTCCCTCTTATGGCATCCGTTAGTGTCATGTTTTTTTCTGCGAAGCAGGGGATGAACCTCCTGTAATAGTTTGCCATTCCTAGAAAAGCCCACATCTGTCGATTCATGTGTGGAGGCAGATATTTTCTTATTATGTCTATTTTACTAGCTAGAAGGTGTATTCTACCTTGCCCTACTCTAAACCCCAAATAATGCCTCTCTTGCACCCCTAAGGTACATGTGGTGGCGACACGCCCCCACAGGCTTTCAAAGGGGTGAGTGTGAGCTCCATGGGTCCCAAAACCCAGAAACAGACCCTCCGCAGGGAGAACTTACCTGCTGCCAGCCTGTCAGCACAGGAGCCGGGACCACGGCTGCAGCCGCGCGAGCCAGTGTTACGTCAGCTGTTTAATCAGCTGTTCCCCACGTGGGGAACAGCTGCCGCTGCAGGGAAGTTTAAAAGCCCCGACAGACCCTGGGCAGGGGAGGAGCCAGAGGGAGAGAGAGTAGGGGGACAGCACCCCAGCCGTGCTGTGGCTCCTGTAGGGAAAAGGAGCAGCACAGCTGGAGCAGCACTGGAGAGCAGGGCAGGGGAAATCCATGAGCCCCCTGCCGGAGGCAGAGCAGGGGAAGCACTTCAGCCCCCTGAAGGAGGCAGAGCTGGGGAAGCGCTTCTGCCTCCTGAAGGAGGCAGAGCTGGGGAGGTGTTTAAGTCCCAGGTAGGAGGCAGGGGGAAAGGAGGCGGCTCCCCATCCCTCTCCTCCCCTGGAGAATATTTCTTCTGAGGGAAAACAGGAAAAGAAAAAAAAGAGAGAAAATCAAAGTGATAGAGAGAGAAGGTTGGGGCCTCAACTCTGGAGGGACAAGAGGGTGGGTCCCCCACCTGGAGCAGGCAGCAGGCAAGACTGCAAGGCCGAAACCACCATCACACCACCACCTATCCAGTTGGTGAGTGGATGGAGTATAGTGGAGACAGAGTCCCAAGTGTGGCGACCAAGTTGCCTTGCCACGGTCTGGGCCAACACGATCAGACAGGTGGGGGCTAGCAGCGAGGAGTCAGGTGGTCAGTATTCGTATGGTTGCAAAACAAACTTTTATTTTCTTTTACTTACACCACCAGGTAACAGTAGTGTAGCGCAGGTCAGGCTTGGTTACAACAGCAACAGTAAACGAAGACAACCGTGTGTGAGGGTGGGGTATGCCAGGAGACGATGGCGGCGGACGGACGAGTTAGTTGAAACGAGTCGAGTGTGTGTGAGGATGGGGTACGCCGGGACATGACGATGGCGGGGAGACAAACACAAGTGGAACTCTGGGCTCATTCGAACCAGGGTTCTGTGATTCTCCTGAGCCAGTCTCTGCTCTCTAATTTAGCTGAGAGGCCTCCGAGCCAGGATTCTGTCAGAGCACGTCTCTGCTGTCTCTGATCTCTCTTGTCTCTGATTTAGCTGGTCTCCTCTCCGATTTAGCTGGTCTCCGCTGTGGGCGGAAACTCGCTGGCTTAAATACTCGCCAGGTAGCCAATCACAGGGTTCTCCTTTTGGAAAGTTCTAGCCAGATTACATAATGCCAGTACATGACTGGGCATGCGTACCTTGCCAATTCAGATTACCTCATTCAATTTCATACTGACCATGTGTGGGGCAAGTTTGGACATGCGCACTGGCTTTCTGGGGTTTTTTCCACTCACATGCTCGCATTAGTCTCCTTTAACTCTGTGTTATCCAGCATCCCTTTTAGTTCTGGTTCAGAAACCAAGGAACATCACGCCAAACAATTGTGAGTGCTGCCGTTGTCGGGAAGCCCTCCCAGAAAGATCTCCACTGAATCCCCTCTCTTGATAGCTTAACATCAAAGTCATGGCAGGCGAGTTGAGGGGAGGGGCACATACCTGACAGACTGGGCCACCCATAAGTGCCCAGTGACCACAGTACATTTTTTAGGGTTGACTTTCATGCCCATCTGGCATATTTCTTGTAGCACCACCCCTACATGGCATAGGTTCTGCTCCCATGTCTGCGAGTAAATCACTACATCATCAATATATGTGGCTGCGTACATCGTGTGTGGGGCTAGAATGTGATCCAGCAACCATTGAAAGGTGGCTGCAGCCCCATGCAGGCCAAAAGTGACTCCACAGTGACTCACTGCCCTCATCTTCCCCCAAAGTCTTGCTCTGGGCAAGCAGCATGTGGCACAGTGGTAGCAGTGGTGCAGTGGTGCTGGTGGCTGCTGCATGCGAGGTGGATGCTGGTGGCCACTGCATGCAAGGTGTGGTGTGGGGGCATCTGCTGGCAGCAGTGTGGTGGCAGCTGCTGTGCCCCATGCTGCTTGCCCAGAGCAGGTCTAGGGGGGTGAGGGCAGTGGTGCGCTGGCAGCTGCTGGATTCAAGCCCCCCCTCTCCCCCAGCCGCCAGTGCATGTGTAGCCCACAGAGGGGCACTGCTGCCTTTGCACACCACCCTCCTGGGAGCGGGCACAGATGGCAAGGAGCAGGAGTCAGACCACTTGACTCCCCTGCTACCTGCCTTCACCCACTTGTCTCCCTTGGCCCCCCCCAATAATTATCATGCATTAACTTGTGTAACATATTGCTACATAAGTTGTAGAGATTGTAGAGGCAGTATATCCATGTTCAAAAAGGCATTACATAGATTCATGAAGGATGGATCCATTGAGAGCTATCAAATAGAACAGTCAGGGATGTGCCCTCTGACCTTCCTAAACCAAACATGGCTGATCCCAGGTAGGGTGAGAGGGGATGGATAGTCCCCTGAACATATATTCTCCATTTAAAGCATCTATGATTTGCCACTGTCGGAAACAGGATACTGGGTTACATGGACCATTGGTCTGATGCAGTATGGCATTTCTTAGGTTCTTAAACCTAAATTATATTGGGTAGTCAACAATGAACTCAGTGGCATAATTTAATCTAACAAGGAAAATCTCCCCAAAAGTAAAACCTGATTTTCATGTGCATCTCATTATGCTTACACACTTGTGGTATTAGAAGAAGATGGCAGTGAGAGAAAGCATCAAAATAAATACAAAACTATAAGATCAACGGAATGATTCAAAGGTGGAAGGAAAGCTGACAAGATTATTAATAGGTATTTTAATCTGGATTTATTATCTGCAATATTTTACTATTTCCCATTAGCTCAACGTTAGTATTATGTTTGTATCTAATTCATTTTGGCTGAAAGAGTCAACCACAAACCCCACTACAGTAAAAGATGATGATGAAGACAGAAGAAACGAGAAGCCTAGAAGATGAGGTCTTTAAGAAGAGGCTGGATGCCTACCTGGCTGGACTCATTTGAGTCCTGTTTCTCTTTTTGGGGTTTTTTGTTGTTCTCCCGCCCTGGCGGGGGGTCGGGCTAGAAGATCTACTAGGTCCCTTCCGACCCTTAATCTATGAATCTATGAATCTATGAATCTATGAGGATTGTTCAACTTCTTGGTTAGACACTGAGCAAGCAAGCAAAAGGGAGAAAGGAGTCACAGAAGTCCTCCACAGTAGAAGATACAGGAATGAAGGATTGAACAAATCTGTCAAAAAGACCATCAATGTATGAATGGCAGCTGGGCCAAACAGAGATGGAGGAGGAAGAAGTGCCAGGAAACACTTAAGTATGTACTTAATTTGTGCTTAGAATTGAATCCATTTAAGAATTGAACTCGTTCTTAAATGTAAGCATATAGGTAAGTATGAGCTGAGGTTTGATTTAACCTTTTTTTTTTTTTGAGTTGCTGGAAGGTAAAAGGAAATCCCAAATAAAGTAAGCTCTGTTTTAATAAGTATAACAACAATGATAATAAAAATGTATATAATATATATAATGTTGTATAATAAAATATCATCATCAATATTACAATACAGGAATGGCTGAACAGATTTTCAAGTGTACAGAAACATTTTTCCTGCATCGAGGCACACATGGTCTCTTTAGTATGGTTTTATCCTAGAGAAAACTTTTATGTCTGAATTTATAAGCTCCCAGAAGACCAGAAGTTGTAGTGAAAAGAACAGTAGGAAACAACTAAAGCTTCTTGGAACTATGAATAACACGGTCTGACAAAAATAACAACATGTGTGAAAAACTGCCTTTTTACTGCACTTCCGTGAATCAGAAAACTAAAATTGTTCACCCATACATGTATAGCAATGCAGTAGGAATTCAGTAATAAACAAAATTGTATTGTTAGGGGAGATACAGCAACCTTATATTGGAAACAATGCAGTATAATGGAGTCCAAAATAAAAAATAAAATCTGCTAATTTTGTAAGGCTGAAAGTGTATTCTAACCTTTCCTAGGCAATAGCAGTGTGGCATTTCTTTCAGTTGCACAGTTCTATGAGAGAAAGCCAGGGAAAAGACTCCAATCCAGTTAGCAGAGAAATCTGCACCAGGTTTGAAAAATCACCCAAACCTGCTAAAGTAAAATCTTAACAAGCAAAACTGCCTTTTGAATCAAAGTCTGTAGGTTAGCAGTGAACAGGCTGAGCAGAGTCACAAGCAGAGATGGCATTTAGTGGACTCTGTGTCTTTGCTCTTATCCTGGTCTTAGAGGTGAGGAGAAAATAATAAGGATCAGCTCTTTGGACAACAGGCAACTTAGAGGAGAATGTCCTATCAAGATGAATATGGGTCATTCAAGAATTAACTCTCTACTTATCTTCTACCTCAGTTTTTTGCTGCTCGTCCATTTAAAAAGTAAGATTTGCTCTTTTTTATCATTGTATGTCCTATGGCTAGGTGGTGAGATAGACACTCCTGTCAGAAAGCTCATTTTGTCACAAAAGACTTTGTGATACTGGGTAAAGATGCCAAAAGGATTTGGTTTAGCGAACCATAAGTTTTATGAATTCATGGCACAGATGGCTTTTAGATCTTAGTGTTCAAATAGTTTGGAATGACCAGAGAACGAAAAAATTGAAAATTTTTGGTTTGACTATTTAAATTAGGATGCTAGGAAAAGCCTCTGAAATTTTCACAAAAAAATGAAACACAGATGTTAAAATCCACAGTTTTGTAGCCATACACAAAGTCCCTATACACTTGGATGTTTAAAATGATACATTAAAATATGGACAAGACTTCTATTTTGTTTCCTTATGCAACATATTACTTTTTATACTAGCCTCTCACGTATCCCATGCATTTCTATAATGTCCATCACCATATTTATATAGTGCCCATCACCAGATGATATAATCACAAATTTTTTTTTAAAAAATCTCCATGGAAATCACTAATTAAATAACAATATGTGGTTTGTGGTTCAGATACCTTGATTTTCTTTTGGGTAAATATTAACATAACCTTTAATTAGAGAGAGTGTGAATGAGCAAAAGTCTTGATTGTTTTGATTAAGAAAACCTTTTCAACAAACTTCCACATAAACAGAGGTGTTCAAAATATTGTAGGTGAAAATGGGTTTTGTTGATAATTTTGTCAGATGGGTGACAGTAAATATGATCCAAGGAGACTAAATGGCCTCAGCTGGTGAAGCTGATGTATGTTTATGAAAGGCAGTAGCTCTTCAACATGTTTAAAATGAAGACAGGCAGAGTGTGTGTCTGTCTGAAGAGGCTACATGATTTGTGTCTGTTGATTTTGAATCGCAATAAGACAAAGATTTGAGCAGCTGCCATTAAACAAGAAGACTTGGCATTAGCGTACGATGTTGTGTAATCTGGGTCACCTTCTGTTGCTGCATCAGTCAGATTGTTACTGTACAGTTTACAGCTCAATGTAAATCAAACGCTGAAAAGCAAACAGTAGTACTTACATGAACCAGAGCTATAAAATAAGGAATAAAACAAACTTTAGTACCTAGAAAAATATAAAACACGATATAGATTAAGCATGATTTTATCTGGGTTTTTTTTTTTTTTTAATTTGAGGCTGTATTTCTTAACTCACTTGTACTTTAACCAATGAAAACAAAATGTTCTTTTCAATTATCTCACACCGGGACAACTTCTGAAAAAAGAGTTCTTGAAACTTCAAGACACATTTTTTTAGCTGCTGCACCATAGCATAAACAATCAGCCTTTGAGTCCCTATGTAAATATCTCTGAGCTAGAATCTGTTATTATAATGAAAGGAAGTGTAATTGAAATGATGATAATGAAGAAATTTCATTTATGCACCATATAGGCAAATTACAATATAACAGAGATGCTGCGTGAAAGGAGAAAACATAAAAGATGCTTATCAGGGGAAAAATGTTATGCTAAAAATATCATGCAGACAAAAAAGACACTGATAGATGGCCTTGAGTGTAAACAACAAGAAGCACCCCAGGGACGTGTACAGCATCAACAAAAATAAAATTAATCTACAG
>NW_017728993.1:77521789-77524608 GCF_001723915.1 Gavialis gangeticus
AAAATAAAATTAATCTACAGACCTCAGTCCTTGGGTTTGGCTTTCCAGATCCCGAGAGGAGTAAAGTAGCTATATGTTACCTTCATAGTCTCTCCCTAACATTAGAACTGCCTGGGGTGTCAGGTCGGTTCCAAAATAAATTTCTTTCTCTGAAGCAGGTCCATATGCCAGTAGAGCTAAGCTTGGAATAAGTAAAGAATCCCCACCTGAGCATTCCCTTATAGTGGATATTGGGGGTATGGGCTGGAAGCTTTGTATCGGTCGACCTGCATGGAGAAACTGCAGTGAGGACAATGATCTTACCCAGTGGTTTTTCTTACCTGAAGGGTCCTCAGACTATGTCTAATAAGTCCACCAAAGATGATTATTATCAGTCAGAAGTATGGGTCTGCACCTCCCTTTGAATTCTTTTAGGTGTCTGCAAGGAAAAAAGGTTTCATTTGTCTGATCTAACCTGTAGAACATTTTTTTAAATGCTGCATTCTGCAATCTCCTTAAGGTGTTTACCTCAGAAAAAAAGTTTTATGCAATAACTTTTTAGCCAACTATTTTTTAAAAGTAAAGAGAATTCTTGAATACTGTTGTTTCTTACATGAAAATCAAAAGAACAGAGCATGACACAGGCATAAAATAGGGGGCTAAAACAGAGTAGAAGTAGGGTCAATTATAAATAACTATATGTATAACAATTATACCAAGGAAAGTTAATTAGTTTATCCTATTGGATTTGTCTTGCCCAGATTCTCCTACTGATAATCTAATACAAGAAGTAAGTCAGTCTATGCCCTCTTTTTTATTTTAATCAACTTGGGAAATCAACCATATACCTGAAATTCCACTTGCTAAAAACATACGTGCATACAGAGATGTTACACGTGCGTGTGTACAGATGTAACATAAGCTCAGTATTGTGTTGCATTAGTGCCCAGAAATACCAGAGCGAATTTTGGAAGCCCTTTGCTTCAGATAGAAGCAAACCTGGACCATTCCACAGTAGCAGAACCGCTCAAAATGTATCTAAAAAAACATTTTTCCATTTTTATATAGAACAGACATTTCACAGTAATCAAGTATCAGTTTCATCAACATTATTCTTGGGAAGTGTTCCATTTCAATAGACTGAAAACATTTCATTTTAAACTCATATATCATAACATGAAAATCCAAAATGCGTATCAATCATAGTTTAAAAAAACACAGTAACCTAATTATGACAGTAATCAAGGGACTCATATTTTACCAGGTGTTCTGAGAAAAATCTATTTAATGCTTGGATAGAATTATGTGTGCTGAGTAAATGGCAAACTTTTATTAAAGTCTTGTGGGACATGCATAAAACTTTTATAAAACTGAGGATTTGTAAAGTCAGGGGAGCATACTCTTATATTAAGCTGTTATCCATAAGAGATTATTGTTGTTATTATTGAGAGTTGCATAGAATTAAAGTTAACAACACTGTATTTTATCTTGTCACTACTTGTATCAATTATCATCAAGCTGTACAATGAGATCGGTTTCAAACAGTGAATCAGAGCCCTCTCAGAAACAATACTAAACTCTTTAATGGTACTGTTTGTGTCAACTTACATGACTGCATTCAGAGAACCCCCTCCTCTTGTAGTTAGCACAATATGTTCCTGAACCACTAACAGGTGTGACAGGGGGCCATCACGAGGTCAGTCTCATGGTTGGACTGCCCACCTGTCTAGGGCAGTCTGCCCTGTCTTGCCCACCATGTCTTGATGTATTAATAACTGATGTAAAAAAATGTGCGAGGCTGCCCATTTTATGCCCTGATGCCTAGGGCAATATACATGGCTCCAACCTCCCCTATACTGTGTCCGACGCCTCGCAGATGGCATCCAAAATCTACTCTCCCTTGGCTTCTTTGCTGAGCCACACTTGGCCTTTGGCTCTGCTTGGCTTCTGGCTCTGCTTGGCCTCAGGTATCCTCAGACATGCACTGCACACTCTCTCACTGAGGCCTCAACTCATCAATCCATGCCCCTTCCCTGGGGCCTCCACTCCTGCCCCCTCACTGGGGCTTACACTCTAAAACCATTGGCCTGGTCCTTCAGGCCACACAGGCCCTACCCTGCCTGCCTCTATGCAGCCCTTCAGGTCACACAGAACATTCTCTGCACCCTCATGCACAGTCCTTCAGGCCACCCCTGTGAACCCTACTCTGTGCAGCCTGCTATCCATTCCATACCCACTTCACTGGGGCCACTCTACTGCCTCTACTGCCTCTATCCCTCACTGGGGCCACTGGGGTCTTACACCCCATGGGCCTCAGGTGCCTTACTAGGCATGCCTGCTCCCCCCCCGCCTGTCCCTAGGTTGGGGTTACCCATCAGGTTGTGGGGGCTGGGGCTATAAGGAACCCCATACTTGCCTTTCACTAGGGAGTCACTGGTGTGGCATTTCCTGGGGACCACCCTGCCACGGGCAGCCCCACCACATCATCCTACCCAAGCAGGACGTAGTTTTCAGTCATGTCCCAGGACTAGGAGCTTCCACCTTCCCCATAGCTCATTCACTGTACCTCCAAGATGTTGTGAGCAGCTGCTACACCCAGGTAATGTTCTTCCTACAGCTGCATCCAGCAAACTGCTGGCTCCCCTGCTCAGGCCTGTTCTTATTGCCAGCAGCTGAGCGCTCTTCCCTGAAGCAGGGCATTAAGGTGTGCCTGCTCCTTCAAGAGCAGAGACAGCTTAGCTACAGAGCCCTGAGAGCTAGGCAGGGTTCCACGGCTGCAGGCTAATCAGGGTATTAGCTGGCACCTGCACCCGGTCAGTTGATCAGAAGGAAACATGGCC
>NW_017728993.1:77524802-77525406 GCF_001723915.1 Gavialis gangeticus
TGTGACCTCCAATGTTATTGTTGTTGTTATGTTATAGCCCAGGAGCTCGTATTTATGTTGTTATTTGAAGCCGGTGAATCGGACTGAGGCTACTGGGGAGGAGGAGGCCTCATTAGGGCTGAAGAGAGCCCAGTGCCAGTGAGGGTGCACAGGCAGGGGCCAAGGGCCCAGTGATGACAGGAGGCTGAGCTAAATCAAGACCTCAGAGGGACAACATGTGAAGCATGGTGCATGGTGAAGGGGCAGTTTTGGAGCCACGCATCTAGCCCATAAGGCTTGGGGTGTCCCATGAGTTACCTACCAAGAATGGGGCCCATCAAGGGGTCCAATAACCTGAAGCATTTGAGGGGCTTCATCAAGACCATGATGGAACTGTAACTCAAGGACAGCCTCCCTATTTATTAATTTACCAGCAAGATGTGGCAGATGAGATTAGAAAGTGCCCGTAGGGCAGAGCCAGCACAGTCACAGAGCCCTAGGGACATCACGGCTGTCCCTGAAGACCCTGCATTGTGACATTCCCCAATCAGGCAGTCCCCTGCCAGCCACGTGACTCCTGATTGGGGAGTGCAGCCACCTACAGGCTGCTCCGCTGCTTCGTCTT
>NW_017728993.1:77530406-77534294 GCF_001723915.1 Gavialis gangeticus
CAGCACAGTCACAGAGCCCTAGGGACATCACGGCTGTCCCTGAAGACCCTGCATTGTGACATTCCCCAATCAGGCAGTCCCCTGCCAGCCACGTGACTCCTGATTGGGGAGTGCAGCCACCTACAGGCTGCTCCGCTGCTTCGTCTTAGCCCTTAAAGTGGCAGGCACCAAAGGTGCTCTGCCACACCAGGAATTATAGCAGACCCACTCCCTAAAATGAGTTCAAGAAAAGTGATAAGGTGGCAGAGTACAGAAAGTTCAAGCACTTGGTAAAGAAACATCCAGAAATTTGTAATATTTTGTTTCAGTATGAAAAAGGGCCTCTGTCTATAGTTACCAAACTACTTAAACTAAGAAAAATACTACAGTAATTCAAGTACCACAGTGTGCTATCAGGATCTTTCCCAAATTTCATCCCATTTTCATCCTATAATAGGGAGATCTAAATTTTGAATTCAGACAGCTCTGGGATTTTGATGTGCGTCACCTGTACTTGCTAAACACAAGGGAAGCAATTTCTGATGCAGTTAAGCAGATTCAGTTACATGGTCTATAACTGTAGAAAACTTTTTGTAGCTACAAAATTTTTCTAGACAAGAAACTTTGTTCTTCTCACACTAAACAGGTGGTGTGACAGTGTTTCAAATAAACTGAGAGACTCCTAAGCAAATCAGATAACAGTAATGAAAAGCAGTGTAAAATAATAATAGTATTTGCCATATCATATCTTCATATTCAACTGCTTGAATGAAAAATTGGCCCAGCTTCAATATATTATTTTGAAAGTCTTTTTAATAGAAAGGTTAAAGAAAATATTATTTGCTTTTTTTCAAATAATTCAATACTGATCTTGTCTGCTTTCAGTAAGGTAAGCTGTTCCTTAGACTTAAAATCACTGCTATTTGACTTACTGTAGACAGAATCAATTTTACCTTCTCCATTTGGCTACCATTTGTATCCACAGGTTCATATCTATTATTAAAGTAGATTAAGTGAGAGAGAAACCATAGATCTTTCCATAGATGAGAAAAGTGGAACTACTTTATTCACCTGCAATCTTTTTTTTTCCAAAATGGACAAAACCACCCTTTGCGACAACTTGCATTGAATGGGCATGTCTACACATTCATTAATGCACTTTTGCTAACCTGCATTAAATTTAGTACCTCCATTGTGAGATACTACAAATAGGTGTATTAGCAAAAGCACACAGGGTTTTTTGTGATGCTTTAATGCACATGAAAATAGGTTAATGTGCATTAAATCACATGTGTAGACATGCCTGTTAAGTCTATAATTCATGAAAACATTCCTGTTCATAACTGCACTAAAAAGTTTTCAATGTTAGATATATGTTAATGTTTTAAGCCAACAGAACAAAAGCACATGACTCAAGCATGTGTGTAAGTTCTCAATATAGAGCTTATGTAAATGTCTTCTTGAATTGAGAGACCATATGAGATCTCATACTGGACCTCACAGTATTCCTACTTAAATCTTCAAGGCTGGCAGCAAGGAACTGGTACTGGGACTCCAGGAATTTATTTTTTTAGTTTAGAACAACAAGAACATCCCTAGGGACCTGATAAATCATGACTATCTTCAAGAAAGGAGATAAGTCTGTGTGCAGGGACTATCAAAATATCACCCCCACTCACCTTCCACAGCACCCTTGCCTGTATCCTCCTGAACAGTTTTCTACCTTTCGCTGAGAAAGTCCTGCTGGGATCTCAGTGTGGCTTCAAACCATCGCATGGTTTGAAACCATGGGATGGTTTGAAAATTAATGTAAATTAGCCTATTTTCATGTGCATTTGGGGCAACTGACATGATCTTCGTTTCTACCAGATCCAAGGAAAGTGTCAGGAACAACATCCAGACTTGTATATGGCCTTCATTGACTTTACTAAGGCCTTTGACTCTGTCAGTCACAAAGCATTATGAAAAGTACTGGCCAGATTTGGATACCCTGAAAAATACTTCAAGATTCCCAGGCATCTACATGACCAGATAACTGCAACTGTTTTTTGTAGCAGATCAGAGATTCATTAGTCATCTGAACTGGGCTCAAGCAAGGGATGTGTCATCACACCAATTTTGTTCTCCATTCTTTAGTTGTCATCCTGTTTCTTATTAATGACTGCCTCTCTTCCAGAATTAATATGGAATATCAAATTGTTTGAGGGCTTTTCAACCTAGGATGTTTTTACTCAAAGGCTGAAGTATTTAAGACAGCCATCATTGACCTTCAGTACACTGACTGTGCCATCCTTGTGCACACTAAGGAAAACCAACCATACTAGATCTCTTTGCAGAAGCCTACTGAACTTTGGGCCTCTCTCTTAATATGTAGAAGACTAAAGTGTTCCATCCGCCTGCTCCAGGCTATGAATGTGATTCCCCTCCTGAAATTACCATTGAGGGACAGACTCTTGAGGCAGCTGAGCACTTCTCTTACCTTGGTATCCACCTCTCTCAGAGAGCAAACATTGATGAGGAGTTCCAGCACAAGATCTGGTGTGCAAGTACCTTTTTCAGGAAATTGCTTTGTATGCTTTTTGTTGATCATGATCTCCAGGAAGATACCAAGATCTAGGTCTACAATGCAGTCATCATCTCCATTCTCCTCCATGGTTGTGCAACAAGGGTGGCCTACCATCATCCCAAGAGCCTGAAGAGGTATCATCAGCAATGCCTCCAGCAAATCCTCTGCATCAAAAATGACTATCACTGTACAAACACCAGAATCCTTCCTGAAGCCAATGTTAACAGCATTGAGTCAGTGATCCTTGAGCACCAATTTTGCTGGAACAGATATTGTGTACGGATACCCAACTCTTGACTCCCAAAGCAAGTGCTCTACTCCCAGCTTAGCTGAGGCCTGCAATGGTGGTCAGCTGAGGCCTTGTGGTGGTCATACGAAACACTACAAGGACACATTAAACACATATTTCAATAAAACAAATCCCAGAGTCAAGAGCTGGGAGGAGCTGGCTACTAACCAACTCCAATAACACTGCAATCTCAACCAAGTGGCAGCCTGCTTTGAAGTAAAGTGTCTTGCCCACAAAACAGAGAAGGGAGAACTGAGGAAGAAAAAGGAGAGGAATCCCAGCCTACTCTCCCCTGTGGAAAACCTGCAACATCTGTGGGCAGATCTGTTGCTCAAGATTGGACTCATAAGTCACCTCAAAAACCCATAAATGAGTTGTGGAAGAGTTCATCCTTGAATCAAGGGATTGCTGCTGATGATATTTAGACTACTCAGAAAGAGAAGCTGGGACTCCTTCCTTGTTAGAAGGTACTAAATGCAGTATAGAAGCATATTGCTCTAGAAGCCTATTTGCTTCTCGTTTATGTGATGTAACCCATCAAAACATAATAACAGAAGAACTGCCATTTACTAGGTCAGACCATAGGTTCATCTTGCCCAGCATCCTGTGTCACAGGGGCAGAGAGTGGATGCTGAAAGGGAGAGTGGATTGCGTGTGACCAGGGTTTTTTCCCCACTGTTCCTCTTTCACTTTCAGCCTCCAGCTTTTAAAGCCTGGACAGTTCTAGTTCAGAGGCTGTCTCCCTAACTTTGGGTGCTTGTACACGTGATGATTGCTACTGATGCCCCTTTCCTCCAAGAACGTGTCCAAATCCCTTTTGAATCTGGCTCTGTTAGCTTCCACAACAATGAGTTTGACAATTAATTATGACTTTAATGGTCATTGAAGCACAGTGAAAAACTCATTTCTTTCTCAAGCATGTGCCTTCAAGCCTTCAAAGGGTTGCTTTTGTGAAGAAAAGTGGCTGATTTGGGAGGAGAAAAAAAGTATGAAGAAACTAAGAATTCAGTCCCCTCTTGGCAGAGGTGAACATCAGGTTTTGATTTCCTAATTC
>NW_017728993.1:77539294-77539836 GCF_001723915.1 Gavialis gangeticus
ATGCACTTTTTTATTCATTCAGAATCCATACACGTCAGCTTATGCATTCTTATTTGATCTGATTCAGCACCTGTCTGGTCCCACAGTGAGAGGAGTTTACAAGCTGCTCTAATTATACCCTATCTATTACATATTAGATATTACAATAGTGTCTATACCAAAGATCTTTCCTTAAAGTATAGGGGTTGTTTTTTAACCCATATATTTTATCGATATCAAAGTCGTATTTCTGCAGAAAACAGAATCTCAAAGTATCATCTGACTTCTTGTTCCTAGCAGTGTCTAAATTATTATAACTGTGAAAGAAAAAAAAAGATATGTGAAGGCAGGCTGTCTTAGAAGAACAATATTAGAGATTTTCTATGGCTGCATACCATGTTAGTAAGGAATATTTTGAATCAAATTCTGTATGCAAAGAGCACAGAACCTGGAGAAGTTTGGATATGTCTTTCTCAGTTGGATGCTGATTCTAATGTACCAAGGAGAAGGCTGGGTAGATTTGCACCTGATAAACTAACCATAGTATGTACGTGCGCACACAC
>NW_017728993.1:77544836-77546707 GCF_001723915.1 Gavialis gangeticus
GACATATTCATCCAGTCGACAAAAGACAGGGTTAACAAAATATAAAACACACACAGCACACACATACACACGTAGAGAGAAAAGATAAGATTTTTATATAGATATCTATATAGATATCTATATAGATATATATATGTATAAACACACACACATATATGTACATTACAAACCAAAGCCTGTGTGTGTAGAACAAGCTTCTGTGAGCTGAAGCTCACTTGATCCGATGCTGTGAAATGATGTGCAGAAAGCAAAGTATAAGAGGAAGAGATTTGATTGAGAAACTGCAGAAGAAGAAATCATCCACATACTGGATTGTCTTAAATATGGTTTAAACAAATATGGTTTAAACAAATATGGTCTTATCCCATTATCTGGATTATCTTTTGTGACTCCTTATTCCTGTGGGATTTACTGCTTGTTTCCATGTTTCTCTCAGCACTGTCCACTCCATCCTCTTCCCCTCCACTATTGTCCTCCTCTCTTGTCTTTTGTATTCTAATTTATCTCTTCTTCTCTGCTTTCTGCATGTCCTTTTATGGATCTGATGAAGTGAGCTTCTCCTCATGAAAGCTTGTGCTATATATCTACTATATATCTATATCTACTGTGGCAGCGGGGTGCTCCCTCAGGGGCCGGAGGGGCGGGGGGCAGACCCCAACACTTCTGGAGAGAGGAATGGGGACCCCAGTGCCACTGCAAATTTATCTAGGAGGCGGTCCAGAGTGGAGAGAGAGCCATGTAAGCTGGCATTGTGGTGGCTCTTTAAGCAGCTGTCTATTAAGCTGGGTGGCGGCCAGCTGATTACGTCAGCTGGAGATGCCACCATGGGAGATTCAAAAGCCTGGCTGGAAGCTGGGTTCAGGGTGGAAGCCAGCTGGCAGGATGCTGGGCCAGCCCAGACCCAGGACGCCAGCAAGAGTGAGCCCACTGACTCTGCCCTGCGGCAAACGGGCGAGAGCAGCAGTCAGGTGCCAACTGGGTCACTGCGAACTTTGGTCCTAGGGCACGAGAGGCTCACGGCTGGCAATTCTCCAAAGGAGACACATCTGGCTGTATCCACCCCAGCCCTGATGCATTTGTGGCCCCAGAGCCAGCATAGGAATCGGGAGGGGTGGACCCAAGAGGAAGAGAGGTGGGCAGGCCAAATTCCCAAGCCTTTACTCCTCACACAGCTGAGAAGGTGGAGGCCCCTTGGGCAATGGACAGGCTGTAGCCCAGAATTCGTGTGGCACCACGAAGATCCACGTGGTTGGCAAGTGGATGGGGTGTAGGGGAGGCGGAACCCCGAGAAAATCCATAGTGAACCTGTGAGTATCCCCGTCTTTGTGCCTGGGGGGAAGAAACACCACTAAACCCCTCCTTATACAATTACATCAAGTCATGGTAGGCGAGTTAGGGGTCCAGACCTTGGAGCAGGAGTATACTCACAAGCGCCAGCCAGGAGCGCCACACTACTATGTTGAGTCTATAACGTGCAAATTTACCCTGCCTTCTCCTTGACTTCAGACAACACAGCTAACTACATTTCCAAACCAAAATTCAGATTCAAACTTTAGAGAAATTCAGACCAGGATCCAGTCTCTGCCTATAAGACACTTATACAAGCAAGCCACAATACTACTTTAATGTCCTATTAATATTTTCAGCATCCAAAAGATCATAGAATCATAGAATCAATGAGTCGGAAGGGACCTAGACAGATCATCTAGTCCAACCCTCTGCCATGGGCAGGAAGGAGCACTGGGGATGGCAGGGGTCATAAGACCCCAGCCAGGTGCCTATCCAGTCTTCTCTTGAAGATCTCGAGGGAAGGTGAGAGCACCACCTCTCTGGAAAACCTATTCCAGGTTCTGGCCACCCTTACCATGAAG
>NW_017728993.1:77551707-77561771 GCF_001723915.1 Gavialis gangeticus
CAGGGATTATTTTTGTATTATTTCTATTCTATTCTATAGAACAACATCATCCCTACTACTACTACCAATATTATTCGCCAAGTAAATGTAGATACATTTTAGGAAGAATAATGCAGAAATGTTTCCTGGGAATATCTGTTTGCATTTGCAGATATCAGGTTTAATGGTTTCAGGTGAATCCTAATCCAGAGGCAGTGAAAATTCTCATCCAGAACGATTCAAAATTCACGCAAACTTTGAAGAGTTTCCTTGTCAGAAAGGAAACACAAAACCTTGGAAACTGGTTTGGATGTTGTTTCAAGTCTGAATTTAACCAGTGATAAAAGAGCAATTAGTGGGAAGCCTTGAAGCAGACTTAACTTGACCACCAGGATCTGGGGGAACGTTTGTTCACCAGAGCGCCCCAAGGGATGACGAGGTCAAACGGTCATAAACTACTGTGAGACCATTTCAGGCTGGACATAAGGAAGAATTTCTTTACTGTCCGAGCCCACAAGGTCTGGAACAGTCTGCCATTGGAGGTGGTTCAAGCACCTACTCTGAACACCTTCAAGAGCAAATTGGATGCTTATCTTGCTGGGATCCTATGACCCCAGCTGACTTCCTGCCCTTTGGGTGGGGGGCTGGACTCAATGATCTTCTGAGGTCCCTTCCAGCCCTAATGTCTATGTTTTCAGGTGTCATCCGAAGACTAAAATATGTGGCAGCATATGCTGCAGAAGAATTCAGCAGGAATCTAATATTCATCTGGATGACATTAGATACAGAATATATTTGATTACTAGATGTGGAAATCAGGTAGACTTTGCTATATAGCTCTATTAGTTTGCAGAAACATGCAGCCTAAAAGTCATAATATAGTTATAAATTTGTGTGTCATATGCATTGAAGTTCATTGGTTGCATTATTTTGTAGAATGCCTATCAGTCTCATGTATTCAATAAGTTATATCATTGCCACAATGTTTATGCATGGAGACATAAAACACCTAAATGAAAACAATACCTATTGGGTGTGTTTCAAAGCTGTAAATGTTTAAAAGGTGATATCATATTTCTTTTCATATATGATTTCCAGTTTCTCCTCGGTCCTTATGAAAAGTTCAGGGTTCTATTTAAAGTAATTAGTATTCTTTTATACAACAGGAACAACATAGCAGTTGTGTTTCCCTTTCTAGTTGTTGCTTTCTATTTCCTAAATTCTCCAGGAAAGTCTCACAAAATAACCCTGCATGCTACAGTTTTCATATGCATTTTTTGGTAGCTGCCAAATGTGGCAGAATGCATGTCGACTCACAGTTCCATGATAACTACATAAATGAAGGCACAAAAAGTGACACTTTATTCAAACTAAAGTTGGCATTAATTCCATCTCAAAATATCCCTTGCATGGCTATTTCTAATGATATACCATATTTACCCCAATCCAAGATGATTTAAAATTTAAGATGACTCCCCACACACACACTTGCTGCTGCCAATAAATAGATTCTGTACATGGAAAGTTTTAAATCCATCTTAAATTTGGATAGTGTGGGGGAGGGGGTGTTGTCATCCCCTACCCACTGCTGCAGTGGGGAAAGCAGCAGCAGGGGAAAAAACAGCAGGGAAAGCAGCAGCTAGGGGGCTGCCTGACCCCCAACCCCTGCTACTCCCACACCTTGCTCTTCCCACCTGCCCTGCACCTCTTGCTCCCCTGGTGCCTGCCCATCCTTTCATCTACCCCCCTCCCCTACAGCTGCTTACTCTATGCAGCAGCTTTAGCTCTGGATCTGTCCCAGCCCTAGCCAGGCAACAGCAGCAGCAGCAGCAGCTCTGGCCATGGCCCCAACCCCAGCCTAGATCAGGGCCAGAGTGACAGCAGCTTCCCTGCCATTGTGCGTTCTCCCTCATGCTGATTCAGATTATCTGATCTCCCCCTCACCCTTCTGTCCTCATTCCCTGCATTGTGCAGTTTCCACCCCCTACCCTATGCTTTCCCTGCTGCATACCTGCTTCCCACCACATGAGCCACCTTAAGCCACCCCTGCCCCGACCAGACAGCAGTGAGTGACATCTCTGGCTCTTGCACCAGATGGCTGCTGTGGCTGCAGCTCTGGGCCTAAGTCAGGGCCAGAGATGCAGCCACAGCCACAGCTGCAGCCTACCTTAAGCTAGTTCTCAAATCCAGGATGAGAGGTATTTTCTTCCATGTTGAATGGAGAAACAACCTCATCTTGGACTCAAGTAAACATGGAAATATGATCCTAAACATTTTTGTTTTGATATCACTCTTTGAGAAACTTTGAAATATGAATTTTATTCAGAAGTAGAGAGAGCCACCATTTTTACCATTAAAAAATGGCCTACAAACAGAATCACTTGAATCCTCAGAAAGTCCTACCAATGCTGTCATGTCCTTAAGTGCCTACATAAGGGTGCACTTTTGAAATACCCAATGCAAGTCCGTCTTATGAGTTAGAATCCATAAATATGAATATTGATGTGTTGTACACAGGTGCAACAGGGGCTACTCTGAGCTGCATACTCACTGGGATGGGGGCGGCTGGCACGTGCTACAGATGGCGCATCCCCAGATGACAGTGCAGTGAAGCAATGAGCCCCACATATGCTCAGGTGGCATCCCCAAGAGGGAGCTGGCAACCAGCACACAGAGCACCACCTGAAGGTCAGAGGTGACAGCTGCAGAGAGTAATGAGCCCCTTAGGAGTTCCTAGCACCTGCCAGTAGCCAGCAGCCACATGGCGGTGAACAAGGAACCCGATTGGCCCAGGCCAACCTGGAAACTCCCACATAAGGATGCAGCAATCAGAGAGCTGAGGGAAAGCACAGAAGCATGAGGGCACTGGCTGCATTGTCCCCCAGAGGCAGGAGATCAGGAGATCAGAAGCCTGAGACCTGGAACTTCGAAACCCTCTGAACTGCTGCAGGATCACTGTATGATGCAGAGTGACCAGTACCACTAGGGGCAAGGCCGGGCTTTGGGACACCCCTGGCTCTACATTACCCCAGGGGCCTGCCAGGAACTGGCAGGCCCATACAGACTGAGCCAGCACAGGGCAACTCCTATGAGACTAGGCATGCTGGTTGCCTTGCTTCAGGCAGCACCATCGGGCTGGAGAAGAGCCTCTGGCCCAGCCATTTCAGTTGTTATTAATTTATTTGTCTCCCTGTGTGGGCCATGCCCAACAGACCTCAGAACTGAGGTTTGGATCTAGCAATCAAGGCTAGAACCACATCAACTCCAGACAACCCAGCAGCTTCATTTTCCATCTAATGGCAAGGCGGTCATGCACAGCAACTGGATATGCTTAATGAGCGCCAACTAGCACCCTGAGTGGAAAGGGGTCAGGTGAAGAGGAGGAAGGAGCCCCACAGAAGACCCCAGCATTAACCCATGCTGACCTCAGCACACTCTCGCACTAGGCAGGTATTACCTCCCTTCAACTACACCAAGTCAAGGCAGCCAGGATTTGAGAGCAGAAGAGCAAGACACCTGCTGAGCATGTGGCACATGCACCCCATCCCAGTGCAGCTGCCTGTAGAACAGGCCACAGTATAAACCAGCTTGGGTACACAAACTATGATAAGTGAGCTAGTTTACAGTGAATTCTTCCTTTGGGAATACCCAAATGTTGAGAGCTACGTGAGAAAGGAGCAAGTACCAAAAAAATAAGATGGTGGATGGAATGAAGTAAGCCCAAAGTCAGGAACAACATTGATAATGAATGTTTCCCAACTTACTGTTGTAAAAGATTGCTCATATATATTTTCCTGCAGATACTGAGGTACAAGAAATATATCTCCATGATGACAACTGCAAGTGAATTGTGCCAAACAGGCAAAATGTCGATGCTAATGCTGTAAATGATTCTATGCAGATAGATTCATGAACCAATAGAAGTCACTTTCAGAGTCTGACCTTGGAATGGAAGAGTTCCCAATGGCCTTATTATTTGAAATATTTTATGACCTTCACAAAGAATTAGCCATCTATAAAGAAATGCCATGTAATGTTTCTAACAAAAACTCATTGAAGACATGCATTTTTAAGTCAAAACTATTTTAAGCATTTCAGTGCATCATAGTCTTTCAGCACATTTAATCTATGAACCATGTAATAGCGTCTACTATAAATACCAGTAATTTGCTACCCCAAATGTGCATAAATTAGGAAAATAATTCCATCCAAGTGTTTTGGTAATAGTAGCAGAGCATCTGAGGTTTTTTTGCACTCCTTTTCCCCTCTGGGATGTTGGCAGCATGTAATTTTTCCCATGGGCAAAGGCTTTTTATTTACTGTAACTATTCCCATTACTCACTAAAATTCTAATTAATGACTAATTACTGCAGTGGGAAGAAAGCTCTACTTACAAAGAGATGGTGGCTTTTCTCATGCAGCCAATCCCAAATGCACTTTAGGATGATGACATGCAAGTTGCCAGTAACTGAGGAAGTCATATTGCCAGAATGAGCATTTGATGAGTTCATATGAGATACGGTATGTCAGTAGATCCTCATTAGTAAGTTATAGAATGCAATACCAGCCATAGCTGGTATTCACTGATGTCTAAAAGTGCTAATACAAGAAGCTCTGGGCCTTCCCTTTTATTTTTGTTGTCACAGACTGTGTCCAAAGCTTACCATAACTTAGATATTTCCCCTCTATAGTATTGTCCTCATATAAAGAAAGCTTATATGAAGATCTTCAACTACATTTGAGTCCTTTGTAAGCTCTTTTTTACTGTATGCACTTCATTATATCACTGAAAAAAATTCTATCTTTGGGAACAAAATATAATCCCAGAGTATGAAGTAGCAGCACCGTAGCTCATAAACAAGGGAATGATTTCTGCAAGTGTTGGGTTATGTTTAGCAAGCATTGTAGCTAGCTCTGGTAGCAAGCATTGTATGTGGCAAATAATCTATAATAATTAAGCAAACTTCTCTGTAACATTTTTGAGGGATGAAAGGTTGATCTTCACCCGTTCAGTGACTTGCAGTATTTGGTTCTGTTTTCAGAACAATAAATAATAACTTTAGTGAGGTCGGTGGAGTTACAATAGCAAAAAACTAGAATTAAATTATGTCACAAGAAGCACTGTAAACCCAAACTTTCACGTTCTTACAAGAAAAATAGAAGTTTTACTCTTCCATCATCCAAATAGAAGACCACAATTGGGCTACAAAACAACAGTAACAGTGTGCATACATGTTACAAACAGCACATGCTAACGTTAAGGAATGATAGGATGATACTAAAGTTAGCGCGTTCTGCAAGCAGTTCCATGATCAAGGTTAAAACTCTCTGTAACATGCACAGCTCTGACCTGCTGCTAGAAGGTTGGTGAGCAGGGGCATGGCTAAGTGCTGACAAGTCTGTCCTGCTCACCCAGCTCTCTTGCAGCAATATACACACAC
The DNA here is from genome assembly GCF_001723915.1 of Gavialis gangeticus. Taxonomy (NCBI): domain Eukaryota; kingdom Metazoa; phylum Chordata; order Crocodylia; family Gavialidae; genus Gavialis; species Gavialis gangeticus. The sequence continues at coordinate 77,557,128 of NW_017728993.1, forward strand.
ACATACCCACAGAGTCAACCCTAGGGGTGTGTGGGGCCCAGGGCATATCAGCCTGTGCAGGGGGGGTTAGGGGTGGCGAGTGGCTGGAGTGTGTGGGGCAGGTGGCAAGAGGCTGGAGCGGGAGTAGAGGGTGGCATATGGCTGGAGCATGGGGCCCTCTCAAAGCACACAGTTAAACTAATGTTAATAGACTACAAAGGAAGAAATTATAATAAAAGGAAAAATGCACCTGTGATCTGCTCCAGATAGAAACTTGAAACTGGAAAATTTTGGTTTCAAGTTAGTTATTAATTTGGTTTCAGTTTAGTTACTAATTTAGTCTATAGACCTTAATTGTATCTACTTAACTTGGCCTTTCCTGTGAATATTAACTGTCTGGAACTTTAGGACTCCCAGTTACAAAATATCAACTATCACGAAGTTTGCTATCTTTGCAAACCTCTGGTGGTATCCAGCTTATCAGCTATTTTAATTCTTTTTTAAAAAGTGTATGGTTCAGCTCAGGAATCAAAAAATGTCACAGTGCAAAGGGGATTTGGAAGAAAGATCATTAATCAAACATATAAAAGGAAATTGGCTGTGAATAATTGTCTATTACTCTAATAACAGGAAAGAAAAGAAGGTAGATGAAGGACACTTACAATTTATTTCCAGCTAGCTCCACAAGCTGTGCACATCATTCTGGAATAGGAACATAGTACAGGATGAGAGAAAATACACTGAGAAAACTACAGAAGAATTTTAAAGAGATATGAGTTTTAGAGTATATAATATATAAAATATTCAAAAGTATCAAAGGGCCACAAGTTCAAAGATATTTAAGCACCCAAAGATGCAAATTAAAATAGGACTTGATTAACTAGCCTGCTTAGGCACTTTTCAAGATGTAATTAACATTGATCTGAATCTTAAGGTGCCTAAAATTTTAAATATCTGATCCAAAGTGACTTAGCAGCCTTTGTCCCATTTTCAAAAAATATTTGGGTTCTTAGCAACACAAATGCATGCCAACACTGCAGCAACTGAGGGTCACAGCTTTAAACTCCCTAATTTGGGTCCTGGTAGCAGGTTAGCTTTTTCCACTGTGAAACTCAGCATGGTCTTTAGAGTCTGTCCAAGAAATTATGTGAACATGTTTGCCAAACCTGCAGCTGCTGTGGCTATACAACCTGAACTAGCTACTTTAAACTTAGTTCAGTATGTCTATGTGAGCTGCTGTCACAACAGTGACTATAGCGTAGGCAAACACCTAGTCTCACAGAAAGGTAATAGGAATTCGGCTTCAAAGTCACAGAACATTTTTGAAAATTTTACCCACTGTCAGCTGTTGTCCTCTTGAGAATTGTTTTTCCAATGCACGGGTGTCAAACTCATTTTCTCTACAAGCCAGATCCGGACTGTGGGGCTTCCTGTGGGCTGGAGCTGGACCACAAGGCTCTCAACCCATGACTGGAAATGGTGACAGCAGCAGTCCTTATTCCAGCAGCTGCCAGAGCTGCTGTAGAGGCCTGTCTCTGGAACTCAGGTAGGCAAGGTTCATTGGGTAGATGTGATATCTTTTATTAGACCAACTGAGTAGTTGGAAAATAGTTCTTTACAAGCCTTCATGTGCAATCACCCTTCTTTGGGCATAGGGAGTCTCAGTTATTCTGAGATCTCCAAGGAATGAATGAAGCTAAAAGTGTTACAGGATGTCAGTGAGATTGTAAATAGGTGGAAATTAGCAAAATAAAAGGTAGAGAAGGGGAAAGGGTGGAGAGGGAAACAAGGAGGAAAAAATGCCAAAGGTAAGTAAGGGAGTACTGTACTTGAGTTCTCCAAGGCAGAAAAGAGGCTGTCTGTGAAAAAGTAAATAGTTGGAAATTAAAAAAACAATGGGTAGAAAAGGAGGGGAGGGGAGAAAGTGGGTGCGGGGAGGAGGGAAAGAAAAGTTCAGGTCTGGCAGGTAGGTGGTGAATCAGATGTCAGTCAGGTTGTAATGTGTCATAAATCCAATGTCAATACAGAGTCCATGATTTTTTGTAGATTTATGAAGTGAAGTTCGTAGGCTCGTATATAAAAAGTGCTTTGTAAGTTCCTTTTGAAGATTAGAACAGAGACTCCCTATGCCTGAAAAAGGGTGATTGCACCCAAAAGCTCGCAAATAACTTTTTCCCAACAACTTAGTTGGCCTAAGAAAAAAGATCACATCTACCCAAAGAACCCTGCCTGTTTATGTCCTTAGACCAACACAGCTACAACCAAAAACTCTGGAACTCCTGGAACTTCTGAAATTACACCTCACTCCCCTCCTCCTACCACATACTTTGTCCTCTACTGTCAGTTTTAGTTGGCAACAAATTCAGCAGTGGGGAAGGATGAGCAGCGGCTGCATTAAACCCTTGGACTATATGTCTGACACCCCTAATTAATATTCATCCCCATTAAAACTGATGAAACTGGAGATATATTACAAAGACACATTTAAATCCTGAGGATTGATCCTGTTACAAATTATTGGATATTATCTCTAGTTATAAAGTTCGACCATCAACATGTCTTTGACACATTGGAAGACATGCAGCATATATTACTTGCAAGTGCAATTTATAAGACATGGATTTGTACATGACGTTTTACCAAGTTCCCATTTCTTCTATTACATTCTGTTTTGAGCTTTAAAAAGATGCATCCAATTTTTCATTGGTTATACTTTTTTTGCACATACAGATCTTTTACTTTCTTGCATATTAATATTATTGTAGACCAGGGGTGATCAAAACATGACTTATGGACTAGATCTGGCCTGCAAAATCTGGTGATCCTGGCTGTGGGGTTCCCCAGGGGCCTGGAAATTTAGTAATCTGGCATGAGAGACAACGTTAAATGCCACGACACATTCCCATGTGAAAATTGGTTCAAGAAGTGTGATAGTGCTTTTTCACAAGTGCCAACAAGAGGATCTCCATGCTGAGGATATTCTCCAGGGATCTTTTAATAAGTTTTCCATCTTCAAAGGGGATGATTGATGATTTAAAACTGTACTCAACAAGAGTGAAGTTTTCTAAGCAGACTGTGCCAGATTCATTTACAATTCTCAGTGCAAGTTACAGGACTTTGAAATCAATAAGTAATTTGATAGGAAGCCAAAAAAAAGACTTTCAAACAGGAGTAATATGCATAGACAATCATGTGCCTATAAAGATGCAACTGGCTGCATTTCAAATAATGTTTATTTACTGTAGGGACTCTGAAAACTTGCGTGCAAAAATCTAGCCTAGAAGGGACAGAAGTGCACATTTGTAGCTTCAAGGTGGCCTTATGGATTAGTGGTCTAAACTTGGTGATATTCTGTAGGTGACTAAAAAGAAGTTTTAATAGCAGACATCTCATGATAGAGAGTCATTCATAAATCTGAGGATGATAGCATGCCCAAGATCATAACTCCCTAGTTTCTTAGGCTAGGGACAGACGTTCAAAAGGCCTGAGCCTGAATTGATTCAGTCTTCACAGATTAGTCTAACCTGGCTAGGCTAAATCACTTTGTAACTGCACAGACATCCTAGACATGAAGGCACATGCCTGCAGTGTCTCAGGCTAGAACCCAGGGGATGCTAGAGCAGCCCTCCCTTCCCTTCTATAGTGCTGAGCTGAAGGGGGTGTGGTCAGGCCCTGGCAGGTTGTTCCGATTAGTGACCTCCCCGAACAGCCCAGCAGGGAATTCATAACACAGCATTTATCATCCCTTTAAAAAAACAACAGAGGGACATTACCAGCTATCTGTTGATTCTGCCTTTGTCCTGTCTGCCACAGCACAGACTGTAGCCAACATGTGGTCTGCTAGCTAATACACAGACACCTCTCAGCAAGGTAGCAGGGAGCAGGGGATTCCTGCTTAGCAGGGAGTAGTGAGGAGGAAGGAGGGGGGAGTCTTTGCCGGAGCTGCAGCCAGAGAGCAGAGGGGAGGGGCCAGCTCTGCTGTGGAGCAGAGAGCCCCACCCAGCCCAGAGGGCATGCTAGGGTGCTGTGAGATTCTGGTTCAACTTAAACCAGCAAGGTGTCTGGGACAGGCATAAACTGGTTTGACCAAAATCAGTTAAATCTGATACTACATTCAACCAGGTTTATTCTCAAACCAGTTTCAGTCTTTTTCAACTGGTTTATGTACATTGTACATCTGTTCTGTTACAGGTTTAAACCAGTTTCTGATCACTGAACCAGTTTTTTCTGTAATGTCTGTCCCTAGCCTTAAAATCAGTGACAAGGGTCTCAGAGTCTGTTCTTACATTATTTTTTTAATCCTTTAAAAACCTCTCTCATTAATATATGGAGCACACATAGCAGATGTTCCTCAACAACTTGCCAGAGATTAAATTTCAATGGTGCTCTTAGGTGGAAGACTAAACTCCATATTTCTGAAAGTGCTGATTATAGGTCAGACAATGGAGGACAGGTAGGATCCAAGCCACTACAGCTTTTATCCCAGCTATGCCCATTTCTTCTCCTGTACTGACTGCAAGGATGGTTAGTATTCAGGAAGGTTTCATAGTTGGTAGGGTCAGAAGGGACCTCAGCAAATCATCAACTCTGACCCCCTGCCAAAGCAGGAAAGAGTATTGGGATCAAATGACCCTGGCAAGGTGTTCATCTAGCCTCCTCTTAAAG
>NW_017728993.1:77563446-77563655 GCF_001723915.1 Gavialis gangeticus
CTGAAGTCCAGGGCTGCTGCCTTGCTGCAGGCCTTTGCCCATTTGTGCTGGATGGTGAAATCCAGCAGGTGATGATCACTGTCGCCTAGGTGGTCAAGCACCCACAGAGCCCTCACCAGGTCATCGCCCGTGGCCAGGACCAGATCCAACAAGGCGTCTCCCCTGGTGGGGCTGTGCACCTCCTGGGTTAGATGGAGGTCCTGTATCTC
>NW_017728993.1:77563962-77564668 GCF_001723915.1 Gavialis gangeticus
TCTGACCCAGTGCTACTCATTGAGGATGTGTATTTCTCCTTGACATAGAGCGCCACACCTCCACCTTTCCTCCCTGTCCTATCCCTCCTGTACAGCCTATAGCCCTTGATATTCACTGCCCAGTCATGCGTTGAGTCCCACCACATTTTGGGGAGCCCCACTATGTCTGGGTTCGTGTCAGGTAGCAGGAAGGTAAGTTCCTCCTGCTTGTTTGCCATACTATGAGCATTTGTGTAGAGGCATTTGAGGCCTCCTGAAGATGTGTGCACTGGCCCCCTAATCTCAGTACTACCTGGGCTCCTGTTGCTTACCTGGGTATTTGTTCTGCTTGTTGTCAGTCTAGGCTGGGCTGTTCTTGTGGGTGACACTTGGTTTAGTTGTCCAAGGCTTCCTCCGCCCTTGTCTTCCCCTTCCTCTGACAAGTCTAGTTTAGAGCCCACTGAGGAGATCAGCCAACCTAGAAGAGAACACATAGATTCATAGATTCATAGATTAAGGGTCGGAAGGGACCTAGTAGATCTTCTAGCCCGACCCCCCGCCAGGGCGGGAGAACAACAAAAAACCCCAAAAAGAGAAACGGGACTCAAACGAGTCCAGCCAGGTAGGCATCCAGCCTCTTCTTAAAGACCCCCAGGGTAGGGGCCAGCACCACTTCCCTTGGAAGTTGGTTCCAGCTCCTAGCCGCCCTAACCGTGAAGTAGTTTTT
>NW_017728993.1:77565110-77568441 GCF_001723915.1 Gavialis gangeticus
CCATGCTGATTGCCCCTGAGCATCATTTCTGATGCCGGCCCCTCACAAATGTGCTCCTTGATGATCTTCTCAAAGAGTTTCCCCAGGATTGAGGTAAGACTGACGGGCCTATAGTTACCCGGGTCCTCCCTCTTCCCCTTCTTGAAGATGGGGACCACCTTTGGTAAAAGGTATGAATAGAGGGAAAGTGCCACCTTCTCAGACTAGGTAAGGAGAGCACAAAGGAGTAAAGAAAAAACATAATGTGGCAGAGAAAGAAAGATCACTGAGAATGGCAGATCTGGGAGGCAAACAAGATTCAAAGATGTCATTTCAGCTGAGATGAGATCAAAGCTGTAGGATGGTGTGGTGCTGCATAGGGCTTTTAAGGTTCTTTCTGTTCCAACCCAAGCTGGAAAGTAGAAGTTTAAAATGTTATTTTCTGAACATTTCAGAGTCTTGAAAAAAGTTTCATGTGAATTTCTACCTAAAAATATAGGAGATTACAAGGGCATTGTATTGAAAAAGAACTTTATGGATCCAAATTGATTTGCTCACTGCATTTATTTCACTATCCCATTGCAGTCTAGTTCTAGCAAAAGACTGCGTCTAAGAATATAAATGAAAGTAGCAAAAAAATGGTCTTGTGTTTCCTCAAAAGCAAGATTCAGTCACCCTCCCAAACCCATTAATTACTTCTCTTCTGATTTCAGTTGTAGAAGAGATTTTATTTCTTTTCCAAAAGAAACACCACCAACATTTATCATTCTATATACACCAGTAATAGTACTGAATATTTAGCAAGTCTTGGCCAGTGTAAAACACCCTTTGCTTGATATAATAAGAACTGTCTGTTCTGCTCACTCTTTGGCATGTCTTGTATGTCTAGTATAATTTAATCTAACATGCAGCCACTTTGAGGCTCTTGTGAAAGTGAAAGAACAGTAGGTAATCTAAATCAATCACTATTTTTGCATTTAAAAGGCTCTTTCTAAAGTACATTAAATTACAAGGACCAGTAGAAACTTCAATGCTTCTGTCATTGCCCACAATGGAGAAGAACAAGGCTGAAATCCTCAGAGGCTTTAGTTGTGAGGTGAGAGTTTAGGCACCAAATACATTTGAGGATGTGGGTCATCACATGCCTGATTAAATTGGATGGAGACCTGCAGCTACAATGGAGAACAGTAGCCCCCAATTGCTCTCCCTGACACTACATCTCTGTGTGGGAAGAAGGCTGTTAGCAATAGGCAGGCCCTAGTCCTGCATTTCCAGTGAAAAATTCTATCTGTTTTAGGATACCAATATAATTTCACAGTGTTAATTTGGGCTTTATGGCTTGACCTTAGAGATTCCCAGATGCAGCTGCCACAGCATATAGCATACAGGGGGGCGAGACCAATCTTACTGAATCAAGGTTTGCACGTCTCTATGCCCCCTGGTTTCAGTGGAATTGCTTTTGTTTTACATCTAGTCAGGCCCATTGTACTCTTGATTATAATCAGGAACAGTTTATTCTCAAGTGGACTCAGAATGACTCTTTGAGACTCCTTGCCTACATTAGGATGCATCACAAGTACAACCATACTCTTTAGTCTCCTTTAAAGGATCTGACTGAATGATGGCAATAACCTTTGCCCATTAAATGTCATCTCTTAAATTAAAGTCTCTGGTGGTAGCACATATTATTGCCTGTTGTTAAAAAAGAAGAGATATTGTTACACATTTCAGGGACTTCTATGTAACAGACAGGCTACAGCCATTTAGAAATTTATTTTTATTTTATCTGAATGACATCAATTTGTTCTCTGAGCTAACAAGGAAACATATTACTCTAGGGAAACCCTACATAGGGATTTGCTAATCCTATTCAATTATGCTTCAGATTAGTAGAGAAGAGCTGGCGTCAAATACAGATAACATAGTCTCTTATTTTTTCTACATATAAACAAATGTTCAGTCAGCCAAGAGATTGATTCACCTCTCATCTTTCAGCCTTGAACATCTTTTATGGCACGATTATGAATTAGCTTGAACTGAAAAGCATTATTTTGTTTCTTCATGGGTGACTGCTTCCTTTCTTCAATCAACTGCTTAGTGCTTGCATTTTTGGTGGTAACTACACATGTATTATGCTCTCACAATAAACTTGGCTTCTATAAAATAAAATGTTACGAATATAGCTTTTAGGAAAGTGTTAGCTAAAACATAAAACAGATTATAAGGCAATGACATTTTCAGTTTGGCTGCATCCATTATCACAGCATTGTTATAGTAGTTATTTTAGCCAGGCCCTCAAAAGAAGTCCTTTACCAGTTCTGAAACACTTGTTACCATCCAGCAGTTGACTGGGGCTTGGAAGAAGCTGGTTTGTAATGAGTATGTAAATGGGGACAGAAGAAATATATGATCGAGGACTCCCCCTTTCATCTCAGGCATAATTACAAAAAAAACAGGGGAAAATCTTAAATTAATTACAAGTTTTCTTAAAAACGTGAGAAGCAAGTATTTTGGGGGTAAAATCTTTTATTGGACCAACTACACAGGTGGGATAAAATTAGACAAGCTTTTGAATGCAAAGCATTCTTCAGGTCTGAAGACCAGCATAACGGTATAATGGAGGCAGTTAGAAAGGCCAAAGTGACTACAGAGCTGAGGCTGGCAGTACAAATTAAAGACAACAAAAAGTCTTTTTTTCAGGTGTGTAGGGACTAAAAGGAAGGCACAGGGCAGCATAGGACCCCTACTGAACAAGAAGGAGCAATTAGTGACACTGAGCTATTCAGTGAGTTTTTTGCCTCATTGTTCCTGAACAGGGGTCAAGATAAGTCTCCTAATGGGTTCTTAAATGGGCATCAGAGGGACACCAGCCCACCAACTGTTGACACTGCCTTGGTGCAGAGTCACTTGGATGGACTGAATGTGTTTAAGTCAGCAGGCCCGCATGCGTTTCATCTGAGAGTACTGAAGGAATTGGCCAGTGTCATACCAAAAACATTGGCATGGCTGTTTGAGCACTCATGGTGCTTGGGTTAGGTCCCGGAGGACTGGAAAAGGGCCAATATGGTCCCTATTTTCAAGAAGGGGAGGAAGGAGGATCCAAGTAATTATAGGCTGGTCAATCTCACCTCCATCCTTGGAAAGGTCTTTGAAAAGATTATGAAGGATTGTATTTGTGGGAGTCTAGTGGGAAAAATAATGCAGCAGGGAAACCAGCATGGTTTCACAGCAGATAGATCATGCCTGACCAATCTGGTTTCATTTTAGGACAGGGTCACAAAATCCTTAGACACAGGAGTAGAGGTAGACATCATTTTCTTGGATTTTAGCAAGGCCTTTGATACGGTATCTC
>NW_017728993.1:77568452-77569560 GCF_001723915.1 Gavialis gangeticus
TTGAGGTCCCTTCTGACCCTAGCATCTATGAATATATGAATCTATAATATTTGAAAGTAGGCCTGTATGAATAGGGAACTATTTGATTTGGATTCAGCCAATTCAGATGCCAGTGATTTGGAGCCAATTCAGAGATATTCTGAGATTCAGCCATAGAGTATAACGGGGAATGAATGAAATATTTATATGTTTGTTGTTTTTTGGCAGAGTTGGATGAAACTTGCAAGGGTGGTCACCCCTGATGAGCATATGAAGCCTGCCAAGTTTCAAGGTGATAGGTGCAGGGGTTTCTGGGAAACTGCACCTCAAACTGCTGACAAGCAAACTTCATGACATAGGTGACACTGCGTGTGTTAAGGCACAGAGGAGTGAAAACTGCAGGCCTGATAGGCCCTGTTGCAGCCACAAAGCCTGGCAGCTGTCAAGGAAATAGGTGCAGGGAGGTTCTGGGGCCCTGGACCTCTGGCTGCTAACAGGTAAAACTTGTGACATGGATGGTTCTGCAGCTGTGTCTCTCTTACAGTGCAGGAGAGGGGGTGAAAAAAACTACTGCAAGCCTGCTAGGCCCTGCTGTGGCCATGAAGCCTGCCAGCTGTCAAGGAGATAGATGCAGGGTAAGTCTGGGCTCTGGGGTCCTGAACCTCTGGCTGGAGGCAGGCAAAACTCATGACATAGGTGGGTGATACTGTGTGTGTGTTCAGGTGCACCCTTGCTGGCTCTGGGGCCTTTGCACAACATGGCAGTGTGCCCCAGTGAGGCCTCCTCCTCCCCTACAGCCTCGGTCCAGTCCAACACTGTAAACGGTGGCAGGTCAAAATAATGTAGGTGGCTCAGGTCTAATATCACCTGCAGCATCCAAGGCAGCCAAACTGAACTGTCAGGCCCTTCTTTCCTCTCAAGTAGGAGCACCTAGTGCAGGGGTGAGCAAAATGCAGTCCAGGGTCTGGATACAGCCTGGCAGGCCATTCTATCCAGCCCATGGAGCCCCTAAAAAATTTAGAAAATTAATATTAATCTGCCCTGGGTTGCCTGTCACGTGGCCCTTGATGGCTTGCTGAAACTCAGTAAGTGGCCCTCTGCCCAAAATAATTGCCTGCCCCTGACCTAG
>NW_017728993.1:77569651-77570318 GCF_001723915.1 Gavialis gangeticus
GTGTGTGTGTGTGTGTGTGTGTGTGTGTGTGTGTGTGTGTGTATTTGTGATCAGATGCGCCCTTCCTGGTGCTGGGGCCTTTGCACAACCCGGCATTGTGCCCCAGTAAGGTCTCCTCCTCCCCTACAGCCTCAGTCCGGTAAACAGCTGCAGGTCAAAATAACATACGTGGCTCAGCACAAATAGCATCAGCAGCATCTAAGGTAGCCAAACTGAACTGTCACAGAGCCTTTCTTTTTATAAAGGAATTGACAGCAAGAAGTAAAGATGTTGTGTTGAATATATGTTACTTGTAGTGTGTGATGGCTTATCTTCTGTTTTTATATTATTATGAAAAAAAAAACAGAATAGTTAGATAAATATATCTTAGGAAGCTTTCAGGCTGAAAAACCCTTTGTCAGGCTGAGGAAATACCTTCAGTTGGTGTGTTTCCTAGTCCTGGATGGAAGGAATATAAAGAAGCCAGAGGCTGGCCTGGCACGCAATGCAGGGAAGAAAGCCAGTGAGTGAAAATGGAAATAGAGGTGTGAGGGACAGGCTGGGGTGGGTGGGGGGGAGGGAAATGTAGCAGTGCAGGTAAAATTACAGAGGTACCTAGGGAGTCAGATGTCCAGCAGGTTGCAGTGTGTCAGAACTCCATTGCGTATATTGAGTCCATGAGTTTCTG
>NW_017728993.1:77575318-77575855 GCF_001723915.1 Gavialis gangeticus
GCATTAACTGGTTTTTAAAAACTTAAAAAAGGAAATTAGTGCAGATGGAGTGAGGAGAGTGGCACACAGTCTGTCTGCAGGTGGAACTTGGGGAACCCCAGCAGCAGGAGGTTCACATTCAAGAACACTAGCTGCTCCACCAAACCAGATCCAAGCAGGTGCAGTGGGGTGTCAAAACATCCCCAGCAATGCTGAACACCCTCTTGCTTGGAACACTGGTTGGTGGACAGGACAGGTGTTACCGGGCAACCATGGCTAGATACTGCCATATCTGGCTGTGGCTTGCCCAGTAGGCCAAGGGGTCATAGTCCAGTGGCTCCACATCCTCAGCGAGGTAGGTAGCCACTGAAGCCTCAGTGCTACCTGCCAAGGGCTGAGGTCTGATATGTTTGGACCCCAGCATTGAAGCCATCTCTTGGCCCACATTGGCAGTGGCTAGCATGGAGGAGACTGGTTGGTACTGGTGCCAGTGGCGGTGCTGGTGCTTGGAGTGCTGACATGGAAAAGTGGATCCCCCTCTTCCACATCCCCTCGCCT
>NW_017728993.1:77580855-77581067 GCF_001723915.1 Gavialis gangeticus
AACTGCGGGGGCACATTGCTCACAAAAAAATACTCTGCCTCCAGTCTCTCTGGCCCGACAAATTACAAACCACTTTTCACAGCCGGGCCTATGAAATTCACTTAATCAGCCTCCTATGTGCAGAAACTCATGGATTCAATATAGATTAGACAGTGGAATTTTGACACATTGCTGGACATCTGATTCCCCAGGTACCTCTGCACTTTTACCTG
>NW_017728993.1:77582611-77584203 GCF_001723915.1 Gavialis gangeticus
CGCCTCTGCCCTTCAGCCTCCCTGACTTCGTTGACCAGCACCTGCATCCAGTGATCAAGGATTTTGGTGCTGCCAATGCACATGCTCCCTTTCACCCTCAGGTCACACATGCCCACCGCCATGTGGACTGTACTGGACCACAAGGGATTCAGCTGTCTCCTGATGTTCTCCTTCAGCTGCCTCACCAGTGCCTGCATGTGTGGTGATAGCAGCCTGCCCCAGCCAGGAACATTCATAGTTTCATAGTTGGTAGGGTCGGAAGGGACCTGAGAAGATCATCAAGTCCAACCCCCTGCCATGGCGGGAAAGAGTACTGGGGTCAAATGACTCCAGCAAGGTGTTCATCTAGCCTTCTCTTAAAGATCCCCAGGGTAGGTGACAGCACCACTTCTCTTGGAAGCTGGTTCCAGATCCTAGCTTCCCTGACAGTGAAGTAGTGCCTCCTGATGTCTAGTCTGAATCTACCCTCTGGAACCTTGTGACCGTTATTTTTAGTCACTCCTGGTAGTGCTCAGGGGAACAGGGACTCCCCTAATGCCTGCTGGTCCCCTCTGACTAGTTTGTAAATAGCCACTAGATCCCCCCTCAGCCTTCTCTTGTGGAGGCTGAACAGGTTCAGATCCCTTAGCCTCTCCTCGTAGGGCCTGCCCTGTTGTCCCCGATCATGCCAGTGGCCCTTCTCTGGACCCTCCCCATGTTGTCCACATCTCTCCTGAAGTGCGGCGCCCAGAACTGGATACAGTACTCCAACTGCGGCCTGACCAGTGTCGCATAAAGGATTACCTCCTTGGACCTGCTTGACATGCATCTGTGGATGCATGACAAAGTACGGTTGGCCTTCCTGACCGCGTACCCACCCTGTTGGCCCATGTTCATTTTGGCATCAATAATGACTCCAAGATCCTGCCTCTGCACTGATGAGAAGGGAGTTCCCCAGCCTGTAGGTATGCTGCTGGTTCTTCCCCCCCAGGTGCAGTATCTTGCACTTGTCAGTGTTGAAACTGTCACAGCCCTGGAGTTGGCGAGCCAAGCTCATGGTCGTGGTCACGGTGGGGCGGCCAGGTGGTGGCAATTGAAATACAAACAGGCAGGATTTTTGGCATGGAGTTCTGAGGCACGTAAGCGTGATGGTTTTAAACAAAGGTGATTTATTTGACTTATGCTTAGAAGGCACAGGTAGAGTTGCTTTCTTCAGTTACAGTAAATACAAACAACGGAGGGGTCCTTTGGCCCACAGGGTTCTTAAGTGAGCCTTTGCTATCTAGCCAGAGCTAGGGGCAGCTGCTCAACTTAATAGTCCCAGGGCTGGTCAACGGCTCATTAAAGGAACAAAACGAACAACGAAACTGTAACGAGGTGAACAAAGAACGAGTCATGACACCAGCCCAGGTGGACAAACGGATGGTCGAATAGCTGTGCCGAGGTCAAGTGCCAGGTAGGAGAAGCCGAAACCGTGGTCAGAGTAGTCAGGGGTGATCCAAATCGTCATCAGTAACCGATGCCAAAATCAGTCACAAGCCAGAAGAATCAATACAAAAATGAGTGCTGGGTTGTGAGGAGAGGACCTGGGGATTGAGATCCCAATCTCTCTC
>NW_017728993.1:77594316-77604546 GCF_001723915.1 Gavialis gangeticus
AATGCCCACACCTCCAACAATTAATCACCACCAACCCACCCACTGGTGGGGGCTCACAGTTCTTATATAAGAATTTAGTGGCCAATCAGATCTTATCCCGTAAAGAAATTTCTAGTCAGATTATGTCATGCTGCAGAAGGACTGAGCATGCGCCTGGTCAGGTTTTGTGGGCGACTGAGCATGTGCGAGACTGAAAAGTAGGTCACGAATGACTGACAGGCCCAGGGGTTGAGTAGGGCACATGCGGCCTAGGCTGTCTGCACATGTCAGGATTGACTCTTCTGTATTGGCAGCACACAAATCTAATATTTTTCACTGACAGAAACCCATCCTGTTTTCATCCACCCACCCCTGTAACCTGTCTAGGTCCTAGTACAGCCTATTCCTCCCTTCTAACATGCCCACTTCCCCCCACATCTTAGTGTCGTCCTTGAATTTGTACAGGGTGCTTTTTACCCCTCGTCCAAGTCGCTGATGAAGATGTTGAGCAGTGCGGGCCCGAGAACCAAGTCCTGCAGAACCCCACTGCCCACATCCCTCCAGGTCAAAAATGACCCATCCACCACCACTCTCTGGGTGTGGCCCTCCAGCCAGTTGGTGACCCATTTGACTGTGTAGGGGTTGATGCCAAAGTTCCCCAGTTTTTTAATGAGAATGGGGTGAGAGACAGTGTCAAAGGCCTTCCTAAAGTCCAGAAAGACTAGGTCCACTGCTACACCTGTGTCTAAGGATGTTGTGACCTGGTCATAGAAGGCCACCAGGTTGGTCTAATAGGACCTGACTCTAATGAACCTATGTTCGTTGCCCCTAAGCATAATCTCCTCTGCTGGCCCCTCGCAGACATGCGCCAGGATAATTCTCTCAAAAAGCTTACCTAGGATCGATGTAAGACTAACTGGCCTATAGTTTCCTGGGTCCCTTTTTTGAAAATGGGAACCACATTGGCCCTTTTCCAGTCCTCTGACCCTTTTCCATTGATCCCCTGGAACTTTTCCATTTGGTTCTCAAGTTCCCTCACTACGGGGATCACCTGGCGGAGGAGGGCATTGCCAGTGCTAAGGGTCTTGGTGGCCTTGAGGAAGGGCTTGAAGACCACTAAGATCTGGAAATTGGTACTCCACGCAGCTCTGTTCAGGGGGCCACTGATCCCGATCTTCCCAGGCAAGGCCAGTTCATGGATGGCCTTCTGTTGCTCCACCAGTCTTTCAAGCACCAGGTATGTGGAGTGCTACCAAGTCTCCACATCCTGCATGATTTTTTGCTGCAGGATGTTCAGCTCTGCCTGTTTCTCCTGCAGCATCTTGCCCCCCTTGATGCTGCAGTGGAAGTAGCTTGCTACCTTCCTGCACTTTGAAATCAGCTGGCTTGTAGCGGTAGTGGTGGCAGCGCCATCACCAGCAGCTCTGTCCCCCTCCAAAGCATCCCTAACTGTGAGGTGCAGCCCGTGTGCCACACTGCAGATGCCAACAAAGTTGGCATCATGGACAGCCTTGACCATATTGGCCCCATTGTTGGTGACCATGAACCTAAGGGTGAGCTCAGCCTGCCTAACAAGCCACCCCTGCACCATGTGGTTCATGGCCATCATGATCTCCCTTGCCGTGTGGGACTCATCCAGCACCTCAGCTTGGAGGAGAGCCCACTGACAGCCTGGCTGATCGCACCAGTGCCCTGTGAGGGAAAGGTAGGCATGATCCCCACCCCAGCTGCTCCAGATGTCAGAGGTGAAGTGCAAGGCTACCTGCAGCCCTGCCTTGTGCAGCTCCTCCCCTTAAGTACTCCCTGCATGCCTCATACAGGGAGGGCACCACTGTTCTGTTAAAGGTGGTGTGTGCAGATACTTGGTAAGATGGGGGCCACAAGTGCCATGAGCTGCCTGAACCCTGGCCGCTCAACTAGGGAGAAGGGTTGGCTATCCAGAGCAAGCATCTCCCCAATGCTCTGGATGATCTCACTCACCTTGGGAATGCATCCCCTCTGTCTGCAGCTTTACCCCACTACTCCAGGGTGGCCTGCCTCAGCTTTGGGGAGACGGGGGTTTTGGAGCGAGTGGGGGACTTCTCTTTGGGCATGCTCACACTGGTGCCAGGCTGAGCAGGAAGAAGGGCAAGGGGGTGCTGCCTTCTGAGATGCAGCAGCATCACCGTGGTGGTGAAGTGTTTCACTTCCTTGCCCCAGCTGATCTGCCTTTGGGAGTGATGGCAGATAGCAAACCTAGGATCATCTGCCGGCTCAGAATGCTCCTACAGTATGTTACTCACCCACTTCTTGGTTGAGGGTGGGGATGCTGCCTTATCCCCCTCTTCATCAGGCTGAGGCACAACAGCAGGAGGAGCTGCCTCAGCTGAGCCACTTGCCTGAGCCTCCACAGCCTCAACCTCCTCCGAGCTGCTGCTTTCTGGAAAAGGAGACCTGGGTCTAGGGGAACTATGAGGGGTGTGGAGCACAAACTCTGATTCCCCCTTGGTCCTCAGAATTGCTTCAGCCAGGGCGTCTAGGTCCCCTCGTTCCAGCTCCAGCTCCTCCTCTGGCAGTGGGAGGCTCACTCAGGGAGATGACACTGGGGTGGAGACAACAGTGATTCTGCTACTGGTGCCTATTTCCAGAGCTAGGGGATGTGGTCAGATGCAGGGACATCAGGTACTGCACCCACCTTCTTGCTTCCACTGGCAGCAGAAGCCTCATGGCTGCTTGGGAAGAGGATGTGTCTATGTTTTTGTAGGGGGAACTTGCAGCTCTAGTTCTCCCCCTACCCCCTCTAGCCCCTCTCCCTCCCCTGTCAGAAGACCTGGCACCTGACTCTCCAGCACGCTTCATATTAATGTTTCCTGTGCTGGAAAAGGTGTGTGTGTGTTGCATTTTTCTTCAATCTGGTCTTGCTCTGAATCCAAATGTGTGGCAGGCTGTCAGTAACAGGTACTTTTATTTGTGAGTGCTGTGTGAATGGTTGACTGTGGTCTGATTAATTATTGGTTATTAATACCTATATATATATATGGTATGTTGTGTTCTTCTTTGATCTGGTTTGAATCTGAATGTATGGCTGGCTGACTAGTTGTTTTGTTCTTCTGTGTTGTCTCTAGTCTGTATATAAACTATTAAAACTAACTATAACTAATAATATTAATAACTAGTGTAATAACTATACAACCTCTTCTATGAATATGTGATTTTTCTTCTTCTATGTGTGTGTGAGTGTGTGCGTGCAATGTGTGCTTCTCTGCACAGTGATGGATCACACTGCCAGGGAAAACACTGAGCTTTCTTTTTTAAAAGTATTGCAAACAAGAGAGAACAAATATAAATTGAAAGAAATTAATTGGAGAAGCATTAAGTAAAGAGATTCTAAGCTAAGCTAAGCTAAACTATATCCTATCCAATCCTTTCTAAGAACAAAAAGGAGCAGGCAACTGACTGACTAGGAAGCAAGCCAGGCAGTGCAGTGCCTTTCTGATGCTGTTACTCAGAACTAGGTCAGAAAAGGCACAGCAAGCCTGCAGACAGAGGTTTTTATGCTGTTTCTGTGTCCCTCCCCAAGACACTGTGATTGGAAGGGTAATCAGAGACAAATCACACTCACGGACCAGCTAGAGATGTCAGTCCTTCCCCCCCACCTTTTTCCCTCCCCCCCCACTTGCCCTCCCTGTTCTAAGTTTCTATTTCCCCATAAAGACTGCCCTCCAAATTGCTGAATCTTTTCTGAATCCTTTCCAAATCAATTCAGAGGCTCCAAATCGATTCGGAGAGTTTTAAGCTTCTAGCGATTCGATTCAGATTCGGAAATTCAGCCTCCGAATTGGGCCGAATCTTCTCTGAATCGAATTGCAAACTGAAGCTTCGCACAGCCCTATTTGAAAGCATGTCTAATTTCATCCCAACTATGCAGTTTGTCCAACAAAAGCTATTACCCACAAAACCCTTGCCTCTTGCATAATTCCTGGACTATCATTGGATTAATTCTAGAACTACCTTAAAATATGTCAAACTTCACACAAAGTCCAACTCTTCATCTTACAAAATCTCCCCTGTAGTACTTGAGCATTGCTGCCTGGTTTTTACTTAAGCCTCTATGTCAATGCTGCTGCTGAGCACTAGGAATGCTAAGTATTACCCTCATCAAGACTCTCAGGCTCAATAATGGAGCATGATGTCAGTGCTTAAAACAGCATTGAGGAAAGAGAAACTCCCATGTACAAAACAGCCATTTAATGGCTCCACATCTGCACAATGTGTCTGTTCTTTTAGAAAAAAAGATTGATTTTTTTTGTAGGTTTTAGGATCTTGGCCTTGATGCTAGGCCCAGTGATTCAGCCTTTCAAACTACAGTCATGCCTCATTCCAGCCATTACATGCTTCATTTCTGTTAATCTTTTCTAATTAGTTCTGCTTCTTAAGTGAAGTCTTGGAAGCATGCATTTTTCTTTGCTAATAGTTAAGGCTGTGCTTTCATGACCAAGGTCAGATTGCCATTTCATCTTGTACAATGTATTTGTCTTCCCAGTACATGTAGCAATATCTATATCTACATCTATTGATTGATTGATCAATAGATCGATAGATAGATGGATAACAGTAATATAGGTGTGTATATTAATTCAGGTTGCATGGCCAGATTTTCAAGTGGCATTTTGCTAACTATGATTAAATTAACAGTTACCTGAGTCACAGAGGTGTCCAGCCTTAGTACAGCCCTAATGTCCTCCTTGGCTTACTTCTGCAGATACGACATTTCCTGCTGCATTTTTTCAGGGGGCCACAGACAGGCAGTAAAGCCACTACTGGAGCTACAGAGATTTGGAGGCTGACTGTCATGAAGCCTGCCTCTGGAGCCAGGATGCCTCCAACAGTCTTGGGAACGCAGGGCAAAGGGACACCCTTGCTGCTACACTTTGGAAAAGTATAGCGTGCTGTTCTGTTTTGCCTTCTGCCCTCACCTTCAGAAAACTGAAGTTGTAATTGGCATGCTAAATTAATAGATGCACAGAAGTCAGAACCCTTACTCTCAGCTAGACTCCCTAGAATTTACTACACTTACTTGACAAGTAGGGATGAGTGTACAGAGAGCTAGTTCAATTAATTTAAACTGGTATAAAATAGATATTATTAAGACAAATACATGTTATGTCAGTTTAGACTTCCTTTGGACATAGGCCTTCTCTGAATTTAGCATACAAAGTGAAAAGATTGGTTACGATAGCAAAAAGTATCTTCCTACACAGGAGTCCTCTTTTTTTTCCCTCATTTGAACAGAAAAATTGGCAATTTATCGCTTAGAGTGTCTGACATAGAAAGATCTCATAGTGTTTTATGGGCATTAATAAATTAATGTCTAAACAAAGCCCTAAAACTATACTATTTCAAGTACCCAAGCTAACTTGTTCAGAGCTAGACTGGGTACCTCCATCCTCTATAATAATTTACTTCATTTGTGTCTTTGTCATTCTATCTGTCATGCTCAAACAACCATATTTGTGCTCACTTTTCTGGACTTTTAGTGATTGATTTCAATTAGTTATGGTGTACTCTTGGTATCCGAGCAAAAATTGTCCCTTAACACCCTTACTTTAACTTTAACCCATAACACCCTTAACCAAGGTGAAGCAGAGAATAGATGGCAATTGAATGCAGAAAGAATGGCAAGAGTACAACAAAACAAAACAAATGAGCAAAAAGGATGTCGTGGAAAAGATGCAGCAGAAAGCCAAAGGATTCACAAGGCAATAGAAGACAGGCTAAAAGAGTAGGCAACAATAGATTCACTGAAGATGAGATTGAGGAACATAGTTGTGGATTGATGAAGGTGGTGTGCCAATTTTATAACTCTTTAAACTTCCAAGCTGAAACACAGTCAGATGGCCAGTTCCGGAGTTGTCATAAGAGTAAAGTGATTCTGCCTCCAAGAAGACCGTTTCCACAGTATTGGAGGGATTTGATGATGAATTGGAACAACAAGCATTACCAGAACTTTAAAACAAACGTTCAATCGTACAGTGCATTGTCTATTGAGCAAAGATCATTGTGACAAGATGCACGCTTCACGGACCGTGTGGAGGATTGAATTCAAATGCACCGTGCATAAAAACTCATCAATGTCTGAAGAAATATCTGAAGGAGTTTACAGAGGAGACACATGGAAATGTTGATGGATACCCGTTGTAAAGAAGACCAGGCAGAACAGCTCAAGTTGGTAATGACACGGTGGATAACAGAAACGTGGTACCCTATAACAAGTAGCCTATTTTTGCCCATCATTTTTGACAGGCTTTTAGACTAGCTTGGGTGTGTTTTTACTGTGTAGAGCAACTCTCTTGTGCTAGCTAATAATTCAATGAGCTGCACATATTCTGTTCACACCCAGCACACCCAAAGATGGTAGATGCCCCTTAAAAGGATGGACTAGACAGAGAATGGGGAGGACAATATCCCTTCCATAAAGTGGGTAGAGCTACCACTGTCATGTACTTCCTGGGAGATCTCAGGAAGAGTTAGAGCTTCATGAGTATGTTCCACAGGCAACATACCCATATATATATAGCTCTTTCAGAAGGGACCTAAGGATTTAGTCTTACATTTTCAAGCAACAAGCATTCTTCCCCACTCCCCCCAAATATCAATACATGTTTCTTAACCTAACAGACAGCCGATTATTGGGTCTGATATTTCTATTGTTGACTTTATAAAGTGCTTCAGATGTACACCACTTCTTTTATCTAGTAACTCATTGCCTTTTCTTATTATCACCTCAGACCAATTACCCACCGTAGTCCCCAACTTGCCATCTATCAACTTTCCTCCCTGGTGACTGGTTAGTTGCAATTATTACCGAAGACCCGTAATGAGTGAGGTGTGAACACAAATGACAGGAGGCACCTGAGCCTCAGGCGAGAGAAACAGTCAACTACAGCTGATGTCTGATATAAATTGGCAGAGTATTTTCAGATTAATAGAATCTGAGGGGGAAAAACACAGCCTTTTAACATTGCATAACAATTTAAGCTATACTCAGATTAAACAGTATTCTTAGAATGGTGCTATCACGGATATTTGTTTCAGATATTACTTGCTGTTCAAATAAAAGAAAATAACTAGAGGTTAAGGCTTTTGGATTTAATGTTGTCATTTAAAACAAGCGGTCATAGCAAAATAAAAATGTATGCTATGCTAGTAATATTTCTTTAGTCACATTTCAATTGCTTTTCAGTGTGTTGGAAAATCTGGGGCTGATTAATGTGTTTGTTTCCTTCCTAAAATAATACAAATAAATATAAACACCACCTTAAAAATACTTTTCCCTACCAGCGATGTTTCTACAAGGATTGAAGATTCAGGGGTAAGTATGTTTTTAAGTTTGCTGTTGAATCAGGGGCAGAAACCAATCTTTACTGCAGGATATACTGTATAATATTTCAACCAGTATGGCATATTGAGAGCCAAGATGCTCTGACAGCCATGTCCAGGATGAAAATGGCTGTTTGGCAGTAGGTCAAGTAGCCAACACTTCGGACCGCACCGTACACCCCATATATAGAGATGCCTTCTCTACCACAGTATAGAAAGAAAGCAACATTAGAGCAGAAAATGTGTTCATGGCTCTTTGAATTAATATTACATCTGTATTCCATCAGTGACCAGAGATTTGAATCAGACTGGAGTCCCATTGTGCTACACTGGAACAAGGAGATAAGGAAAAATACCTGGGGCAACTAGTCAGGACAGGTACCCCTATACATCTCTATTTTTAACATTGTGGTGTTGTCCTGACAAGCTCAGAGTGGCAATAACCTGGCTTTCCTCACAGAAACTCTCAAACAATGACATTGTTTTAGCACTGAAATATTTTCTCTATAGCCTTCTGCTGAGTACTGACAGGGCTTTACTCTTTGCTCCCATCATAATGTCATCTCCATAGATTTACACTGACATGGTCTTTACATTGTCTTCACATTGTTCTGACAGTTATGAAAACTTTACCACTATATTAAGGCTCACTACAGCAAATAGTGAAAGCAATGTTGCCAGGAGGAAAAAAAGTGTTATGAAAATTGTAAAGTTAATGCAAAGAATTATGATCTATTAAAAATAGTGTTTTACTCCTTCAAACCCAAATTCCACATAGGCTTTAATAACTATCATTAAACAAAAAAAAAAATTGTTTCAAGACTGACAGACAAGGCAATTACTACTGTTTTGTAGCTGTAGGTAAAGGTTCACTGAAACTGGTGCAGAAATGTCTTAATTGCATCTTCTTATGCCCTGTGGCAGTGTTTCACTGCTGTCCTCACTCTGGTTGTTCAGGGGAGAAGCTTTTATTTCTAACAGGAACTCCGGTAGGAGTTTGGCATGCTGTGCTAAAATATTGGAAAGGTGCTGAATCAATGAACTCTTCAACCACACAGGCTGTTTAAACGTGAATGCCTTTTTGGCTTACGTTGATTTAATAGAAGGGCCATCTTGGTCGTACTAGGCTTTGTTCCTATTTGGAAGGAAAACAGAATTTCATTTGAATTAAATAAAAAAGAAGTGATTTTAAACAGATAGGAATTCCTTGGCTATCAAACTAATGAGTTCTAGACCACTGATCCTAAGCAGTTTAAAGCCACCTAAGGCAATAGGCGAAAGATAGGGAAGTGAATGAGGTGGACTGAGTAAGTGTAAAGTGATGTATCTGGGGAGAGACAAAAGAGAGCAAACTGTACTTTGAATGACACTTTGCTTGAGGAAAAAAGAAGAAAAGGACCTAAGAGAAACAATAAGCAGTAATAACTGGGAAGAAGGAGCTCTGTATGTGGTGACAGCAGAAACTCTCTCTAAGCAAGTTATAATCAAAGAAAATAATCCTTAGATTAGATTAAGTGACAACATTTTGTCTTCAGAGAAACTTTTGAAATCAAGTGGAATTGTGTATGTGAAGCAGCACCCTTAGAACAGTATGGATGAACACTAAATGTAGAAAACATTATTTTGGGCAAAGTGCAATAGGCCTCATATGGAGACAGGATAGACTTTCTGAAAAAAAACCCTAAAAAGCTGTTAGCATTGTGATCAGATAACCACAGTAATGGGGTAGACTAAAAGATTATTGTAGATTTTTTTTTAGTATTTTAAGAGAAAGACTGGGTGATCATGTTCTGGTTCTGTGTTTACCTATTCTTGGGTTTCTAAGCACTACAATAATGCCAATAGATAATAACAGGAGGAGAGAAGGGCTCAAATCCCCTGGATTGTATCCAATTCACTTTGAACTTCCTTGAAATTTAGGGTTATTCAGATTTGCTGTTCTGTTCAGCAGCATATGAAAACTGATTCTGTGTAAAGCCTTCACCACATTCAGGAGGATTTTTGGGAGGCCAACAGAATAACATAAATCAGTTTTTCACAGGCTAGATCAAGTGTTTAAAAAACTGCAGACCTCTTCTTCTATTTTGTTTTATTAAATACATGTTATTTAATAAATACCTGTGGTCATATGTTGCTGAGATGTAGACATTAACTGCCATCTGGTACCCTGGCAGAGAATGAATGAAAACTCTTCACCACAGAGGATGCTGTAACAGCAATGTGTGTCTGAGATTTACCTGTGAGTATCAGACAATATTATGTACCACTAGAGAATTAGTCCGAATGGTTTAACAGGTTGGAGGAAAGTTCTAGTTGCTCAGTACAATCAAAGACTTCATTATCTAACTGTTCACTTGAAATAGTCCCAAGCAAAGTGTGGGTTGTGTGATAAGCACATACAAGTACACAATACCCCAAAGTAAGGTACACGTACCTTAAGGACTCCAAGCCATTTGTTCACTATTTGGCATGGTTTTATCTTGTATGACATTTCTCAGCTCCAAGCCCAGATTTAATCTTTGGTCTAGAAGCCAGAGCACACTCAGACACAGAGTCCCAGCACTGGCAAATAGACCTGTAGGGAGGATGTGAGCAGGGGCAATGCGTAGGGGGTGCATGCGGGTGCACGTGCACTTTCTGAGTGTGGTGATTCACCCCCTATGAAAAGGCACCATTGACACTGTCAGTGGCCCCTGCAGGCGGTCACCGCTCACCCCTCCCCCACTGCCGCCGACACCACTGGCGGTGTCTGTAGGAGGTCAGCGATCCCTGCTAGCTGCTGCCAATGCTGCTGGTGGCATCTGCAGGTGGCTGCCGACCCCTGGTCAGCTCTCGCCACCCCCTCCCCCACTGATGACAGTGTCAGCGATGTCTGTGTGAGCTCCCACTTAC
>NW_017728993.1:77609546-77611366 GCF_001723915.1 Gavialis gangeticus
CTGCAGGCGGTCACCGCTCACCACTCCCCCACTGCCGCCGACACCACTGGCGGTGTCTGTAGGAGGTCAGCGATCCCTGCTAGCTGCTGCCAATGCTGCTGGTGGCATCTGCAGGTGGCTGCCGACCCCTGGTCAGCTCTCGCCACCCCCTCCCCCACTGATGACAGTGTCAGCGATGTCTGTGTGAGCTCCCACTTACCACCACCACGCTCCCGCTGCCGTGCTCCCACTGACACTGTACCCCCCCCAGCTGCTGGGGGCACACGTCGTTCATGGATATGAGGATGTAAAGATGGAATCTAGCTATAACTTCTCCAAGATGGAGTGCCAGCACAGAAAAAAACTGTCTAGTTACCTGACACCCAATGCATCTACTGAAAGACCTCCAAATAGATAGATAAGTTTTGGGGATGTATAATTTTTGCTTCAACCCCAGCTTGTTAAATTTAATTTACAGTTATGTGCTTAAATTTATGCTTAAATTATGTGCTTAAATTAAGTTATGTGGCCAATTTCTAATATTGAATAAACTGAGAGAATCATAAAATGTTCAAGGACAGGTGTAAACACGAGAAAAGAAGTAAAATTAACCTAAGGAACTGTTGGGTCTTTATATACACTCCCATTCATCTAGGAAGAAAAAAGGAAGTATAACAATTAGAAACAATTAGGCCAAGCAGCTTTTCTGGCATGCTAAAAGCAAGACACATTTATGACCTGATTCTCTCCAATAGTCATTTTGGAATCAATTTTCCACTTTCAAAATCATAAAAATGTAAATGTATTAATTACTCCAAAATGGACAGAATTGAAATTACAATTATTTTATTAGACTGCCATGGTCAAATCAGCTACCAAGCTGTCATAAAAAAGAAACCATTCCTAAAACTATAACTATTAATTCAGATATTTTGTTCCTTATAAATGAGAATACGGTGCCTTAGAAGTACGGTAACAGAATGCCTTGTTCGGTTCAAGGCTATCTATAATTAATAATCCCAAAGATCAAAGGAAATGTGATCCCTGGAGAAAATTGCTTTAGAGAAGCTTGAAGTACCAACTACTGAGAATTATTTCTAAATCTGTTCTGCAACCTTTCAGCATTGCATGCTGTGTTGTACCTTTTGGGACTGTAAAACAAGCCATGTCATGCAAAAGACATCTGAAAAACTCTAGGTTAGATTCAGTCACTGGATATTTAGCATACTTTTCTAACAGACCTTCTTTAGACTTTTTTTCTGGCTTGATCTACTGTATGGGCCAGATCAATCTGATTTTCATATACTGCAATTTAATCAGAAAAAAATGTCAAGATGCTCCTTAGAGTGTATTGCTGGAACATGGACTAGTGCTATTGTAATAGTATGTGCCCTCTCTCCACTTGAAGCAAGCCCTCTTATTCCTCAACAGTGAATGGCCATAGTATAAGTTTATGCAGGACTCTGAAAAATTGTTTTTTGTGGGGGTGGAGGCTAGAAGATTGATGTTGCTAAGGAGGATGAGAGTGGTGGGAAAGCGAAAAGGAAATGGAAAATGGGGGGCAAATGGCATAAATAATATGGAGAACAATGGAAAGAAGGGGAACAACAAGAGAACCAGAGTGACAGTCTGGGAGAGAAAGAAAAAAAGAAAAAAATGCTCTAGTCAAGGCAAAGGCAGAGGGGTGAGAGAGGAGAGTCTTGTTTTCTTTCAAAAAAAGAATGCATTATTCAGTCCCCATAAAGGTCAATGAAAAGGCTCCTGTTGTCTTCAACTGGGTTTGGATCAGGCCCTGGAATAAGGAAGAAGAAAGCTTAGTTAAATAAAAAGGGAAATAAGAT
>NW_017728993.1:77611377-77618613 GCF_001723915.1 Gavialis gangeticus
GAAGAAGAAAGCTTAGTTAAATAAAAAGGGAAATAAGATGAAGCATGAGGGAAAAGAGAATTAAATAGGGGAAAGGGAAGAGAGAACATAGGGTCAAATCCATCTCTTGTTCAACCAACAGAAGTCAGCAGTTACCCCTGGGGTGAATTAAAGAGGAATGTAAACAGGGAAAGAAAAACAAGAAATGACACCCACAATATTGTAGGCGAATTGTGTTTATTTATTCATGATTTAGATTTTATAGTACTTCCTTGGCAGAAACCCTACAGCTCTGCAATTTTTATGAAGCACAGGCTTGCTGGATAAGACTGCTGTTCACTGCACACCATAGAAATTTAACATCACAGCAGTGGATAATTTTACTCTGAAATACACTATTTCACATTATGTTTCTTTAAACAATCTGCCTTTTAATAAGGGTATCACTACTAATAAGGGCTTATTATGCCCTGCCTTTCCTACGTCAGATTTCTGCATTTGCCCTGATGCCAGTAAAAGATCTGCTTTTAATTTGCTCATAATGTTGCTCATAGTACGGGTCTAAATTAGCCTTGTTTTTTACACAAGCAAGAGAAAAGGACATCCCTCATTTCTGTATTTTGTGGGTGTATGTATTAATTCCTCTGGGCTGGAGCATCCCGTCTCAGAAGAAAATCTGGCAAAGAGTGCGGGTGTATCCATTAGGATCCTCTTGTTCAATGTTCCCAATACTGTCTCTTTGCTGTGAGGGGATGACGGAGCACTAGTATTACAGGACTCTGCTAGCATTAAAGATCTTAGGAATGCCTGAGATTGGGTCCCGTTTCCTCACTGAGCCATCCTGCTGGGATAGCTGTTAACGCCGCTGGCTCTTTTGTTAGCAGAAATCTGGGCACAGAACAAGAGACAAATGGCAAAAGACAACCATAGCTTGCTCCAATCCTTCCTTCGTCAAAATCTGCCTTGTCTGTGCAGAGAACCAAAGGGAGGGTGCACAGCAAGGAAGAAGGAAAAGGAAATGATGCCACAGAGTAAATAGGAATTTCCACACGTAAGTCTCCTGAAGTAGAAAGATCATGATGACTATGGTGGTACAGAGCTCTGAGCCTATAAGGTGCAAGATATTATTATAACAGCTAAATCCTATCTCCTCCCCCATGTCTGACGAATGTATGACTTTTTTAAGACCCAGCTAGACAAATCCTTGGCTGGGATAATATAGTCAGAGATGGTCCATCTTTGAGCAGGGTGTTGGATTAGATAATCTCCTGAGGCCCTTTCCAAGCCTCATTTTCTATGGTTCTGTGACTTGCAACTTCAAGATTTAATTTCATGCAGTCACCTAGAAAATCAACTCTATCCTTCTGTTTTGTGGGACAGAAAGTGAAGGATTGTAATTTCAATTGCAAAATCCTATGTTAGTTTCCAACCTGGGTATGATCAAGAGGGAGCAATAACCACAGTTGCTGGAATGAGAGCCCCAGAAAGGTGTAAGCCCAGAGTAGAAGGGGAAACAGAATCATGACTTCATCCAAAAATTTCCAGACCAATAAAGCGACTCTGAGTATTATCCAACAGCTAGGGAATGGCATTTGGGAGATGTTGGTGTGGGGAGGGGCATGGAAGAGAAGCTGCCTAGCGTACATGACAGTATCCACAAATGACACACTGAGGAGACTGTAGGACAGTACCAACTATCCAACTGGGAGCCACCTATGGCTCACAAGGGATTAAGTTGTGGTTCCCAGGTTCCCACCTGGGTGCCACTTCCCTCATCACTGGCTGCAACTGCAACAGCAACAGGAGTCTCTGAGCTCCCTCTCCCTCCTCTGGCTTACCCTTCCTGCCCACAACCCAAGGGGTAGGGCAGTACAGCAGTGTGAGCAGCTGAAAGTGAGGCTGGCACTGCATGGGTACACAGCGTAATGGTGGGGAGTGGTCATGGGTGTGAGGTGTGGCACCTACATAGGCATACAGTGTAGCAGTGGGGAAGGGGGCTGCAGACATAGTGCAGCAGTGGAAGGAGGGTCCATGGGGACTTGTGGGGCTTGGGGGTGGTTGGAGGGTGTCCACAAAAGTGCATGGCTCAGTGGTTGCCATGGTTCACACTGATATGGCCTGCACAATATATGGCCTGTGCTTCTGCAGCCCAGGAAGTGAGAGACCCCTGGCTACTTAGAAGTTGGCAGCCCTGGTGTGGAGCCTGAAAAGTGTTGACCCTGCATGGTCCACAATGCATCATTCTTTCCTTGTGAACACTCCATCACTTAATACAAATTGATGAGATTCTTGGGCTTCAAGACAGACATTTGAAATTGTACAGGTGATGGGGATTATACTTTGACACTGAAATGTACGCGAAGAGAGATAAACTTGCTAGTGTTGCTATTGTGATCCATTACTTGAAAACGACCATGGGGAAATGTCATAGCATAAGGTACTGCCTTTTGTAAGGGAAAGTTCTTGTTAGAATGAATTATAGCTCAGAGTTTGGCATCGCAAAATGTGGCTTAGAAACACATTTTAAACCATTACAAGGTGTCACAACTCCTCTGTGCGTTAGTAGAGGTCTTGTGTACCTCTGGAATATATGCTATATTGTCAAATGAGCATTTGTTTAAATTATCCACAATCAGGAGTTAAAAGGTATATTCTGAACATATATCCCTCCCTGAAACAGTTTGAATATATAAGGAGCCAAAAAAGGAGAATCAAAACTGTAGTAGCAGTGTCAAGACCAACAGGACACATACAACCTTTTTTTCCGCTGAAGAGACATCAGGTGACTTAGTTATCCACACACATGCTTTGACATAACATATGCCAGGGCTAATGAGAGCATGAGGCAGAGCAGCTGGCTCTGGCTGGCCTGGCAATGTCACAGGCACAGTGCATTTCACTGCAGATGGTAGCCATTTTGCTCTAAACTAAAATGAAAAGCAGTCAAATGAGCTGAATAAATAAATGTGCATGATAAAGCTACCTCCCTGACTTGAACCTAGTGGTAGAGGTTGAGAGGTGGATTTTCTCTCTAGAAAGTAATGTCTTTATATGGCTGATTTTTAAAGCAATTTCAGAACCTCACAAATCTCAGGAATTCCCTCTAAAGGCAAATGTTTTCCACTGTCTCGAATTCTCTTCAATCCAAGTTTATAACTGACGGAAAGGAAGGGCCCAAAATAAAATACAATTGTATTTGATTTTGTCTTGTTTAATTTACTTCATTCATCCTTTTGTCTCATTTAATAATATTGCCCTGTTGTGCAATGTACCATGCTCTAGTTTAGTGTAACATCTCATGCACTGGGGCTATTATGCCATTGAGTTCAACCCCACAGGTCCTCCCTAAATATGGGAGCTGTGCAAGGTAGGGGGAGAAGGCTCTTAAGAAAGGGTCCAGAGGAGCAGCATGGATGGGGCTGGTGGATATAGAGTCCAGTACAGAAAATTCTACTGATCAAAAATTCCTGTAAAACAATTAAACAGGCTCTTTCTTTGGCCTCATACAGTCATTCCGTTTCTCCTGGGAGAGTTTCTATTCTCCCAGAAGAAACCATGAGTGTACAGATGTTCCGTGTCACTCACTGGATTCTGCTGCTCCATCAGGAAGCAGAACATGCCACCTTCACAATCGCCACATTGTGCTGCTGCTGAAATGGGTACACAGACCCCCTCCCCCTGCTGGCAGCAAAATGTCAACAGTAGGGGCTTTCCACTTTTCATGGCCTCGGTATTTGAAATGTACACATGGATTTCTGGGTAAGCTTCTTTACCAAGAGAACAAACCTGGGAGAATTCTCCTAGATTACTTGAATGTGAGTGTAGTGGGTCTAGCACTGGGGCACCAAAGTCACCCTCTGGTGGCAACTTGGGCCGTGCCTTGCTTACCCCTGCTGGCCTCTCAGGGTCCCACCCTGTTGTCTCACTTGCCATGCCTTGATGTTATGTTTGGACAGGGAGGCTACCTCTAGAGGACGGGGTTGGGGGGGTGGTTAGTTGTTAAGCCTATGTCTGGGTTGAGGCCCCCTGGCCTTGGCCCACTTTATTCTGTCTGGGTCCCTCCACCTGAGGTCCACTGCCTCAAGACCAGAGGCTCTTGGGGCCCTGATCTCATCACTGCAGGCTCTGGGTCCTTCATCCCCTGGTCTTGACCTCACAGGCTCTGGGCCCCTCAGCCCCTTGTCTTACCCTTATGAGCTCTGGGTCCCTTGGCCCATCTTCTCACCCTTGTGGGCTCTGGGCTTGTGCTCGTAGTCTTTGCTGTCTGATACCACAGTCCTCTTGCTAACAGCAGTGCTAGACCCTTTGAAGGGTCTAGGGCCTGAGGTGCCCTTAGCACTCTTCTTGGTAGTCTCCTCTTCCCCTACATCCACAACTCAGTCCTCCAGTACTTAAACACAAATGGAAAGATATGAGCATCTGCTCTCAAGCAAAAGGTTCTCCAGTCCTGGCTTAATACCACATCATAGCAAAACTGTCATTTAAGGCCCTAACATACTTACCTTTGACCCACTACTTCTGGTCTAGGTCTATCAATCACCAGCTGCACTGTTCTGGCCCCACCCTCTATCGGTTTGTCCAAGAGTTGGCCAGCTGATCCCTGACTCCTTCTTTCCTTCAGTGATGGGTTAGGGGCCCCATTACAGTGTGTATGCAGCCTTTGTCACACAATGGGTAGAATTTCACACTGGTGCGACAGGTCATTGCTCTATCTCCCCAGAGACCAGACTGAAGCCTCCACACTGCAATAGCAGTCCTGGCAGAATTCTATTGTCCCAGTACAACCTAGGACTCTGGGAGGGATCTGGCTTTATGGAAAAGCTCAGCACACAATACACTTGTGCCTCTGGAGAGTATACTCTGAAGGGTTTAGCATGTGATTTCTACCTGCACTAAGCCATTTCTACTGGTGATGTAGAGAGTAGGCATAGTCATAGCTCTATCCTGGGGTGGGCAATTATTTTGGGCCCATGGGGCCACATAGAGAGTTTTGGTGAGCTGTTGTGGGGCATGTCAACACCCACACCCCACCTCAATGCAACAGCTCACCAAAACTCCCTATGTGGGTTGGGGGTTTGGGTGGGTGAGGAGCAGTGTTCAGTAGTGGGATGGGTGGGTAAGGCCAGGATCACAGGGCAACATCACAGGGCAGTGACAGTGCAAAGTCAGGGGCCAGGGCTCAGGACAGAGTCATGATCCACTGCCCACATGACCCTGAAATGGGCACAGATTCTGTGGGCAGGGGCATGCAGGGAGTGGATTGTGGCTCTGCCCTAGCCATGGCCCTGCACTACCACTGCCCAAGATCCCAGATTTGGCCCTGGATGCAGCTTCCCATCTGGCCGTGGCCCCATCCTGTCCACCTGGCCACACGCCCTGCCTGTGCAGCTCCCAACCAGTCTCCATGGAGACCCTAAGATTGTAGGCAGTGGTGTCATGGGGATGGGGAATAGCCTGCCCACAGAACTGGGGCTCTGCCCTGGCCCCATGCTGTCATGGCCCCATGATCCCGGGGTCTCCATGGAGACCAATCATGAGCTGCACAGACAAGATGCACATCTGGGAAGACAGGAAGCTGCATCCAGGCCTGGTCTGGGATCTTGGGACAGTGACAGCATGGGACTGGGGCAGGATAGGGATGTGCAGGCAGTGGACTGAAAGGGGGAGGGCAAGGGGGAGGGGCATGGCCCCAGGTCCGTACTGTCACCACCTGAAGGTCTCAGGGCCTCCATAGCCATCTCACTTCTGGACACCACTGTCCACCGGCCCATGGCCCTATCCCAGCAGCCTAGCTGCATGCTCTGCCCATGGGGGTCCTGACCCTGACAGTGTGTGTGGGGCAGGTGGGTCAGTGTACCAGGCAGCAGGGCCAGGTCTGGCAGATGCAGCCACCAGAAGAAGCCACCACCATGGGGGCTGTGGGGAAATGGAGTCTGGCCATTATGCTGCCCCAGGTTCACTGCGCACCTGGGGCTGGTGCAAGTAGCCACACAGGTCATGGCCTGGGCTGTCTCTGCACCTGGGCAGGACCAAGGGAACTGCCATGAGCCAGATAAAATCTCTCAGTGGGCTACATCTGGCCCATGGGCCATATTTTCCCCACCCCTGCTCATTTTCCCTCATCCTGCCCAGCCTTAATGCATTTGATAGTGCACTGCCCAAGATCTTTACCCTCCTACTAGCTAATCCTTGCAGCACAGCACAAGGGAAGGAGAAGGAAAAAGGCCCAAAACAGAGGAAATGGGCTTCTTCCAGGTAATTTTTAATCTCACTTTAAAATAAGCCAGTACAGAGAAAAACTCCCACACAATTTCAAGAATGAGGAGTACTGCTTGGTAGATCATGGGAAGGATATGTCATATTCACCTCATTTCCACCAGAACTAAACTTTGTTTACATAGGTTTTTCATGCAGGTGAATTTGAAAAGAAAAAAAACTGGCTCCAGACTGGATTTTACTATTGTTTTCTGTTCACAAGGTGATCCTTAGCCATATTTAAGCCTTTCCTTTGATGCATGTGGCTACTTAATCACATTACACTAAATTTCCAGCCAAATAATACTGTACAGCCACAGAGATGAACATTTTAAGGAGAAGCAGAAACAGCTTTGACATGCAAAGTACATTTAGTATAAAACTAAACTTGTGGCAGAAGAGGACAGTGCTTCCAAGTGAGTCTGCAACCTATGCCTGTTCCTTGGTGGCTTTGTTATCCAATAAAATACTCACCACAGTGTTGAAAAGTTGAGCCTTAACCTGCTATCCTGACTTCCTTTTGCTTGCTCAAGAAAAATCAAGTTGTCAGCTTACTGCAATAACCAAGTGTACCATTCAGAAGAGAGTGGAGGTAGTTTCCTCCCTTCCTCAACATCTGCACACAACAGCTCAGGCCTTTACACCCATAAAGTATAAAATAAAAACATAAAACTATTTCCTCACGGGCTTCAATAACAGAGCACAGTAAGCTGGAAAAAGGCAATAAATCAACGTTCAACCCCAACATCATTTGTCATAGCACATTTCTAGTACATTAAACAATCTCATTTTTTAAATATCAAATTTGTTGCTCGAACAGATGGAAGAAGGGGATAGAATGCATCTCATATAATATCTTTGAGGGAATTATCCTCTATTTGGCACCTGAGATGTCTCCATTCTAATGAGATATTTCACATCACAGGAGCTCTGTGGCGGGCCAGGAGGAGGCACTCCTGTGTTTAGCCACCCACCTCACTGTGCCCAACCACCTTTCAGGCT
>NW_017728993.1:77618624-77620239 GCF_001723915.1 Gavialis gangeticus
GCCACCCACCTCACTGTGCCCAACCACCTTTCAGGCTCCGAGTGCATCCCTGGGGATGCCTCACATCTGGCTAGCCCCCTTCCTGGAACACATCTGCAAGCCTGGGGGTAACACTGCCACCACCCAAGGTCTGAATTGATCTTGGCCCTGTGCCCTCTGGGAAACACAGGCCTAGTAGTCCTTGAAGGTACTTGACCCACTACAAGAACTTGGGGTTCTTCCTTTGGTCTGAAGCACAAATAGTGGTCTCCCTTAGCCAAACCAAGGAGACTCCAAGGCATAATTTAGACCCTCTCCCAATAAGTCTCCCAGGCTAGGTACAAAGGAGAACTGTATTGGTTACAAGGAGTAGGTTTGGAATAGTGTACAGGGTAGAGCAATATCAGAGAAATACTTTAGAGTAAACAGTGGCATGGTAGCCTTTGATTACGCATCTGCATTACTGCAAGCTATATATCTACTTAGATCTCAAGTAGCTTATTCACAAGTATCATCAAGAGGTAGGTGGAGACTTCCTCTGGAGGCAAGCAGTTCATTGACCACGAGTTTCAAAGGAGAGAGCAAGTTTCAGATGGTCCAGCCTCTCTGAGAGTTCTCATCATGGCTGCTGCCCTGCCTCCTGGGCAGTTCTTAACTTATATAGACATTATGAACTCATTTACCTGATCCAATTAAGGCCAGCAACTGTTGGCTGCCAGCCAACCAATTTGAAATGCAACACTGATTGCCAGGTAGACTGGCAGGGTCTCTAGCCCTCTTCCAGTCATGATGACATTGCTTAGAACAATAGGGAGTTTAAGCCCCCACCCAGGTGTGTGAGGCCAGTCACTTAGGCAGAGGGAGCAGGTGTCCCCCTGCCTCTGGAATGTGTCCAGCTCAGGTTACAACTCAGGGATATTGAAGCCGATGGGGCCAGAGATGTCTGCCCTCTGCAGTGAGCATGGTCACCAAACTGTCAAATTAGGCATCTGCCTGATACCAGAGTTTGGGGAGAGACAGAGATGGCATTCTGCCACAAGTTCTCTCACACACTAGGAGTTGTATAATTCTGTGGTGTCTTTGAGGATGCCTCGAAGTATCTAGGTATCCCGGTTGTAACCGTATTGGTCTGGAGGAAAAGGCAATCAGGACTCATAGTAGAGATGATATCTTTTTATTAGACCAATATAACATTTTTGCAAAAAAAAAATCTTTAATTGCAAGCTTTTGGGCACAAACACCCTTCATCAGGCATTGGAAAAAAGATTGTAAAAGTTCTTTTGAGTAGAAATGAAAGTTTGTATTTCATAGGATTTTGCAGAGGAGTCAATAGATGGAAAATTTTTCTGGGCAGTCAGTTCATAGCTCGTACGGAGCCTCTCACCTCCTGTGAGGAACTGTGATGATGCAAATACCTTGAAACAAAGGCAGGAGCAGGATATCAGGTTTCAGGTGGTTACAGTTGCTTCCTGCTTGGGAAATTATGAAGATTTCATTTTTAAAAATTGGCTAAAATTTGATATCAAATTCAAAGCACCTATTTATTTTTCAGAAATGGGAAGAGCTGTGCAGCCTCTATGAGAGAAGTTAATTGTGTCCCCACCAAGATGACTTTTAAACTAGTATGGCAGGGGTT